>NW_019102619.1:1029275-1629275 GCF_001856785.1 Myzus persicae | reverse complement strand
TAATTGTATTATTACCTCTTTTGTATTATAACGAATAAAATAAATAATAAATATTATTATTATTGTTGTTGTAATAGTGTGTAATTTTGTTGTATTATATTATATACAATGTATATTACTGTTATTAACTTTTTAGTCAATACCGACTTGATGAAAAATATTATGAATAGGTTCGTAGTATAAATAGTTAATAGGCAAATAGCCACAGTTTAATTTTGATTCTGTGGTATAATAATATACTTAAAAGTTTAATATTCTTCTTTCTTCAAGAAAAAAATGGTTGAATTACAACAAAATGACTATGTAGGTACTAGGTATATTATAATATACATATACAATTTTCATATGTCTATAGAATTCTTACTTCAAATAGCACACATAAACATATTGTGCATTTACTCTCAACTTTTAATTCCAATAACGACAACTTATGAATAACCTTGTATTAAATTTTCAAGAGTTTGACCGAGCGAAAAATGTTGATCAACGATTATTGAAAAAAAAACCCCAAAAATATCATGCTTTTGAACAGCTCAAAAAGAGTCAAAATACTTGGAACATTTTATCATCTAAATAGAAAATGTTAATGCAATTTGGTGAAAATTATTATTTGTTTTTGAATTACAACAAAATTATAAAATCGATTTTTTCAAAAACTAGTTTTTTCTATAGTACCTATTTTGATTATTTAAAAAGTATCAACAATTTTCTATTTTTAAAAGTACCAACTAGATCCACTTTGTTGCCAAAGTGGATGATCGAAGTATTTTTTCTACTATATATCATGTACCTATAGGGACTTACATAATATTTTTTAAAAACACAAATCCATCATCATTATAAAATCCATACACTTATCGCTCTGCTCTGAATCTACAACTTACATTAAAATAAAAAAAAAATGAATAGAATTTGTCTCCATTACACGAACCCAAATACCCAATAATAACAACTTGCGCCTTACGATCTGAGTTCCCAAAATGAATATTTCCATCTCAGTGAAAACCTCGATTACACTACCCTGCGTGCAGTGTTGGATAATAACTTCACTTAAGTTACAAGTTACTTTAATGAAATTACCTTTTAAGAAATTTGATGGTAAATTAATTCAATTTTATTGTAAGTAATTTGTTCCTAATGTGAGTTACTCGTGAATTGTAAAATTACTAAATTACTCCTTACTTTATATATTTTTAAATTAAGAACCAATTAATAAATATAATATAATATAGTTGAATTATTATATGTATAAGTACGATTTTCCGACAGAAACATTTTTATAATATCTATTCAACAAAAAAAATGTAATTTTCAATAAGCTGTAATTTGGGAAATGCATTGTTATTTAAACTAAACTAAAAATATTAAGAATTAACTAATTGTCATTGTTCTTAAATTAAAATTGAGTATAATTAATATTTTCAAAGTTTAGATTGTCTTTACTTAGTTGATGTAGTTGATGTATCGACATAATAACCATAATAATTAAGCTACAGTGGTTTTTTTTTAAATAAAAAGTAAAAAGTATTTACTAGTATTTATTACATTTAATAATAATGAAGTCACTTTTTTAACTCAAAAGTAATGTAACTTGACCAAATAAAAAAAAATTAACCATTAATAATATCTTAATCACTATTATTTAGAAAGGTCATTCGTAGTGTTATTTAATTACCAAAAAAAGTAACTTCCCCAATATTGATGTTGCTTATTGGATGCAAAAAAACAACTGCGGAGGGCAATTGGTCGACACCTGTATCCCTACCTGAGCAAAACGCTGATGAGGAGCCGTAGCCGGTCTCTTGACTACTGTAGAGTGTTTAAGATTATATTTTTTCTTAGTAGATACCTATTATAGTATTATACTCATTTGTGTGGTGCCTTATTATTCCTTATTATTCGAGACATCAAATGAGGTTAATTTTGAGAAACTCCCGTTTGGCGAGTACTTGACACCCACTTGTAGGCATAAGAGTATTTGTTATAATCGATGGTTGCAGTTATTGTAATTCGTTTCAGTATATATATATGTTACGGTAAATGACGAAAAATAATTATTTACGTAATTTACCGGTAAATATCGTTAATATCCATTTTTAATTTATATGAGTAGATTTTTAAGTCAATTACTGGGAATTTACGATAAAAATTATACAAATGGTTATTGTTGTACTTGTATCATATATTATTATTAGCTACTTATTTTCACATGGTAATGATCCATGGCATTTTGAATTACAAAGTTTGCCTGAAGAACGACAAGCACATTTATTATTTTTACATTTAGTTTTGCAGTGACATCGTTGGTATCCTTGGGTGCCTGAAATACTGCTCAAACCTGCTGCCTCTCGAAGAGTAAGCTCTTTTTCTTTGATGAACTAAGGTATGTCGAGAAGTTTTTCTTTACAAGGTACTAGCTCAGATCTTGTGTATTTATGTTTTAGGTGTCCATGTTCAGTACCTATATTAAAAGTATAACATTCATTTTTTGTAAATATTTGAATAGTTCTAGAATATTCGTTCTAGAATATTCGATACCTCGTCCTAAAACTGAACTTTATTATCGATTACTTATAACTTTAATCTTTAGGTATCAGATATCTTGCTCATAAACATATTTATAGATATTAAAAATCTACCTAATGTAAAACTGTGCAGCAGAAAAACATAAAAGTTGTTTTATAATTGAATTTTAGTATCATACATAACATTTACCAATTAGTTTGGTGAATATCGCAAATAACCGGCGAATATCGAAAATCTCCATTTTATATATATATTTACGATAATTACCGGTTAATTACGTTATTTTCATGTTGTACATCATTTACCGTAACATATATATATATATATAAATATGTATATTACAATAAATGTGTTTATCACGAAATCTTAGCTCTAATTTTCAAACATCCAGTTTGACATTTATACACTTGAGAAGGGCAGGTTTTTTTAATTTAAAACTTCTGTTTAAAAAATTAAGTATCCCTTTGAAGCATACAATTTTTGAGTTGTATGTAGTTTTATCTATAACACGAGCGTTTTTTTATTTGCTTTCCACTTGTGTATAAAATGTATTAACTAATAATGAATAAACCATGAAAAGAATTAGATTTTTCACAAGGGGTAAAGCATGTGTCCTTTCGGTTAACGCAATCTGGAATGGTAATAAAAGCTCAAAAAGTTTCTAGCAGCACTTCAACAGATTGAAAATCGATCATAGCAGTGCGGTAAAATAGATGAGAGTATACACCTAGAATTCTAGAATAAGTAATTTTTTGAATTTCTCAGAATAGTTTTTGAGAAAAACAAAAGAAAGTAATAAAACTCTATTATACTATAGATATTATAAATAATATATTATAAGATATGTACATCTTATTAGATTAGATGTAGGTACATTTTACAGAGTTAGGGTTTTATTAGAATACATTTTTATTTAAAGAATCATATGAACAAAATTATATTTAAATAATTCCTTAAAAAGTCATTTTTAGGCCTCGATGACCTGACCATTGGCTTGTTTTACATAATATGGTACTTAGATAGTTTAAATTAAATTTATTGTACAATAAAATGTCAAAAAAGTCATTCTATTATAAGTTCCAAGTTGCATCGAATATTTATTTAGATAAAAATTTGGCAGTTCTGACATAATATGTTAAGGTTCATCGTTTATGGTATCATAATCGTAAATACTATTTTATAAATTATAATAAACCATTTTTAATAATTGCTAGAGATATGATGTGATTTTTAGATGATAACAAGAACAACAATACCTATCTTATAATATTATGTACAATAATAAAATAATATTATGTACGTTATAATATTTTCATATTTTGCAAAGTAATCAAAACAATAATAATATTTTATGTACCTCGTATACCTACTTCAGCTTCACTATGGTAATTATATATTTATTTGAGTTCTGATTTAAAATATAAATGTCCATCTACAATATGATAAGTATAATTTAGATGATTGAAATCAATCGATTTTACATGTGCATGGTGACAATGACGGGCTGTTCATGATCCGATGTGTATGTATAATGTCTATCTTTTCTTTCACATTTCTTTGATTTTGGACAAACGTGAGTACATGACCGCCAAAACGCCATAGCACATTAAAAAGATTCCACCGCGGCACGACTTAAGTATATATGTATAAAATAAATATATTTATATTATATATAAATGCAAGCACGTCATGTAGACGAAGGACCAAAATCGTCCTAGTGAAGCACTGCAGAAAATGTTCTTCACCACATATCTATATTTAAAATATAATATTTAGCCATTTAGGTACATACAATTTCTAACAATATAGTAGGTTCTGTGGTGTATTACATTTAGACAGAGACTAGAAAGAGACAGACAGGGAGAGATGGATAGACGTGTATACAATCTCAAAAGTTCTTGGAACCGCCTGTATACTTTATATGATTATTTCAAACTTAATAATGTCCCAGGATATTTAGAGCAAGTAACAATGATTATTCTATTAATTAAATAATATGTTGCTGGTTTGAATTTATATTTATATTCTTTTATACTTTAACCCAACCTAACCATATTGAGTCGTTGAGTGTTGACTAAATAGTGGCTTCGGTATATTGTATTTATTTTAAAAGCTGCGTTAATACACATTTTAAAATTAAAATCGTATAATGATATGTACCACTGAATACTGTACTGCACTTCAATCACATAAATAAAAGACCACCTGCAGAACCCATTACCTACCTACTTTTTATGTTTTATTATAGAAATGTTTTTATTACTTATGCACATAGTAGATACAATTAAAGATGTAATCTATATTTGATATAATTTATGTTTTATATTATCATCTTAGTTAAGAAAAATTGACTGTTATACTATTAATTCTCTCATGTCGACACAATTGCTTTGCTTTTGAAATGAGAATTAAAGATAATTGTATTTAATTATATATTTCTTTTGTAATCTTGACAAAACTATGGTGTCATTAAAATTATTATTATTATTTAATAGATGAATATTTGTATTTACCTATGTATTTGAATATTTCTATACTTTATTTAAAAATACCTAAAAAAAATGCTATACTGCTCTACTGTTAATTAATGATAATTCAACTGATTTGTATTGCAAAAGATACGTAATATTCCATTGTGGCTTAAAAATAATTTCAATTTTACTGACAAAATAAATATTGTAACATTTTTTTAACATAATATGGTTTTGCCACTACATCCTCACAAAAAAACTATACAAAAACGAGTCTTGAAAAGTTTATAAAATTATACCTAGATAATATAAATAATAATATAGTTCGTAGGAAATTGTATTGTGCATAGAAAATAATAATAAATTGTAATAATACAATAATTTGTTAAGAAAAGTTTCAAGTCTCTAAGCAGCCACTATAAATATATTTTTTAATTATCATATAAAATTTCATTTAACCTAACAAAATTAAATATAATTACTTTTAGAGGAAAAACATATTATTGTGCCTTTGTTTTTCCATATTTTTTAATAACTGTACAAACAAATTTAGCGGATTCTTGTATTTAATTTTCAAGTTGTACCTATGTATCAATATTGAAAATGTCGAGTTTTTTAAATACAAAATAATTTTTAAAGTTTCATGATCTTAACTAATTTTGTCTTAACTCCTAACTGAAACTTGAAACACAAAATTGTAACCATTATTTATTTATATTTTTTAATTGAATTAGAAGAGCTAATAAAAAACCTTGTATAACAATTTCAAGCTTTTTGACCAAAATAAAAAAAATGTGAGACCATAAAATTGATAAATGAATACGTGTACCTGTTGATTTTAATTTATTTCAAGTTGAATATTTGTCACAAATTGTTTATTGAATTTAACTTGATGTAACTTAAGAATGGTTGTTTAAATAATTAACAGTAAACAAAAAACACAAGTTAACGAGGCATCTAAAGGCAAGATTACGAACTAAGTAAATGTTCTATCTTATTTTATTCTGTGATTTTAGTCTGTCGGCAAGATATGCCGAATATTAATAGTTGATATTACCAATACACCTTGACTTAAAATATAGTAAAGTTGTGCTCGCCACGATTTAAGATACAGCCATACAGGTACTTGAAGACGCTACACCAGCATGTGCAGCCGTGCAGGGTTGAACTAGCCCCAAAATATGTGCAGGGAAATTCTACTTTTGCTGGTTCCACTTTTTTTTACCAGCCTCTACTATATTTTTTTCTGGTTTTTTATCAACTTCAATTATTTAAAAATTCCATAAAAAAAGGATTGAAATAATATGGGAGACTCGAACTCGACACCTTAAACAAGTCTAATATAGCTGAAACAGCACAGCCGCTGTATTATTGCTGTGGCCCACCGCGGGGAAAATTCCCCGTGTCCCGGTAGTCCGACCCTGTTCATGTGTTGTCTCTGTCTTACGAATGTACAACAAAGCAAAAACTGTTTTGCGAGGGGGAGAACCTCACAGTATTTAGTCCCAGTAGAGACACCAAAAGTGTAATTACGCAATATAGAAGATACCTACTTAATATTTTTTGTGTCGTAGGTACCTAGCGTTTATATTTGTTTGATACCTACCTATCATTAATAAGAAAAAAGTTATAATACTTTAGTAAGAATTTGATATTTTTCAGTTTTCCAAATATAAATAATTTTTGATACCTATATTAAGAATATATATGGAAAAAAAACATTGATGGTTTAATAACAGTTTATTTTATTTAGAACAAAAAAAGATTCTCGTTCATTTTCTTAAGGAACCACCAAGGAATGAATTTTTTTTTAAAGGAACAAGGAACGGAAAGAATTCCTTTTCTTTTAAAAATAACGAGAAACGGAACCAATTACTTTTTATAAGGACTTGCAAACACTGATATATATAATATATAGTACCTAGTGCCTAGTGGCTAGTACTAGTAGTACTACATAGAAATCTGTGGTCTGTGCTTGACGAAAACCAATTTTCATCTTTCCAAGTTGTTATCAACTGTACGATAAGAGATAACAGTCCAGAGTCGTGAGTCATGGCTTATCAGTTATCTATGGATATTGGCATTTTAAAATATTTTACGTTTTGTATCATTCTACTTGAAAATTTATTAAAATAGTGTTTTCATTTTTATATTCCGGAATAATTAATACTATATACTAGACTTAACAAACGATATTATTCATAATTTTTGATTTATTTACAACAGAAATCACTATGGATCAGAAAGCATTCAATGAGGCTGTGAACGACACCATGGATTTATTGGACATGAACTATTCTGAGGCTTTAAAAGATACCATCAGTCAGTTCCAGCAATTGGTGCGTTTTATTAACGATTCGTTGGTCATAAAAATATAATTTTGTCATTCCAAAATTGTTTTAGGGAATGGACATGAGCGGAATAAAAATAGACATAGAAAAAGCCACAGATCCACTGCCATCATCACTTTTTAAATTAAAAACTTATTATGAAACATCTGTATGGGATGAATCGATAAAGGAACAGATTGTGAGTAATCTTTTGATTGTTGAAAACGAATGCAAGACACACGAAGGCCGCCATTTGTCCAAGTTGAGTGGTGCTTATAATATTGTGTGTGGATATCTAGAGAGGCTTGCTGAACTTGATGTTGATCAAAAAGCACAACTCATTAAGACATTTGATTCACTCCTTGGAGGTACTTTATGCATATTTGATAAATGTATTAAGGCTTACTGTGTAGTTTATGTGGGCCACCTTTCAATTATTGGTTGGGTATATGTAGATAAAATCTTTAAGGACATTAACAAGTAGAGGGACCCTAAACGTGTGTAATAATTACTAATGGTAATATTTTGTAGTCATTTTTATTTGTGTTCTTATGTTAATCTCAAATTTTAAATTACTTCTTTGTATTTTGTTTATATAATTACAACCGTGTTATAGGTGGACAAGTTGTGTATGGTAAAGCATTAGACATTATGGTTGAATTGTTGAAGAATACTAAAGATGAAAAAGTATTATTAGCTCTATTATCCTGGTTCAAAACAATTAGTGAACTTGAAGATGAAAGAGAGGTATCTATAATTAAAAATATTTTTAACAGCCTATAATATTTTATTTTTCAATAAACTATTGTTGTTAAACCAATAATATTATACTATTTTTTAATCATTTTGTTTTTATTAATATCTAAATGTATAAAATATTGAAAAAAGTGTTCTAATTTATATATAATTTTCTAGGAACTTCGAATTATTGGTATAGGCGATATTATGAAAGACATTTTACAATCAAATTCTTCAAATGAAGCTGTGATTATTGCAACTTGCCAATTGATTAGAGCCCAGCTACGTGAAGATAATTGTAGTGGAGATTTTTCTAATGCAGGGGAACGATCACGACTTTTTGGTTGTGAACTAATGTTACCTCTACTTCAGTTGTTAAAAGGTCAGTTAAACATTTAACTATATTCAAAATGTATTTTTATTATTATTATGGAAGAGTGAAAAAAATTATAACTATTTATTCAGATTACAATGGTGTAATAAATTATATTGCAAATAAGTTTGTAGTTTATCCAGTATGTTCAAAGCAAAAAGAAAACATAGTTAAAATCTATTGATCCATCTATATGATTCAAACTTGTTTTGTTTCTAATTACCTATTTAAAAATTGTATTTTGTACTAACTATAAACTTACATATTATTAAATAATTAATTACAACCTTATATTTTTTATTTATTTCAGATGATAAAATAATTGAATTGGAAGAAGTAACTAGTGAAATATTCTTTACCTTAGCTACAATTATTGTTCGTTTCGAATTTTGTCGGAAATTCAATGAATGTGGAGGTTTATTGAGACTTAAATTAGCCATGGACCGTCATTGCACAATGGTACATATTCTCATTGAGTATCCTACTATCCTATACTCAATAATATAACAATGATAATAAAAAAAAATATGCATATATTTTATGTAACAAAGTGTAATCTGTTCTTAATATTATTTATAGAGATTGAATTGTCAGGCTTTTAAACTTCTTAAATCACTAGCTGGTGATGATATTGTAAAAGACGATATCAGAAAAGTAGGATTTTGTCCACTCATACTATCAGCCTTACAAAGACATATAGTGAGTAAACTTCTTTGATGGAAAGCTTTAAATTAATGAATACAACTTAAATAACTCACTCTTTTCTAGAACAACAAACAACTGTGTATTGATGCAATGAAGTTATTGACAGCTTTGACATTGCGTTCTCCACAAAACAGTGCTGAATTGACCCAACTAGGTATTGCAGAACTTATTGTTCAAGCAATGAAAGTGCATTCGAATGATGACAAACATCAGGTATTTCATGAAATATATTTGATTTACTTATTTCGTATTGAGTCTAGGAAGAGTGTTTATCAACAAAGCCAAATATTTAAAATAATTTAATAATTATGGACTAAGCCCATTTGTAACTGGAATCAAAAATTATTTAAATGTTATACTAACTAAAGTTGTCACAATAATTAATAATAAAATAAAATACATAGTGTGCTTTTACCTTATTTTACTTAATACTTAATGGCGCTATCATTTTCATTTTTAATATTCAAGATTGATAATATATTAAAAGATGTCCATTTTCAGTTATGTGTTTTGCCTTAAATATCATATATCAGACTATAAATCCTATTTGACCTATATTTAGGTCCTCACTTATATTTTTTGTAATCATTAAAATTCAAATATTATATTCTTATATATTATAATTTATAATTTGCTTATGTTAAATAATAATAATTATAATATGTTGGTGTTTATTTTACAGAAACATGCCTGTACAGCTGTTCGCAATATAGTTTCAAGGAACCGTGAACTAGCCTCAGAGTTTTTGGCGCAAAATATTGAAAGCATAATTGAAAAAATAATAAGTCAATATAAAAATTGTGAATTTGAAGCTAAAAGTGCTTTACGAGATCTGGGCTTGGATGTTAACTTTGTAGAACAATGGACGGGTGCTGGGCAGAATTTATCATCGTAAAAATTATGTTGAAGTTAAAAACCACTGTTCCAATTCTAATAATTATTAATTAACGTGGATTTTTCCCCACATTAATCACAATAACTTTACTAATTTTTGTTACTTTTATATTGTTTATAATAAATAATTATTACACTAAAATAATATACTATATTTTGCTTTACGCTTATCATATAACTTATGTATGATAATTGTAATTTATTATATGTCAGAGTTGAGTAAATTAACTAGTATCTAACTCTATTGAGAATGAATTTAAACAATAGTCAAGAAGCTCTCAATAATATACCTATACATTAATTAAATATACTTAGTAATAATACTTTCACAAAATTGTGTTCACAATTTAAATCTATTTCATCAATTTTTTTTTTATTTGAATCTCAGCCATTTGTGTCAGTATAGCGTTTATAATATTGCCATAATGTTCTATGTTACATTTCAACCACTTTGTTTGCTTATTATGTACAAATATACTATAAACTTCATGATTTTCAATTTATGAACACACTTGCAGTCACAAATTATAGTATGTATTTTGTATAAGCAATACATATTTCTATAACGTATAATGGTTAGATAAGGTTTTTCGTGTTTTTTTTAAACACAGGCTGTGCTGTTGCAGTATAAATGACATTAAAAACTTAATTCCTAAATATGACTATCAGTGAAAAAAAGTTAAATAAAATAAAAGAGTGCCCCATCTAATTCGTTGAATATATTTCATATTATGATGAGTCTGTTATGGTGATTTTACCAACTTTGTAAGGGTGAATAATATGAATGACTCATTACTAAAAGATTACTGAAAGTCTCAAATACCCATTAATAATATGTTTTAATTACAACAAAATAACTAGAATCGTTATTCTTGATTTTAATATATAATTTTATCGAAATTTGAACTTAAAATATCTATAGAAAATTTTATTGAAAATTTTGTATGTTTATAACCAACTCAAAACGAGTCATTGTTTTTAAAATGTCATGAGTAAAAAATTATAAAATAAATGGACGCCTCTTTATTATTAAATAGAAAATATTTTATGTGGAACATTTGATGAAAATTTCAAGTATCCGCGGATAATAGTTTTCGAATAACAATAAAAGAAGAATACTGTTGTATGAGAATTTGTTAATTTATGGGTTTTTAAAGTAAATAAATAAAATATAACAAGTATATAATGTGTAATACAAAACATTTGTTAAAAATTAATTTGACTTCCGGGTAATTTTTTTTTGTTTAATGTAGAAAAACCTAAAAAGAATTATGAGTGTTCAAATCTCGGATATACACATACAATTTTTTAAAAATTTTTAACTCAAAATAATTTGTCAATTTTCATATTTTTAATGAATTTTGTCAACATATTAACTTCAGAAGATCATAAAAAATGATAATGGACTTGAGTCACCCTCAACTTTTTTTTTATGTCTATCAACAACAGCTTATGAGGAAATGCAATACATTTTAAATTTTTTCACAAATGAAAATTTTTTTATCAACAATAATTAAAACTTGAAATTGTCTTATGGCTAAAAATAACTTAAAAAAAGGAAACATTTCGAAAATTATATGGTGCATAGAAATTGCTATTTTAAACATTCAATGAAAATGTCATGTACTTACAGTTGATCAACAGATAGAGTTTCAAGAAAAAACAAAATCAAGTGTAGATAGCTCAGATTAAGTTGATAGTTTGAGAGTAAAAATGTTCTATAAATGACTATAGAGATCAAAAGAGAGATAACTTGCATGAGGAAATAAAAAAAAATTAAAATTGAATATTTGTAAGAACTTTAATAGTTAGATATAATGGAATTTTTACAGAAATATTGTGTTTTGATGGTTTACTCCAAATTGATTTATTGGTTTTTATTTATATGACCTGTTTTTCCAAAATTTTCTTTTTGGTTCTTCAGCATTTGATTTGCGTTCACATCATTCATTCGACCTATATTGGGCTTTTTTAAGGAATCACTGGAATCACTATTTACAGCTTGGTACTGTTTCTGTTCAGGAGAATATTGTTGAAGAGGGGGTGATTGACCTTGTTGCTGTTGCGGTTGAGTATCTTTAGATTTTTGTTCTGTTTGAGCTGGTTGCTGAGGAACTGCATTTAGAGAAACCGTTTGGTGTTGTTGCTGTTGCTGTTGTTGGTGTTGTTGTTGTTGGAGTTGTTGTTGCTGTTGTTGTGGCTGCTGATGTTGAGGCTGCTGAAGTTGTGGCTGCTGATGTTGAGGCTGCTGATATTGAGGCGGCTGATGTTGTGGTTGCTGATATTGTGGTAACTGTTGTTGATTCGGTGGGTGCTGTTGCTGGAATTGTTGGTGCTGTTGGTTCATTTGTTGTTGCCCCACATATGGCTCTTGAGGATATCCCATTTGTTGAGGCTGATGATAATTAGGATGCATTTGATAAGCTGGTCCGTGATTCAATGAAGGTTTTGGGATATCCTAAAAAAATGTTTGTTTATGTTTATACAGTAATTTAAATATATTGACCCAATCAATATTTTAACTTGATATTTATATTTTTACAAATATATACTTAAAAGTTAAATGATAGTTCTATCAATTAGCACTATTCCTGAACCATAGACCAAGGTGAACACAAAAACTGTGATGATTATAATGCATAAGCATAACATATAAAATCAAACTACTAATAAACATCAGTAATCTGAATTATCTACTTACAAATGAAATATGTTTCTAGTTATATTCAATCATTTTATACCTAATTATAAAACTATGAAACTAGTACAATTATAATAAAAAATGAAGTCAAAATATTGATTAGGACTATAATAAGAGCTCAAGGCACAAAAAATAATTCATTTTCATTTGAAAGAATGTTTAATTCTAAGAAAAATAGTGTAAGTTTTCACTTACATTATCCAATAAATTATAAGGAATTTAATAAAATGCTGTTCAGTATTATTGGGCACCGCTCGCAGTATTTATTATTTATATATTGTATTTTACATATTTAAGGTATTATAAGTATAAAATTTGCTCACTTCACACAATAATTTAATTACCTTAAAAGTGTATTTTTGAATTTTTGTTGTATGTAAGTGATGTTTTTTATACATTACAGATGTAAGTGAGACCAGAATTTGATAAAATGTTTAATTTTTTTTTTAAGTACTTAAAATAGTACAAAAAATAATTGTTGTTAAAAACACCTCTGTAACCACACTCGGTACTACAGCTATCACCTATGGCACAACCAGCCATTATCTCTTTTAAAATTTTCAATATTTAAAAAAACTAAATGTTTTATTAAAATTATAATACTTCTATCGTCTTTAGCATACAAATTTAAACATTAATACTTAAATCAAACATAAAAAAAATGTTAAGGTTAAATCATTGAGTAAAGTGAGCAACTTTGTAAGTTAAACAATTATATCGAGCCCAACCCAATGACATCATCTGGCCTTTCTAAATACTCTAATATATTTTTAAATATATTTTTTTACGTCAAATTTCAACTAAATTGAAATAATTATATATATATTAATATCTAATATTTAATAATTTGAGAAAAAACAGTTTGTGCTGTGTTTTCTTTAAAAAGAACTTAGTCTTTCTGCTCCACATTACATATTTGGAAATTATACGTTTTCTACATACTCACATATTTATAAAACAAAGTATATATAATTTTATATTTTCAATAAAACTAGTTTAGGAAATTGAAAATTTTCAATAAGACTTGGGAATTGGGGTATTTTTCTAAATAGTAATTCATCTGTAATTTATTTGAACACTTATATTACAAAATGCACTTACTGGGTGATGTTGATAATATTCTGGAGGATATTGAGGAATCTAAAATAATACATAGTTTGGCATAATTAATCAAATACCAAAAGTGAAGAAATATTTTTATTAATATACAATGTTGTTAGCAAAGTTTATACTAACTTGACCATTTTGAATCATCTGATCAATTTGTTGTTGCCTTTGATTTTCAAATTGCTTAAGCTCATCATTAGTATAGATTTCATTTTGATCAATAGTTTTCCACCCTTCATCTTTTTCAAAATTAGGTTGTTCCGACATACGCTTAAATTCTTCCCAGCTGATTAGTCTATCTCTATTTAAATCGACCTCATTAAAAACATGTTCACGCATACGTTCCATTTCTTCAGCTTTTTCCATTAGATCTGATTTTGCCATACCTTGTTGATAAAGCTTATCCAGCTCCCGTACAAATAATGCTTTTAATTCTTCTTCATCCCAAAATCCATTACCATCAATGTCTATTACAAAATAAATACAATAATATTTCAACTTTTTGTAATTACAAAAATATGCTGAATTCTATTAAATGTAATCAAAAGAATTTTTTTAACCAGTTAAATAAAAAAATATATACGAGCTGCTTATAGTTACATTTATGATTATCAAAAACTAAATTAAAATAGAATTAAAGTAAATTAAAAAGCAAATTAATTGATAAGTGATTTTTTATAAAAGAAAAAATTCTCTTATCATCAACTTTGAGAGAGGCTCCTGAAATCTGGATCTAGTTGGTACATTTAGGTCAAAATTAAAAACTGAATATTTTTAAAATAATTGGAAAAACAAAAAATAAGTTTAAATTTGTCGCTTTCTGACCATTCCTTCCATCTTCATGTACAAACAAATATTCCTAACAATTTAAAAAGAAGGTTACACATTTTAATTATTATTTAATTTTTACCATGCATTGCAAAAAATGTACGAGGATTAAAAGTTTCTCCTTCCATTTCATCTTGTTTTTCCCAAACTTCTTCAAGTTGTTTTTTGCTTCCTGGGTGATGAATCTGATAAATTTTTTTTTTTAAATTTTTATTAGTAACTACTTAAGATTTCTAAAAATTGTGTATTCAATTCATACTGGATCAAGTTTATGCTTGACTTCTCTTTCAGATTCTAATTTTGTTTCTTCTGACAAGAATTTTTGACGTTCTTCATCAGTCATTTGCTTCAATTTTTGTTCTCTTTCAAAATGTTTTTGCATTTCATATTCTTTAAACATTTGTTTACGTTTCAGATCAGCATCTGCCAGATCTTTAGCAACCTAATCCAAGTAGAATTAACAAAATAATAATAATATCAGCAAATACATTTTAATTTCACTATACCTGTTGTATAAGTTTCAAAAGATCATTCTTTTCAAAACTGTGTGGATTTTGGTGATCAACATGTCCAGGATCAGAAGAATCACTATAAGCTTTTCTTGCTATATCACGTAATCTATTTAGTTCTTGGCGTTTAAGTTCATCTAATTTTGATCGAATATGGTGCCCAACATATTCTAATTCATCAGCAATTTTACCAGTCTAAAAAATAAGATTAAAAATATAAATTATACATAAGCTTAGGACATAATGTTTGATTTTTATTTGTTTTTTCCATAACAGGTTATTGTATCTGAAGGCAATATCTATAACAGACATATTTTTACATTTTATAACATAGTGCATACCCTAATATCTGCTTCATCAGCAGTTTCAAGTTTTTTTCTGAATTCTTCATCTTTTTCTAAGGTTTCCACAACTTCTCTTAAATAACGGTTGTATTCAATACCTAAATCAACCTATAAATTATTAGATTAAATATTAGAAAATACACATAATATCATGAATATATAGGTACTTATATTATTAATGTTTACATGTTGTAAACCTTTGCTTTCTTACCCTTATAATTCAACATATTACCTATTGTAATTATTTTTCTACATTCACACCAACTAAATTCTACTACAAACAACAATTACATTAAGTTCATTTCAATGATTTGATAAAATAATAATTAAGACTATCCATACAGGATAAAATTATTCTCAATAAGCAAGATTAATTTTTTTTTTTTTAATTTAATAGTTTATGACCTGTTTTAGAAGAGAATATACCAGTTTTGCGTAAAAAAAAACTGGTTTTGACTGTGGCGCCTGGTATGTTCTCTTTTTTAACAGGGTATAGTTTAAAGTTAAATGTATTCATTTTACACGATAAAAATAAGTTATTTACTTGGTTACTTATGATACATACATGTCTCTTAGTATTAAAAATATAGTAATTTAAGTTACTGATTATGACAGAATTATATTTTTGATGTTAACGATAAACATAGTATCAAATGTAGGTAAGTCATAATAATAAGTATATATTCTTAATGTAAAATGTTATAGAAAATTCCTATAGATCATATCTGCTGCTTAACAATAAATGATATTTTAAAATGCATTCATACTAATGTTTTTTCATCAGGTGGTGGTTGATGACTCTTTTGGGTGTTATCTTGTTCATCTTTTACAATATGTTCAAATTCCTGGTCAGATAAACGGACTGTTGGTCTAGTGCTAACAACATATGCTGGCGGAGCACTAACAGCATAGTTAACCATATAAATCACAAATGTAAATAACACCCATAATATGGAGTTCATGTTTATTATGAGTTACTGTTAAAAAATAATATAACAAAAATTAAATTATACAATTTGAATTAGATATTTAACAATACAAAAATTGGAGTTCATTAATTGTGTGCACTAAACTAGTTACCCTTGAAGAAAGAATTACAGTTCCATGATTTTTGGGTTGTAATATAACACATAAGAATCAAAAGTAACAATATAAGTAATATTACAGAAAAAACTTACCTTAGAGAGCAGTTCAGTTTTGTATTAATGATTACGTTATATGCCCTAAATGGCTAAAAAGTAAGTAGCGATATGTAAACAAAATAAAATGTAATCGTTAACACATACTAAAATTGTCTTACATAATTTACATTTTTATTTCTTAGTTATGACTTATGAATTTTATCATTATCAGTTATTTCTTATTATTGTTATTATCTTTATTGCAGTGGAGTAAATCATAATCACAGATATATAGAATAAACTAGATTGCTAACTGTGATAAGACTTGAAGTCACCATCCGCCATTTAAAAAGAGGCCAATGGGTCTTATCACACGTATTTAATATTGATAATAAATAAATTTATTTTGGCGCTAAAATCATATTTTGTTTTTCACTTTCTACAAATTTGACAATTTTGTGAATTAATTTATTTTAATTATGCCTTACAAATGTTGTGCCTATGGTTGCAATAATCGAGATGGTCTTGGAAAAAACATAAAGTTATTCCCGGTATAATGTGTAAAATTATTTATTATACCTATTACCTATCCCTTATTTGCCCTAAAATTATGTGTTCAAGATTTCCTGATGACGACAATAGGAAAAAAGAATGGTTGGATCTTGTTCATCTGACTTATTTTCAAGACCTCATAAAATAGAAATAATAAATCACATAACAAGAACATACCTCAATATACGGTTGCATGCTTATAGCAAAATCATGACGTCTTCCATTTTAAAAACAGTTAGTAAGAGGCAAAAGCTAACAAAGACTGTTTTATTTTATAATATGTGACTTTTGAATATAATATATTATACCTACAATTCTTGTAATACTTTTTATTGTTTTATTAATTATTATTATTGTATTGGAATACTGAATTTAATTAATAATATCATTATGTTAAAGTTTTTTAGTGTTAAACTATATTTTGGTTAGACCTTAGACGTTAAATTATGATTATAGTTTATTAATTTATTATTTTCAATTTTAGAAAATGATAATTATTATTACAAAATAAAAATCAGTACGACTCTACGTATTACGTTATCTTTTGAACACAAGTGATAACGAACATTGGCCTCGTTTAAAATGGCGGCCGATGACTTCAACCAATTACACAGACGCTGTATCACAGTTAGCAATCTAGTTTATTCTATATATCTGTGATCATAATCAATTGTATTCAATTTGTAAACCTCATACCTGTATCTATTCTGTGCTCATACCATGAAGGCTAAAGATAAGGAGGTCAAACTCTACCGAATAGAACGTCCCGAAAAATATCGCACACTAATTTCTCCACCAGTCTGCGTGGCGGTCAAATCCGAGGCTGGCTCGGATTGTAATTAACCCGTATTAGATAGAGACATACTCAACTTTATTACCTTTAAAAAATTATAATTAGAAAACTAAAAATCGTATTTGAATTATAATTACACCATCGTATTCAGCCGACATATTTTGTCTTTAAGAATAAATTACCAAAATAATATTAGTGTTTAATATCATAGTAACATCATCCAGTGGCGGAACTACGATCATCGAGGCCCGTGGATACAATATTTTTGGAGGCCCTATATCTGTAATATCTATTTCTAAACATTGGGCTGTTTATTTGTATGCAATAAAAAAAAAATATATATATGGTAAATTAATAATTTATTGAATTATAATTTCGGAAACAGTAATTATAATTTTTTATTTACATTGAAAATGATTTTTTTCTGCTACGGTCTTGAGCAAACGTCTTCACCAATAACGATAAGTTCAATTTTTTAGCACGCTCATTTTCTATTGAAATCATCGCAAGACCACTAAGCCGTGTTTGGGACATTGTGCTTCTTAGATAATTTTTAATTAGTTTAAGTTTTGAGAATGTCCTTTCTGCACTCGCCACAGTAACCGGTAATGTAAGGAACAAGTAAAATGCCGTTAATAAGTCAGGGAAACTAGTAATTAAATTATTATTTTCAATTATTAATAATTTAGTCATATCAAAAACGCTGTTACAAGACTTAAGTTCAGAAGCAAACAGACACTTTAATGACTCAATTTGTGAGGCAAGTTCTGCTGGATTAAAGTCCTGAAATTCATCAGCCAACTTTTTTGTACCCTCACTGATCTCGTCATCTGATATTGTAGGCAGTCTTAAAATACAACTAAATAAATTACTTATTTCACTTAGACCTTCAAATCTTGTTTTCAATTGTGTAACTACAGTGTCGATACAGCGATATAAAACTTGCGTTTCAAAATAACGGTTTCCTTGTGAAAGACGTTGATCTTGACATAGCTCACCATAAAATTGTTTTACTTTTCTCGTTCGTTTACAAGAAAACTCCGGTTTTACATTCCACTGTAACGCTTTAGAATCTGCTTCCTCTATCAAATTATTAAAGTTATCACGGATTTTCAACATATTTTCCATTGTGTTTTTTATCAAATCAGCAGCCTTTCCAATATCAGCTCCAGGTGATTGAAGTATTTTGGATGCTAAATTAATTTTTGACAATATTTTATACATCACAAGGATTAAAATAATTGTTTCATACCTTTGGAAATATTTTTTGAGTGTGGAGGCTTCGTTTTGTTCATCCTTATTACGCCCAGTCAATGTTATGTTGTTTAAAACTTTCATAACGTCTGGGTACATATGATTGAGTGATATTAAACAATCAATTCTAGACGACCATCGTGTAGGGCACAGCCTTTTAAGTGATCTAGAAATGTCACTGCTTTCTTTTTTCAACATTGACCATCGAAGTATACTGTTTCCAAAAAAAGTATATAAGGTTTCTAACATCTCAAAAAATTGTCTAATTTCGACAATGTTTTTAACAGAATCGTTTACCACCAAGTTTAAATTATGCGACGCACAGTGAACATATTTGGCTTTTTGTTGTCGTTTCCGAAGTCGAGCCTGCAAGCCATTATGTTTGCCACTCATACTTGCTGCGCCGTCTAATCCAATTCCTCTAAATTTACCAATATCAAGACCATTCTCTTTAAATATCTCAATAGTCTGTTTTTCTATTGCTTCACCCGTACTTCCTTCTGCTTCGGAAAATCCAATGAAATCTTCTTTTATTTCAATACTTTTAGGAATTCCTAGTTCATCTTTTTCTATATGCACGTACCGATATATCGTAGAAACTTGGTCGACCTTGCTCACATCTTGTGTTGAATCTAGAATTAAGGAAAAAAATGGCGCAGAAGAAACATCAGATATTATATTTTTTTTTATTTCACTTTCAACTAATGCGATTATTTGATTTTGAACTTGATGGCTCAGATATTTTACGCTTCTCTTTGGTTTTTCTAGAAGTGTAGCCAATATTGGATCATATTTAGTTAGAAGTTTTAATATAGCCATAAAATTTCCAGGATTTTTTAAGTTGGCATCTTCTCTGTGACCCCTGAAAGATAAATTTTGGCCACCTAGTGTGATAGTTACATCTATTATACGCTTTAAAACTGCGGTCCAATATTCAGCTTCAGAATCTTCTTGCTTCTTTATTTGACTGTCTATACTTAAATTTTTAGAATACATATTATAAGCTTTACATGACACAAGATGAAATGTAGAACTTTCATGACGGCTAATATCAATTGTTATGTGATCCCAGTCATAAAAACCTTCAATCCATGATGTTTGTTTGTTTTTTAATCTATTCCCGAACAGAGTACATGGCTGGCAATATGCCACTTGGCGAATAATTGAATAACATAACCAGAGTCTAATTGTCTTTCCACCTGGCACTGATGACCCAGAATAATAATATTTTTCATTAAACGTTAAATTAGATACGCGATTATTTAATGAATCTGAATATCTATAAAATGGTCCTTTGGGTTGACATGATCCATATTCAACAATAAACTTTTTCAACTCATCTGATAACGTTAGATGGTTAAAATGGCCAATATCAGTAGGATTTGGTAATGCTAGAAGCTTAGTGAAGAAATCTAAATTTGAAATATTGCCATTTGGGGAAAAAGAAGAAGAGGTGGATGGTATTTCTTCTAAAATATTACCTGAGATAATTCTTTAGTTCGCGTTTTCACAAATTGTAATTAGATTTAATAATACCTATGTCAATTAAAGTAAATCATCAATTAGATATTTTTAGTCTTGATCATACAATCAAAACGATTGTTCTTTTTTTAAATTTTAAATTAATGCATTTATAATAGTATTTAATAAGGTTCCTAATATTTTTCTGGCCGATACAAAATCTACAAAACATCGTTACGGTAGATTTGACTAGTATAAATTATTTTTGTAACTCGAAAATTATTTTCACGTATTGATGACTACCCACTAGCTAAGCTACCTTGAAGCAATGGTGGGCATTAACTTGTTAAAAAGTTAAAGTTAAGTTAAAAAGTTAATTTTTTTTTAACTTTTTAACTTAACTAGTTAGTTTTTTTTGTTTTTAACTTATTAACTTATTCAGTTAAATTTTGTATTGTTTTAACTTAACTTTTTAAAGTTAATTATCATTATTGTACAGTTAAGTTAATTAATTTTTTTTTTTATCATGTGGAACCAAGAGACAAAACTTATTCTTTCTATTTTTGCATTTTGGTTAATTTATTTTTCTAATAATATAATATCATCAATTCATAATAATCAAATTATATTATAATCTATAGGTAGTATAGTAAAGACTAAAGAGTAATAATTAGTATACTATCCTTGTATCGACTGGCTATTTTCACGAATTCTATTATTTAATGATTTAATATTATTTAATGGTATTGAATAATCCGATTTTTGTTTAATCTAACTCTCCAATTCCTAAAAACAGGTTTAAAACTAAATATCATAGTCTTTGAATGGATATCATTATATCAATAATATATACTGGTTACTGGTAAATACGACAATTCCAATAGACAAAACAAAAAGTCGTCCGAGATATTTATAAATTATAATTTATATTGCCGTATTCGTTATAAATACAAATAAACGTATGAGATTAGAAAATAACATTATCGAAATAAATATGGAAACAATTTTTGGTAGGTATTATACTATTATCATTATTCATTGATTTTATTTTAATAATAGACTATTATAATGGTACTAAATGACAAATATTTAAAAACAGCCTATACCTACCGGCATAATATACAATTGTCAATTGATAAGAAATATAAATAATATTGAAAAATTGATATTAAACTATAATATTCATTAATCATTTGTGATTAGTGATTACTTATTAGTGATTATTGATTAGTCTATTCAGTGTTCTAATTTTTCGGCGTTTGTGTATTAGGCTATTTCTCGTCGGATTATAGGCATAGAATATTAAAATATATATTAAATCGTATATAATAATAAATTATACTCATCAACTGACAACTACTGTTAACTATGTCAGTCAATAATGATGTTCAAATTGAAAAATGGTCATGTATCAATTCTTTTTTTCAACAACTCTTCGATATTAAAGCTAAAAGTGAGACTGGTCTTTCATTTAAATGTTTGTTATGTTTACCTAAACAGAAAATTGTATCTGCATCTCAATCATCCAATGCAAACCTCAGAACTCATATTAAGGTAGGTAATTATGGTTATTATTATTATTTTTACATTTAATGCTAAGGGTAAGTCTACAGACCAGTATTTAACATAGAAGTGCAAAATAGTATTAATAAATCAATGAATGTAATTATTTGACTATATTTTATTAATTAAAAAAACTATAGGTACCTAAATTTATTTTATTTTAGCTTGTGCATTCTCATCGTTTGAATGATTTCAATATAGCATTTAAGAAAAGAAATTGTGATGATATTAGTACTTCAAAACACTCCAAGCAATTGAAACTCAGGGAAGTTGGACATAATTCTGTTAAAAAATTAACACAAACTGAGTTCAATAATGCAAATTTAAAACTTATTATCAACACAGTATCACCATTTTCCCTTATAGAACACCCAGCTTTCATAGATTATTGTAAATTAACATCATCAAAAATACCAGTATCTAGAAGAACATTAATGCGAGACGTAGAAATTCTATTCAATAGTTTAATTGAAGAATTAAAAATGGAGTTAAATACAGTGCAATATGTTTGCTTAACAGCAGATTGTTGGACAGTTTTTCACAAGTAAGTTAAATACATTTTTAGACTTTAACTCCTTAATAATTAATATTATATTTTAATGCTACTCACTTAGTTAATTAGCTTTATAATAGTATCTATAATCTATAATGTGACATATTATAAATGTGTGTGCCTATAAATTATTAAAAATTATTAATAAAATAAAATAATTATTTATTGAAAGTAGGTACTATTAATGTGCTAGTTAAACTATAGAGAAATTAACTAGTTTTATTAAATATGCTAAATGCTTATGCTTATTAAAATTTAAAGGGCTTATATTGGTGTAACTGTTTAAAAAACGTTAAAAAGTTTAGTATGATTTAAAGTTTATAAGTTTCTGCTAACAATGAAATATAATAATAATTTTAATTTTTATGTTTGCACAGTGCTAAGTGTCGTGGTAAATGTCCGTACAAATCAAAATACTATTGCAATTGATGACTTATGAATATTATGACTTAAAAAAAAAATTAACTTTTTTTTAACTGAGTTAAGTTAATTTTATTTTCCATCTTAACTTTTAACTTAACTAGTTAAATTTTATTTTTTTGTTAACTTTTAACTTAACTGAAGGCAATTTGATTGAATTAACTTAACTTTCTACAGTTAATTATTTTCATTAACTTGCCCACCATTGCCTTGAAGCATCTGCTTGCGCATCGTGCTCTATACGTTCTCAGTATTAATTGTTGTATCATTGTACTCTGTTAAGTTATATAATAAAATATGTCTACCGTAGATTCTAACGACATCGTACTGCTGGAGTTAACGGAAGACGAAAAAGATGAAGAGGATGAAGAAGAGCTGAGATCTGCAAAGTTCAACATTCCAACTAAACTTTCGATACGGATTGGAACTTGACCGACGTTGAAAAGACACGAGTCTACGCCGAACGTGGCCACGACTTGTCATCAACCAGCCGCAGCAGGAGACTCCAAAGTCTATCACCAGTGTTTGTCCGCTCCGGCCGAGCTGCCCTGCAAGCCTTTTGAGCTTTCTGACGTGCTGACACAAAACGGATCCCCATTCAGTCCATCGGACCTCGAGATGTCCGTTCCAAAGGACGCAGGATCCAATGCGTCGGTGTAGGATAATGGTGCTCTGAGTTCGATGGATACACTGAAAGGAGTTAACACGTTATCGTGTACGTCCGTGCAGTTGGCGCCCGAACTACCAGCAACATCGCCCAAAATCCGGGAGACAAGCGAATTTGAAGACTTGTCCAGCGCAGAGTCGATGGTCCTCAGGGCCTAATATACATATAACTTTTAGAATGGTGGACTATCCGGAATGAGAAACAGTATTCAGTGACGGCAACGAGCAGGAGTTGGTCAGTGACCCGATAAATCCTAAACGGCGTCGCTCAATATTGAGCCGGACTAAGAAATTCGTCCGGCGCATGTTTTACTGCGCCGTTTAGAGGGTGACCGCAACCACTTAGTTGTTGAATGAAGCAATTCATTATTATTTATTACCGTAATAATTTGAAAACAATTTTTGTTCATGAACTTGATTTACATAAATAAACTTGCAGCTTTGTTATGCTACTTGTCTAGTTGGTTTTTAATTGAAATAGTATTATATATAATAATCAAACGCATAGCACACCCTAACATAAAAATAATTTATGTAGCTTGTGAAAATCGTAACAAATCTCTAACATCTATAATATTGTACCAAAAACATCCTTGAACAAAAGAAATACATTGTTGTATTAAAATTGATATTCAAATAGATTTTCAAATAATTAGGTTCTTTAGTTATATCTTATATTGCTTCAAATATGTTAGTACAAAGAAAAACTACGTTCTGAAATGAAATATGCAGAAAGTGTATAACTCGGATTGATACTTTATACAACACAATATTTGATCAGATTTGATTTATCTTATGCGTGAACACAGGTGCAATGTCAATTAAATTCGGTCTTTGGTTATAAGTGTTATAACTAGCTTATAAGCAGTGCTGGAGAGTTGCAGCATTCGCTAATTATTATTTATTTTTGGCTCTAGCAGATAGTGCCACTGAAACTCATATCAACATTATGTTCCAATTATCTCAAATATTAAATTTGAAAATTCCGTTCTTTTTTTTGTACTTGTATTATTTTAAAAAATGAGGGAAATATTTTATTCCTATGTTTTAAATTTATTGACCAGTTGTCCGGAACACATTATTATTATCATGTTTTGCGACAAAATCAGTCGCTCACAAAACTCAGACGACATTTGAACGATACTTTAATACGTGACTCGCGCTGTAAATATTATCACATTTTCTTATTCTTATATCTATAAATGTTCAGATGAATAGCAAAAATAGATCGGTAAACTATATAATATTACACAATACTAGAATTGAAATGTGATTTTACTATTTAATATATTATACACTTTATCACTTAGAAAGAATCTTTCTGGCAATGATGTAGGTATATAAAATCTAAATTTGAATTGTTAATTATTGTTAAACTTTAATTTAGATTAATAGGTATTGACTTATTGTTTACTACAATGATTTTATTCTTTTAAGTTTATGATTCTTATAAAATAAAATATATATTTTATTTCATTGTTATAAGAGTGTTTACATTTGTTTTAATTTTAAATTTATGTATAATTCAAGTTTTTGAAGTGTTTATAAGATGTGTTCGATTATTAGTATTATTACTATAGGTTTCTTTTAGTAAATATCTAAGGCTTAGATTCTAAGCTATAACTTATATCAATGAACACCAAATTGATATTACTACGTAACATTGCAATCACAACAAATTTAAGAATTAGGAGTAAGAGCCATGTATGTGTTCAAAATGCCTATAGAAGTATGCCTTAATAATAATTTGCCTTGTGAAAATATATATATATATTTTTTTAATTTAAGGCTTCAAATACATCATTTATTAGCCTACAAGGGTTTACAAAATTGGGTTACATTTTTTTTTATGATTTGTTTGATTGTGCTTGTGTGAAGTATAGTTGATCCATTGTTGTAAATGTTTGTTGTAAGATCGGCTATCATGATGAAGTCTAATATCCTTTTTTCTTCTCCATAGTTGAATGCTTCTTCGAGTGAGATTGTGTTTAAGTTTGATTTTGTTCGGGAGTTCTGGTAGTTGGGGCAATTCATTTTTATAATAATAAATTACGTATAACAATATTATAATAACTAATAACACACCTAATAAATCATTTTGTAGATTTAAGTAATAAACTAACAAGGTAATTAATATATTTCCCTCTTTGACTTGAGATTTTATATTACATGGCATATTAGTTTTTTTTTTTGGTTGTGGAAACCCACTAACCCGCCAATCTTTGTGTCACCAAACACTTGTTAGATACTACTTATTTCGGAAATTTGCAACTAAATACAATTTATATTAAACAGTAATTTATCCTTTGTCATTGAACGACAATAGTTTTGTAACGCTAACGAATTAGTGGAAAATAGGAAGTCACTTTGACATCCCCGAAATACGGTACTAACCATTCGGCCTTCAATAGCACGGACAACCGAAAACACTGAACATCAATTCCTTTATGATAGACATCCTTAGCGTATCTCACAACTTCAATTAACCAAATTAAACAGAACAAGGTGCGTTTCTCGTAAGTGGAATAATTTTACCTATTGATATAAATAACGGTCCGTTAGGTTTGACATTTTTTGACTTTTGTTTTTTTTCCTTTAGTCGTTTAAAACCTTAGTGAGGTACTAAGAAACGGACAGGTCAAAACAAGAATATCATATTTTAGAACTGTTACAATTTATAAAACTATGAGAGCATATTATTTCAAGGGCCACTGGTCAAGACATAATTATAGTTATTGAACGTTTTGATAGTAAATTAGACAAAATAATATTGTTTCTACGCAGCAATGTACCTATATTGCCTATACATTGCGCCGTTTTGCAAAGTCTGAACACAGTTGAGTTGATTCGTTCACCATAGAATTTTATAATGAGTAGCTATCGGTTAAGCACAGAACTATTTAAAGTATTAAAAATGTCAGTCAACAGTAAATAATTTTTTCTAGTAAAATTAAAACGGTGCACTTTTTTTTTTAAAATTATTTCACACTTCATAATAACAAATATTAAATTATTGATGAAGGCAGTGTATAAAATCTCAAAGAATATAGTTTTCTGATTTACAACTAAAATTGCAACTAAATTACCAAAAATCGATTTTGTAGTTTGTACTCTATGGTCTGAATACTGATATTTCTTAACAAATTTTGAAATTAAAAAAAAATGAAATGTTACACAAACTTACTTTTATATTTTATGTACCTAGGTATTATTTAATTATTACAGTGTAAAATGTTAAATTATACTTAAATAGTTAAATACAATCGTTTACATCATTTTTACGAAAAGTATAATACAGCTTAAAATATTTTTTCTTTAAATCACTTAAAAATTGTTCAGTACGGCTAATAAGTGTTATGTCGTTAAGTGAATAATTATAATTCCCTTTACTTAATTTGTTTCTACAGTAACAAATCAAATGCATCATCAAATAATGAACAAAATGTAGCTGTACCTTTTACGCCTGTTAGTAAATTCAAGTTTCCACAAAACACTAAATCATCACTGACACTTTTACTTAATGACTGTGCAGCTAGACGTACATTCATTATATTTTCACGAAATTTAATGTGGGAGATTTTATTTTCAATTCAATTTATTCGCAGCATAAACTCCTTTGCTTTCCTGAATGTTTTGTAAATTAACTATGTGCACAAATATTATGGCCATTACAATCTATTAATTTCTTTTTATCTCCTAACAAGCTTAAGTATATGAGCAGCATCCCAGAATACAAATATTTTTTCTTGTGGTTTTGAAGGATTATAGAACCAGGGTTGAAAATTGTCTGAATAATAATTGAAATTTGCTCCAAGTGATGTACACATAGCAAGATTTGGTGTTCCATCAATATTTGAATTGCATTTTGCACCAGTATTAGAAAATAATTCTAAACATTTTGAAAGTAAATTTGCCCTTTCACTGCCACAAAAACTTTTAAGTCTTAATTAAAAAATAACCTAGCGGTACCTTCTAACGGCCATTTACACAAACTGCTAAAAAGACTTTGTAGCTTCTTTTGCATTATACTGGTCTACTTTATTACCCGTGCCTAAGTCAACACAACCATAAAATTTGTTATTCATAAACGATACCTGCTTCCGTATAGCCATTTCATCTATTACTAGGTATATTACAAATAATTGGTCCATTAGAATTTAGAACATGCAAGGTTATTGTTTGGAAAGCTTCACTCGTGAACCCAGGTTCACCATTTACTACGCAATAGTGCTATACCACTTACGTATGGTTGCAGGGTGTGGCAATAAATGTTGAAAGGTTTTCCTCACAAAAGAGTAAGCTTTTGAAGAATAAAATTGTAGTGTGAGAGCAAAACCACGTATAGCTGGGCTATACTTTGAATTCTTTGCTTTTAAATTTCTATATAGTTTCTTTAACAGAATCATTTGTTGTATCCTAGTATCCTACATAACATAAAACACAAATAAAAAAAAATAGTATATATTATTTAAAAACATTAAATGACAATGAACTAGGATTGTTTAACTTTGATATATATTTTATAAAGCAGTGTTTTTTTAACCTTTTTGATATCATGGACGGCATGATGGACATATGCGTGTTCAAACATTTGCATATTTAACTATTTAAGTCGTTTGAGAACTAAACTGCATTCGTTCCCAAGGAACAAGATGTGTAAATTAAGGTTTTATTATCTATGGATATCTTTGGCGTATATGTTATTTTAATTGTTTACCCACTTTTTTTTTGTATCATACAACCACAATTAGGTGATAAACAAACAAATGGTGATAAATCATAATTAGATAAATAAAAAATAAATAATGAAATATAAAAAAAGAAATAAAAATATAAAAATGCATTAATTGGTTTGGCAGTTTACCCACTGAAATCCGTTGTATGCAATCAGAAATAGGGGACAACATTTGTTGGAAATTCATATTAGAAAGAATAATGACGAATATGAGAGTATTTTTTTATAATTTTATTAGAAAATATACAATCTATACCCAAAGGCATAATAAGAATATGTGCTACATTATATTAAAAAAAAACATGAATAGGGTGAGGGAAGAAACCATCCAGTGATCACACTTCCTTTTGCTTAAATATATGTGTAACTACTTATATTTTTTTTTAATTATTATTATCAAATTTTTTTTTTCTCATTATTCATTAAGAAGATCTCTGCACCAGTTTCTTTTTAAACGCCGCGGAGGGTTTCCAGGAATTGTGTGAGTGGCTAGGCCGGATATCAGAGGATTTGAGTGACCAGACAGTTTGTTGAAAAAACGTTTGTAATACGTTTTAGCTTCTTCGTGTATAGTTTTCATTTTTAAGTCGGTGTGGAGAGTAAAATTAGAGATATAAGAGGGGGGGGGCATTGGTGATGGAACGTAAGATTTTATTTTGAACGGTTTGTATTTTGTTGAGATTGGATTTTTTGGCATTACCCCACAGTTGGAGGCCATATGTCCACATAGGCTTAATTAAGGATTTATAAATAAGCAATTTGATACTTAATTTAGTATGTTTGTTAGTTAATAGTGTTTTGAGCAACCGGATACGTACATTTAAGGCGAGTTTTTTCCCCCATACATGTTGCGTCGATCAATAGTTAATCCTAGATACTTAACAGATTGAAATGAAGGTATAGGTATGTCGGATAAGGAAACTTCAGGACAGGGAGGAAGGCGAAGAGTAAAAGTAGTGTGGAGTGATTTAGATTGATTTACTTTAACTCTCCAATTATCGTACCAGTTAGACAATAGGTTAAGGTGATGTTGAAGGTTCAGGAAAGCAACTGTGCTTCAGTAGGTGTAGCCTCCCAAGCTGCTGATTGGATTACGTTTGTTAACTTATTTATTGCATCATCGATTTATTAAGGTGATTTGAGACTCACTTTCATATCTATATTTTGATCAACTAGACCTATCTGTATTCGGATGAAATAGTTTAGGTGGTGAAGAGCGGATTGGTGGTGAAGCACTGACTGTTAAAAGTACGGCTGAGTGATCCGAGGTGGGTTCAAGAAGATTTCCAGTCATGAGGAATAAGTTTGATGGTGTATTGGAGACAAAGATATCTAGTAAATCAGGCTTTTTACGCAGGGAAGTAGGAAAGTATGTTGGTCCTGGTGGAGCTAGAATATTGTAACCCATGGCTTAAATATACAAGGTTATTGCAATAGTACCCCTACTATATCATTTTTTCACGTTAAGGAATTAAAATGGCAGCGTAAGGGGACGACGTATACTGGCTATATTATGATATTATATGCTATGATATGGACCGTACCCTTACGCTGCCATTTTATTTTATTTGATAACAATATTGGCTAAATGCAATAACCTTGTATATTTAAGCCATGTTGTAGCCCTTCAGATTTGTATAATTATAAAGTACCAAACCTCTGGGGTTATTTGTACGACAGCCCCAGCTAATATGCTTAGCATTATAATCACCCCCTATTATAAAATAATGACTGAGAATAACGAAAATTTTTCAAAAAGGGGGGCTAAAGCCCCTTCTAATTTGGGTAAGCACCTGGTTGCACCCCCTGCGTTAAAGGCTTGGACTCGCCTATGATCATGGAACACCAAATAGGAACACTGTTATAAATAGCTAAAATAAAATAAAAAGTAAAATTGTAATAAAACAGTAAACAATTATCAAAATTACTCCATTTTACAGTATCAAGTAAAAACCTAGTCAAACATTACCAAAATATTGTCATGGGCCTCTTAAAAGGTTTTTTTGTTTTAAATGACCCATTAGTAATTTTAATGATGATAACTTTTTTTGTAATCTCCTAACTTTCTGGTTGAGCATTTTAATTTTATTTTGTTGTATTTTAATTTGAGTTTTAGCTAAATTCCAACTTTTTCTAGATCTTTGAGGTGTAGCAAAATCAGGTGTTTTTAATTCACCCTCAAAACGTTTTTCTTTTTTTGGAGTTTCTGCAACAACAAAAATATAATTATTATTTATAAATAACATAATAATTAACTTTATGATTTACCTTGCAGTTCAGGAGTAGACGGAAGACTTAAAACTGTTTGAGTTGTTGATTCATTATTTTCGGAACTAACATTCACAGTTTCAGATGTCGGTGGCTGAACAGTCAATTCATCATTTTTTAATGCCAAATCTATTGTTTTGTCTTCAGATCTATTTAATATAAATAATATATGCTTAAAAATAATATAAAAATTAATCTAAATAAAGAGTAGATACTGTTGAAAAAATGGTCGTATGATTTTCCCTTTTAATTTCTTTGTAGGAATCGCATCTAATTTTAATCGAAAACCTGATTTGTTGTAACATGCTTCATCAAAATGCCTGGAACATAACTTTCGATATGGCAAATACTCATCAGCTTCTAACCCACAAGCATTCAACCACACATTTCTTTTCTCTTCACTTGTTGGAAATCTATAAATTGAAATATGTTTTAATGAATTAGTTTCAAACAATTGATTAATAAAATAAACAGTGTATCAACTTATTCTACACTACTAAATATATGCAAATAAATAAGCTATTAACATATGTTATACCATAAAATAGTAATTACTATTTACTAATAATAATAAGTAGGTAGCTATCTGGGCCCTGCAGTAATAAAAGTAAAACTAAATAATATTACTAAAGCATGCTTACTGATGCAATGTAAGACCAGGTACTTTAATGGGCGATCTTAGACATAAAATACAACATTTGTGATTCTTGCCAAGTTTATTCATTTTTCCCATTTTATTAATTTTCAGTCTTAGTAAAGGAACTCAATTTGAACACTCAAATTCTCAATGGAAAATAGAAATTAAAAAATGTATAATGATTATTATCAGTTAGTGCTTCACGAGGGTTATATCTTATAATATTATTTTCTATTTTGTGTATTCATCAGTAATCTTTTATCATAAAACAGTTTTGTTCATGCGCAGTGATGACTTCGGGCACGAGCAGCAGCTATGCTTCAAGATTTTAAACCATAGCTCTATCCAGTGTATATTATGATCTAAGTATATCCCACAGATATATATCATAACTAGATACCCGACTTCTTCTTATCAATGACGCTGGCAGCCATTTACAACTATGGCAATGTTTACAATGATAACAATAGTTCATATCAAACAAGTCTGTTGCCCAACTTACTGACTACTGAGTACTGACCCTTTTTCGACGATTATTGTAGGTATTTGACATTTGTATAATATTATTAATTTAAGATGGTGATGTCATGTTGTGTACATTTTTGCACGAATCGACATTCAACAAATGGAGTTAGGTTAATCCCTTAATATTTCTAAGTAAGATGAAAAAATTATTCATTACTGTAATAATAAATTTTCTCTGGATCAAACTATATTAAAAGAATTAGATTGCACTAATATAAGTATTTTGGAAAGACCTCATAAGATGATAATTATTAGTTTATTAACAAAAAAGTACCTGAGTGTTAGGCTTAAATCATTGGGAAAAACCACTTCAAACATTTTTGCAGTTAGTAAACGTCAAAAACTGACAAAATTGATTTTGTTTGCTAATCAGTTATTATTACCACATTTTGAAATAGGCAGCTTACAGTCAATTCCATTATTCATATTCAATGATTCTTTGATTTAAACTTATATTTTTAGGCTTACAGTAAATCGTACAATGTAAAATGAGTTGAACTTAACTGGTTCATCCATCAATTATGGTATAATTATGTATAACTGTATAAGAATACTTGTAATAATATTAATTTTATTAAAAAATAATTATATTATGAGTATATTGTTATGAAATATTTGTATCAATTGTATCACAATGTATGATATCAAAACGATTAAAAAATGATAAAAATTTGTAAACATTGCCATAGTCACAAATGGCGTAGGGCATCATAATTTAATAACGTTGTGGTATATGGAGTCGGGTATCTAGTTATTATATATATCTGTGGTATATCCCCCATGCTTATAATCATTGACCAATGCTATTGGCAATAGAAAGTGATAAGCCGAAGTGGTGCCGCGGTTGTGTGTACAACTATATATACATAGACATATAAATATTTTCATATACCTGTGGTGGTTATTCTGTGCCGTAATCAGTATAAAAAATTTTCATTATCATACGTATTCATACTTTCGTCACTCGTAAGTCACGAAAACATTTTATTTATTTTGATTTTGCTGATACGTAAAAAGCAATAATTTATTATTTTAATAGAAATGGTTTCAAAACACTTAAGAAATAGTTGATGAATGATCAAAAATATTGTTAGTTAACTATAGCAGGCTCTTGCGTGTGTTTACTATCTTCTGCTTCAAGGTTTGTATATTGTATTCATTTGTTTAAAAAAAAGACAAAAACTAAAATTAGGTCTTTGCGAAAAGTGAAACGCAATAATTTTGTTTAACTCGGTCAAAAGTTAATTTCTTATCATGTATGTTTAGGTATTATAGTCGAAATATCCGTACGTAATTTATTTCATTTTTCTCGTGAAATATTTTATGTTTATTCCTAATTAGTCTGGAATAATCTATTAAATTAAATTCTTCCTGTATTGTTTTCAAGTTATTTAGAATACTATTATAAGTAACTGTTTGCCTCCTCCCTACACAAAGGTGCACGGTTATGCTGCAATCGTGTTTAAAAATGAAGTCGGGCAACAATGCAAAACGAATAGTTTATGTGTTAGCCAATAGGGCTTACTCCAGGAAATCTCGACGTGACAGGGAAATCAGAGGAGAAGAGTTATTAGAACAGGAAGATGAGCTTGTTATGGTAAGTAATATCATTTTTATTATCTATTTTATAAATAATAATTTGTCAAAAGTACAAATCTGTAACAAATTAAATTATTTGTAATTTTTACAAGTGAATAGGTACACTAAAAAAATAAATATATTTAACTTATAATAACAACTATAATTATTATTTTTATTATGTTGTACTGCGATAATGTAAATCCTTATACATTCGAAAATAATTTTTTTCCTGTAGGTAATTATTATTCATTTAATATTTTATTATAGGTTCCTTAACATTATAATTGTTATTAAAATGAATATTTTTCATCTTAAAATATATTTTTAAATTGCTTTTTAAAGTTTATGTAAATGGTTATCTACGTACCTATTATTTGAATGCAATTAACAAATTATAATGTTCATATGATAGAAAATTGAAGATTCTGAATTCCGAACAAATCCTAACTGGCAATTGCTACCAAGACATAAAGATAGCCAGTTCAAATTACCTAATAATGTGGGTATCGCTCCTGAGGTAAGTTGGTTTTTATTAAAATATATATCTAATATTTTTTTTAAATAATTATATGAAAACACAGTTCAAGTAATTTTACTCTTGGTAACTACATAATATAAATTCTACAAAAATAAGATAATATAGATTTACCTTTATAGGCAGACGCTAACGGCCGACCTGAATTTCAGGTGGTGCCTATAGCTACATTTTTGAGCTCTCTTCTTTATTAATGTCCTCTCTTATAACAACTCAATAATGCTAATTATACATGCTTAGTATCATGTTTTATATAATAGTGTATACTGTATAATACTTAATCTAATAATAGTAATAACAGTTTATAATAAAAATCTATAATGACAGATGCCTGACCGGACGGTACTTGAATTATTATTACTATATATTTTAAACCACCCTATATTTTTATTTTAAAGATTAATGATCCTTAACAATATGTATCAAAGGTTTACATAAATATTTTTAGTATTTATTTATAAAACATGTTTGGTTTATCACTCCTGCCTCGGTCTTAGTCTATTATTTTATACTAAGTCATATAGTCTTTGGCGTTTGAGACACAGTATGTCTTGAGAGTTATAGAATAGTTGAATTGCTGCTAGATTGGTGTATTGATCCAGTCTTATCTTGTGTTTGCTGGCAAGCTTAGTAACCTTGTTCTTGATGGAGATATTCATCAAATCTCAGTGGATAATGTAATTTTGGTTGTGCTGGTATGCTGCGACCATAGTACGGAGGGCAATGTTTTGGCACTATTAAACAGTTTCAATGTTGGAGTTACTGGCACCACCTCACACTTTTGGAGTTATGAATAGGGCTTGAATTATTGAATTTGTTTATTAAATTGCTTACAATAATTAAGTAATATTTGAGTTATTTAAAAAAAAATTAAGTGTCATCTACCTTAAAATTTTTGTCTGATGAATTTAAAATTTTTTTAGCTACTTTCTGTTATTTCTGCTTTTATGTTTTGTCGACAAGTTTTAAGAAAACAATAAAATATAAGTTAAATCTGACAGTTAAGTAATATTAATTGTATTTTTACATCATGTAGGTAACTAGTTTATGAACAACATTTTCATATGATATTCAATGAATAAAAAAATGTCTTCATATTTTAGTTTCATAAATGTCTTTCTTTTATGGTGTTTTATAGGCTATTTAGGCAATAACCACTTACTTCCATCGATTTCTATCCTTAGCTAGTTCTCCTCTATTATCTTTTCTAAATGCTACCGTCACTACCTCAAAGTCCTTTGACACAATGTCTTTAAATTTCACTTTCTACTTTGATCCTTGAATACACCCTCAGAGTACTCTTATACACTTTTCAGGTATATCTATTTCACGCATTGCATTCCAGAGTTTGTTTATATTAACAGAATCGTAGGCAGCTTTGAAATATATAAATAGGAGATGTATATCCTTGTCAAATGTGTTACTTTTTTCTGTTATTTTTTTAATGGTGGGTATCTGGTCCAAGGTTAAACTACTGCCATAAACCCTATTTGGTAATCTCTAATAATGTTGTATGTATAACTATATAAGGTTTTATTTTATCAAGTAGAATGTTAGATAGATTATTAACATTATATATTAACATAATACAATGAATTTAATAGTGAGATTCTTCCGTATATTTTATAATTCATAGGATCATAGGTCTATATTCTCTCTAACTTGTTTTTTCAGTCAAACTATTTATTTAAATATTAGTGTATACCTATTATTAATATAATTTAATAATATTATTTTTGTTAGAAAATATAAATCTTCTTACTCCATTTTTTATGGGCAGTATTCCTAAACCTTAAATATTAAAATTATTTTTTCAATTGTTATAGGGGGTTTGGAAAAGTATTTTGTTGGCAAAATCCTCCCTCCTACCGATTTATGCCAATACCTATAATATAGGTTATGTTTTGTAATTTTATACGATCTTATATTAAATTAAAACATTGTTTACAGGACTGCATCATAACCACAAGACTAAATTATTACACTCAAGACTGCCCAATTCTCTTAAAATCTGGTATGTAGTGTATTATGTACTTTGTTTCCTTGAATTGAGTTGCTTAATTATTATTATTATTGTTTTTATTTACTTAGAAATCACAGAGCGATTCAATGTACCTCATTTGAAAAATTTCAGTCTGTGCATGATTACTATCAATTTAAAGCAAACATCTACTACAACCATGTCAAATTTAACAAGACAGGTAAACACAAAATAATACATTTTTGAGATTTCTTTTCTTTTTCAAATAAATACCTAATCAAAATATATTTTTTATTAATTTCTAGTATCTACATGCTGCTTTTGGTATAAGTGATCGTCTTCAAAGTGCTGGTTATTGGGCTGATTTCATACATCCTTATACTGGACTTCCAGCCATTAATCCAGGACTTAATATTGATTTTTCCACTCTAGAATTACCATACAAACATACTGTTTATCAAGTCAATACACGCCGAAAGTGCAAAATGATTGTAGAAAAAATGTCTCCTAATACTATTGGTAAGCAACGAAGAGTTTTTCTTATTACTAAAATAAAATGAATAATGATACCAAGGATGATACATATACCTATTGGTAGAAGTTATGTATGTTAACTATTTTCAAAACTGTTGCCATAACAGTAATTGTCTTAAATACCATGTATTAACACTTGATAAATGTATACATCTATACTTTGTTCAAAGTAAGACGATGACTAGGGAGCGACCAGTTTTTGTCAGGCGCATTAATAGACACTTCCCCTACCAAATCCATGCTCAAGACCAGTGCTTTGGAACAAATGCACACCCATGCACACAACTCGGCCGCCTGGTCATTGTCTTATTTTGAACAGAGTATATTGTTTTGGTTAAATTAAAAATTGATGATTTTCAACAATTCGTTCGTGCAAATCTAGGTTTAATCATTTCATTTTCTATGCAGATTTTACTTTTCAAACTTCAAAATATTTTATTAAAATTTACATATGTTTTGTTGATAACTGAAACTTGTAAATTTAAAATGAAAAGGCTGTTTTACTACATTATTTTTTTAATACTTGACCTAAATTAATAAACCTAATTAACTAAACAGTGTCCTAAGCTCCTAAACCTAACAAATTTGTATGATCATATTCTGATGATATTAATCTTAACAATGAATAACTAATTATATAGTAAGAACAGATACAGATCTTGGGGTTGTTATAATTATAATTTACAGTAGATAATAACTTTTTGGTAGGTAATATACGACACTAACAGTGTGGCAATATGAAGCATATATAACGAGTAGGTCGCATATAACTATATAAGTAAAAATACAGTAAATATAATTTGGGATATTAATTGTTATATTTTATATATATTTAAAAATAATTCTTATTTAAATAATCATTTCCACTTTATTTATTATTAGAAAAGTTTTATTTTCTTTGGTCTATTCTTGAAAATTATATTACAAATGCACTTATATCAAAGCATACAACAGTTTTTTTAAATAAATGTTTCTACAATGATATTGGTTTCAATGGAAGTAGCCACTTATAATGAGATGCTATACATTGAGTTATTCTATATTAACAATTTTAAATAAAATTAAATATTACCTAAATAGATTTATTCTATGTTGGTTTATGGTATTTGCTCACTATTAAAATTCAGTTGTTTTTTTAAAAATATTTTGATAATATTGTTTTATTCATTTTAATAAGATACTTATTGTGAAATTTAATAGTTCACAATCCAATTTAATTAAGACAAAGTCAGTTTACCATTTGTTTTCTTTCTCTCACCGACATGCAAATGTATGTTTAGCAGAACTAACCCTGTGTTGTTACTTTTAATATTAAGAGTTAATTCACCTATTATTAAACTTTACATATTACTTAACATTACCTCAGTTGGCTTTTTTACGATATTTTAATTTTTATACAATTTATAAGCATTTTGAAATTGTAAAAATTGACATTCTCACAGAATCTTAACTGACATGTTGCGCTTGGGTCAGAGAAAGAAAACTAGATAGTGCACTAACATCCTCATAAGCTTAAAATAAAAATGTATTGTATTTTAAACTGTTATTCTAGGTAACTTATTTACAAACGCCTTGCCTTCAAAAACTGATGTTGTCGAGGATATTTTGGACGAAGTTAGTGACTTACATCAAAATAACTATGATTGAATTTTTCTTTTCTAGTTAAAAGTATAACATAATGATGTAATTTATTTTTAAATATATTATAAATTATTAGTTGTGATACTTGTTTAAAACGAATGTATTAAATTACAAATATATCTGTTTATATATTATTTATTATTTTATTGTTATCTTAAAAATCACTATTGCAGACAAATCTTAATTCCTGTTTATGATTAATTAACCAATTTTGTTTTTAAATTAGTACTAAGTTATAACAAATGTTTATTAGTTATAATAAGGGCTAGGGTTTATATGAATAATTGTTATATATTTTTTTTCTGCATCTACCCTTTACAAATTTGGTTAGTCATGTCTACTTATTGTCTCATATTGATACAAATTATCTTCTTTTTTTATTTTGCTCATTTTAACTATAACCATGATAAATTCATGTTCCATGTTATATTTAAACAAAAGTAGTATCAAAAGCGAAATGCTACATAATATTACTCTCTTGATTTAAATGTAATAAAATCAGTGTTTTGTCTTTAAAAGAAAATATTTAAAAATGTATTAAAAATTCTATGGATTTATTTAAAAGAAAAATTAACAACAATTAGTTAGCTTACATAAAAGGTAACTTAATTAAATTTACTTTAAAATGATATGGTGATATTCTTTCTCTTAATGATAAATTGAAATTTATTGGTAACTCCACTGTATAAATTGTATGCTTTAGCCTATTTATCTTTAAAGAAATTAAATTAATACTTTACCATTTTATATTACATTGAAATCCTAACCCTAGTTATAATGATTGTTTTGTTAATTTTAATTTGGTATTTAGAAATGTTGGTTTTATTCATTATATTGTAATTTGTGTGTATTGTGTAAATAATATGAATTGTATAAACTCAAAAAATATAAATAATTATAGTTTTAATAATTGCATTTAATTTATGTATAGGTATTGGACTATGAAATGTGATGTGGATGAAGGGAGGAGGCATTAATATAAATTGTATTATACAGTTATGATCTTACTAATTTATTTAATTACACTGCATAATATAATATGAATGATTGAATAAACTTACTATTTTATACTACAGGATTAACTTAAGAAAAATGTATCATGAGAAACGAAGAAACCCCAGTGATGAAAATTTCAATTCAAAACACCAAAAAACTTCTAAAAGACCTTTTACTTTTTTGGATTATAAACGTATTTTGGAAAAAGTATTTTTCAATGAAGAATTAGTTGAAGATATAAATGATGTTTGGCTATTTGTAAAAAAGTTTGAATCATATATTATGAAAAAAACAACCATTGATAATTCTATTGTAGCTGTTGACAAAATGCATTTAATTAATTTAAAAATAAATTATTCTGATGATGAATTAGCTTCAAGGTTACCTACATACGATCAAGAAGTATCTTATGAAAAAAGACCCTTAACCAAAAAAGATATATCACTGTTTCGTGAATTGGTTCTTATGTACATGGATTTTAAACAAAAAGAAAAATTCAACAAGTTGAGAAAACTTAGAGAAACACAACAGAATTTACCAGTGTTTCAGTTCAAGTGAGCAATTAATAACAATTATGAAATTATCTTTAATACATTTCTTTTTGGTTTAAGAGATGAAATTATTGAAGCAGTGAGACATCACAGAGTTGTAATTATTGCTGGAGATACTGGGTGTGGAAAATCTACCCAGATTCCTCAATACTTATCAAATGCAGGTTTTAAGAGAATAGGTACATAAATTGTGATATGAGTACTTATTCTATTATCTACTATTGTTTCTCATGCAAATAATCTTTTATAGCATGTACCCAACCACGTCGTATTGCATGTATTTCGTTGTCAAAGCGAGTGGCCTATGAATCTTTATCCATTCATAATAATGATGTGGGATATCAAATTCGGTTTGAAAAAACGGTTAATAAAGATACAAAAATTTTGTTCTTAACTGAAGGATTATTATTGAGACAGGTTACTATGTTATACATTATTCATAAATAATATATTGCTATTGTTTTGATCATTGAAACAATAATCGTCTTTAATGTATTTATATTATAGGTCTGTGGGGAGGATTTATTGTCACAATATGATGTTATTGTTTTGGATGAAATACATGAACGCCATTTACATGGAGACTTTTTATTAGGTGTCATGAAATGTTTGTTACGTCAAAGATCTGATGTTAAACTTGTTCTTATGTCTGCTACCATAAATGTAAACCTATTTAGCAAATACTTTTTTCCGTTAGCCAAATTGATACAGGTAAACTGTAAATCTTAATGACTTCATGTCTGTTTATTAACATAACTAAATTAACTATGAAGGTTTGATATGTCTGTTAATAAAAATGTGGTTTTTTTAGGTACCAGGTCGTTTATATCCTATTAACTTAGAATATCATCCAATTATTAGTGAAATGAAAGTACTAGGCAAGAAATCAGAACGTTTTGATCCATCTCCTTTCATAAAAATTATGCAAATGATAGACAAAAAATATCCAAAACATGAAAGAGGGGATGTACTTATGTTTTTAAGTGGTATGGCTGAAATTACAGCAGTAGTGGATGCAGCAAGAATTTATTGTGAAAAAAATGATACTTGGATTATACTTCCTTTGCACAGTTCAATGTCATTGGGAGAACAAGATAAGGTACTATTAATAAAATTATTAAATACTGATAAAATATTTTATAATACAATTTCTTGTTTAATTTAGGTTTTTGATTATGCACCTGAAGGCACAAGAAAATGTATTGTATCTACCAACATAGCAGAAACTTCAATCACTATAGATGGCATTAGATTTGTCATTGATTCTGGAAAGGTAAAAGAAATGAGCTATGATTCAACTAGTAAAGTGCAAAGACTTAAGGAATTCTGGGTGAGCAAAGCAAGTGCTAACCAACGCAAAGGAAGAGCTGGTATTTATTAATTTTCAATATAATTTCAATTAACATTTTATTTTCACATTGCATATTTCACTTAGGTCGTACTGGTCCCGGAGTTTGCTATCGGTTGTATTCTGAAGACGAATTTGATGCTATGGCAGACTACAGTACGCCAGAGTTACAAAAAGTTCCTCTAGATGCACTGTTATTGCAAATGGTAGCCATGGGATTGCCTAATGCTCTGCTATTTCCTTTCATTGAACCACCAAAACCAGAAAATATTGAAAATGCCATAGAATCATTGAAACAACACGTATGCTAAGAACCATATCATTTTATATCTACATTAAAATTATTTATCTATTTCGTCATGTTATTGCTTATATTTTGTTGTATGTTTTTATTAATCTGCTATTTTAACTTTGGTGTAGTGTAGCCATTATCAGAGGTATGTCATGATGATTGTATGTTGTGCCATTACTGTAAATGACAAAAATGTAGAGTGAAAAAAATTATATAAGTTATAAGAAGCCTTGTCACTAAATATTATTGCCATTGGAATATTTAGTAAAAGTACTAAATAAAAATAATTATTTCAGGGGGCATTAACAAAAGAAGAAAGGTTGACCCCTATCGGAAACATGTTATCACGACTTCCAGTTGACATACCGCTTGGAAAAATGTTAATAATGGGATCACTGTTTGATCAATTGGAACCTGTTTTGTCATTAGCATGTGTTCTATCAGTTCAAACACCATTCACCAATAAAGCTTACAAAGATTCTGAATGCGAAGTATAATCAGTTAAATAATAAAATTAAATATTTATACAAATTATAATGATAATAATACTTTGTTTAGAGAGCTAGAATGGATTTAGAATCTGATCATGGTGATCCAATAATTCTACTAAATGCATTTAAGCAATGGCTAGAGTTGAAAAGTGATGGTCAAAACACAAATACACGTCAATGGTGTAAGAGGCGAGGTTTTGAAGAACAACGTTTTTATGAGATGACTAAATTGCGAAGACAATTTAAAGATTTGTTGGATGTAAATATTTTACTTAACTTAGTTTGTTTGACAATAAAATTGTCGTTCAATTGTTTTGTTCTAGGAATGTGGCTTAGTAAAAAATGAAGAAAAAAATATGGATGACATGACTAGTGCAGAAAGAGCCCTTAGACATGGTGAATTAAAACTATTACGTGGTATGAAAAAAACACATAAAGAGGAAGATTCCAGAAAAAGAAAAGTATTAAAAAAGGATATGTGGGAAATTGAGGACAATTTAGATGCCGAAGATGATTCAGTTGATATAAGAGATATAGATTTTAGAATGCGACATAATCAGCGACAAGTTAAAGTAAAAACTACATATTTTACATTATAAAATCAAAATATTGATTTAACAATAATTTTTTTTTTTAGCAACTTTTAAAAGGATCGACTGCAATAAGTTATAAAGACTTAATGATGTTAAAAATAATTTTGAGTAGTGGCCTGTATCCTCATATAGCAATTTCTGATGAGTTCAACTCTTGCAAGGTTAAAAAAATTAATATTAGTTTTCAAAAATACAGTTTTATTCTAAATATTTTGAATCATACTTTTGCATTTTTAAGGTCATATTTAATCATTATTTTATTATTTATTTATAGACTACTAAGGAACATTTATTTCATACCGAAGGTAAACCATTTGTATCTCTCCACCCTATGAGTTATTTTGGTAATCATTCAGATGTACTTCAACTCACTGAGTCTGAAATTATCTATGTTCCTGAGTTTAAAGGGAAAAACACTGTAAGCTCTAAGCATCAAATATTAATATACATGTAAGTATAATAATTTATTGATTTGCTTTTTACAATATTTACCCATGCTAATCATACAACTTGATATATAAACAAACACATTTTATCTTGTAAATATGATTATGTTTACAATAAAATTGGTGTATTTAATACAACCTTGATCTAATGTCTGTTTGACGCAAAATTGAGAGTTCAAGTCAACCAATCAAAATCCACTCACACTACATTCACTCTTCATCTCCCTCCCTGCCAAAAGTGTTCCTTGTAACATCCCAATCCCTCCATAAAAAGTACTTAGGACTAACCTTTGACCGTCATCTTACCTGGGAACTGCATATCAGAACTAAAAATCTCGCCCAAACTAACGACTACGCTCAATTAAAACACTATTATTTAACAAACACACCAAGCTTCTCGTGTATAAGTCTTTACTCAAGCCCATGTTAACTTATGGGGCCTACATTTATGGGGCAATGTGAACAAAATTCTAACCGTTCAAAATAAAACCTTATGCATAATCACTAACGCCCCACTATGGCCCCGCCATACGTCTCTAACTATACTCTGCACAAAGACTTAAATATAAAAACAGTTCACACTGAAGCAGTAACATTTTACAAACCATTTCATAATAGACTTCCATCTCATCCAAGTCCCCTTAAATCAAATTTAGCATCTCGCACAATCCCAGGTAATCCCACATGGTGACTGAAAAGAAATTGTCATCAAGATTTACTTCTTTATGATTAATTTAAAAAAATTAAAATAAAACGAAAGTTAGTAAATATATAATTATATCCATAGTAAATTATATGTCCTTCTATACAAGTTATATTTTCAGGGCCGGTTCTAAGGGGGAAAGGGCACTATTTGGTATAAAAAAATATCGAAGATGCAACTAACAAAAAAAAAATGATTTTTATTTGTAAACAGAGTATTAATCTCAAAAATTATGTGCTGAACAAATAACAATATTGATTAATAATGATATTGATATTTCAATTTAAAACAATTGTAATATTATTCATATAATCTTGTTTGAGTGTAACTCACTGATTTTTTAACTAAACTTAAAAAATTTGAATTTAATGTAATAGTCAGCGTGGCTAACATAAAAGGGGGTGGAGCTATCAGGCTGAAGCTCCTTCTCACATCGTTTATATTATTATAACTAAAAAAAAATATTTATCAAGTTTCAATTGCCGTCATCTAGTTAACAAGTGAATTCAGATACGTCTTACAGGATTAGCTATAGCCAATAACTAATAACAATTTATACCTAGGTAGGTTGAATTTATTTTTGCAAAAACATTTTTCCTAAAATGAACAGTAATTTTTTGGTAAAATTATGAACTACTTGTACGGAAGACATAGTATTGAATTGTCAAGCATCAGCTATACAAATTTAATATTTTATACATTTTTATCTACAAATTTATTGCCGTTTTGTCAAAATTTGAAACTTCAATGCTTATAATAAATTATTATGCTTATGTATCGTTAATATTTTTATTATTATTATTCGTTAAAACTTTTGAGGAAGCTTGTATTATAATTTTAAGTTTTTAACCGAACAAATAATTTTTAATTGATATTTTTAGAAAAAAAAACTAAAATTGATCAAATACGATCCAAACGAAAACAGTCTAACCAAGATTATCAACCAATTTCAACAAATATTTATTTATTTATTTTTGTTTTTCCCAATTCTTTTAAAAAGTACTGAGCATTTTCAATTTCGAACTCCCAAAAGTGCCAACTAGAATCTAGTTACCAAATCAAATTGCTTCCAAATGCTTTCATCAAAGTTCATGATAAGAGCATTTTTTTCTACTAGAAAAGTTGAAGTTGTACAAACATTTTCAAATACCTCACCTGAACATCTGGAATTATTAGACAGGACAAAATAAAAATAAAATTTTAATTAATTCTTGCCATAATTTATTATCCAGCTTTTGGAAGTATTTATTTTAAATGTTATTATTTGAATTATCGTTTTTTTAACTCATTCAGTCACTGAATTAAACTTAAAAATTAATTTTTTTATGTTGCCTGGTTAAAAAAAGTTTGGTCACCATTAGTATATTAGTTTACTATGAAACAAAAAAATGTATTGAACTTGGGGCTGGGGATGCAAAATGCTTAAATACGTAATTTTTACTTTATGTTATTATTATACGTAAAGATTATAGAGGTATCAGATAAAATATAACATAAGAATTTTAAGGCTAAAATAATTTTCATATTATATTCAATTATTTATTTGTTTTATATAATCACGGTAGGTACTTTCATTCCTTATGAGCTTCCAAACATCGCGACCCATTAGCTAGGAAACACTATCGCATACTATTATACATTATACCTGTGCCATAAAATGTACCTATTATTATAAATAGTTTTATTTTTATTTTCAAGTTTTTTACATTTATACTATGGAAAATGCAGCTCATGGCAATTTTACTCTTTTAATGTGGTCTTAGGCTCCTAATAGGTTAGACATACGTCTAATGTGTCCATACAATGCAATTTTATTATTTATAATAAATAATATTATACAAAATATTATTACTTTATGTTTAGGACTATATATAAATAAAATGTATTGTTTTAAGTAATGTAGATTTGTATAGAAGTTAAATAATTAAAAGAGAAATTCTAGTTATTCAAAAAAAACTATTGATGAAAAAAATAGCATGTTAATTAATCATAAGTCATAACTATTGAATTACCTGCATTAAATAGGTATATATTTAATTTCGTTAGGCTTTTTTAAATGTAATTTATTTATACTTTAAGTCTTTAACATTGGCCATTGTGATGAATATATGATGTTTGTACTTTACACGTAGGTACAATGTTTGATATAATAATAACTTAAATAAAAGTACTTTATAATATTATCATAATACAAAAGCACGCAATTTAGTGATAACTGTTGTAGTTCTGGGCGTGGTATTATATTTTATTAATTTTTTCGTGGAATTTTAACAAATAAACTATTATACTCAGTAATTATGTTATATTACTAACTTTATTTTTTGAAAAATGCTTCGAAAAAATGCAACATATATTTGTATTTTGATTTCCACCTTCACATGTGGGTTACAAAGCTAGACTATAATTTTATGAACTATCTTATATGTTTATTACTAAAATCTTAAATTTTCATTGAATATTTATTTTAATATTTCATAATGTACTAATTGCGTCGTATACTTATTTAAGGAAAAAAAATATAAGAAACTTGTTTATTTTTCGGTTTTAATTTTCGTTGGACATTTGATTGTGAACATTAGCCAGTTTTATTGTTTTTTAAAATAATATTGTTGATTAAAATTAACAATATATGTACTTATCGATCATCTGAATGATTAACAAAAGTGAAATCGTTATTTACTCGAAAAACAAGTTTTTTTGTTCTTAAACGTTTTTGTTTATGAATTTATGTATTTATTTAATATACATAATGAAATGAACTCAAAAATTACTCACGTATTACTCGATTTTATGTAAAATTAAAATATTAAGTCTGAATAATATTTTTTAACGTTTTTGTTTCTTTTGGTTATTTATTTACTTATTTTAGTTGTACACAAATTGCACGGTCTTATGAAAATAAAAATTTTACTCTAAAAACTCTGCGAGTAAGTAATTAATCAAAACCTTAATTTACTAAAAATTGGTTATTTCTTTTTTGCTCACAAGTTTTCTCAATTTATTATATTTTAACCATATGTGTTCATGTCACATTATACATACTACCTGCGTACACATACAATAACGTTTTATTTGAATGTCCTATGTACGAGCCCTTCTTCAAAAAATTAAAAGAACTATTTAAAAATTTAACTCACACGGATTTATGACTTTACTTTCTAAAACTAGAATTATTATGCTAAACCAGTTTTTAGCAAAATTTATTTTGGTTTTTGGTGTAACTCTAAAAGAAATAACCGTAAGTACATGCATTTTTCACCAAATGCTAGTAGTATTATTTTTTGTTTACAAAAAAATATTTTGATTCTTTTTGAGCTGAGGCATAACAAATTTTGCTTTGTCAATCAACTTCAACTTCTTACATTAATCTAAAACACGTATGCACAATATTTTTAGACATTCAAGTTCAAATTTTTACCACATTTTGATTATTCAGAAGAAATATAACGATTTGAGCTCCTTTTTTGTTATTCAAATCATATTAATCGTAAAGAATTGAAACTTTTTGCTCGCCATTAAATATATTATAATTCACTGACACAATGCAATTTTCAAAATATTTAGATTATTTTTAAGGTATTTACCGTCCTAAACCTATTTAAATCGTTATACAGTAATACAGTATTAACAATTATACCTTAATATCTGGTTACTATATGTAATAATTATTATATACTAAATAATCTATACCTTATTAGTCATTTATATTAGTAATATAAATGCAGAATGAAATATATAGGGACAGATCGTATCTGTTTTGAATCGTTTTTTATTGTATGCAACGGTTGAATTCAAATTCAATACATGTTAAAGTTTAGTGTTTACAATGAGTGTATGTTTATAATATAAGTAATTAATTAATATTATAATACAATTAATAAGTACATATTTTGTGAAAATATATATTTTTCTGAATGTACATTATCCTGTAGTAGACTACAATTATATTTCTTGCATACGCATTCAATGGTAATATAATATATATATTTATTTGTCAAATTTCTTTTAATCCAATGGAAAACTTGAAAACTTATTTTGGTTATGGTAAGAAAATGACTACATTTATATATATAAATACTGTAAACCTATAAATAGACCAGAAGATAGTATATTATTTTGTTTAATCCTTTAAAAATAAACATAATTTAAAAACTTGCAATGATTTTCAGGTCGCTTTTGGAAACTACAAAAGCGTATATTATGAACTCATTACGGATGCCAGGAGCACAGACTCTTCTTTTATTTAGCAGAAATATTTGCACCAATCGGAATTTCTCTCAGTTAGTGTTAATTAACCATTTGTTAGGTACTCCATAAATTTGATTTATTTTTTTAATAATTGTTGAACTATAATCTATAGAATCATTTGCGACTCTTGGTTGCAATTGGAGTTTCCTCTACCGGAAGCTGCTGAAAATTTAATACTCAAAGCTACAAGACTCCGTAATACTTGGGATAATCTTTTGAAACTTAAGCTTGAAGGTATTGATAACAATTTCTACGTTTTTACAATAACGGCGCTACAGTGACGGATCCAGGGAGACCCTAGAGGCCAGACCTCCCACACATATTATTTCCCAAATGTTTTTAATAATTCTACAGATCCTGATATTACTATATTTCGAATCACATGTATGTCTGATAATATTATATATTATGATGTGTATTATTCTGGGGTGCTCAAATTAAGATATTAATATCTTAGTTCATGGTGGACAGTGATTCCAATATTGTAATTTTACATTAATAAAAAATTGTTGCCCCTCCCCCAGATCTTTGCTCTGGATCCGTGCCTAAGTCGGCGCAGCTATACAAGTACTAATCTGCTCAATATTTGCAAACGCATTTTTAGAAAGAAGTAATAGAAGAGCTGAACGTCAGCTGTCTATAGACATGGTACAGTTTATGAATGCCGAAATCGGTTACACAATGAAGAGGCTCTTAGCCGCTGACCAAAAAGCCATGTATGTAGGACCGTCTGGCGAAGAAATAACATTCACGGGTCCTAATCCTTTTTGCAGTGACGACTGGCAGGTGTATGAAGATGATAAATATGGTGGAATAAGACTAGCGCCGTACTTGACATATGATTGGTGAGTTGATTCATTTATTTAAGCTGTCATTATCTTACGGTCAGTGATGAACTTTCAGTTTAACGGGTCAAAGCCTAGTGGTGTATGATCCTTGGATTTGTCCCTTTTGCAACAGCACAATAGAAGTTACGAGTGCTCTTGAAAAACTGCAACATCGGCAAGTGTGTGACTCTCAAACTACTTCCGGCACCACTGAAGGTATGTACATTGTTCCGGTTATATATATATATATAGGTATATATTATAATTGAAGTTTTTTTTTCTGAAATCAAATTGAGTAAGTATCCATACAAAGTTCATTATGTACAGTAATATTATTACAACTTGAATTCTTAAATAGTAAATAATCATGAGTAGTAATGTTAAATTAAAAATATTTTTAGACTCATGAAACTATTCATACTTGTTTGTTGTGTTACCATATAACGCGTTAGATCAAACTAAATAATATTATAATAGGGAAAATCAAACATTACTTGTTTTTATCTCGAAAGCTATTCGACAAAAATAAGTGCAATTTGACCTTATTTTATCTACAACGGCACATACATTTTATATTGTATTATTAGCAAACAAAATCAATAATAGGTGAAATTTATTTATTTTTTGATTAAAACTTATTTATATATTACCTTTGAAAACGTTTCTTAAATAAATGATTTCATATTAAAATAGTTTCTGTAGGTATACTGACTTTTCACTCGTAAAAGAAAAGAAAATACCAAAAAAATGACTTTGTGACCTTTGTATGAATTATTATTTAATCTAATGACATATAATATAATAATATGAATCATGCTAAACACTTTAAACTAACGGCCTAGTTATGAAGGTAAAATTGCAAGAAAATAAAAATGAACACAACTTTTCTCAAAAATTACTTTTTAAAGATTACCTTTCACATTTATACTTGTCACTATTCAGAATCTGTATAAATTAATTAAGACTAAAAAATGTAATAAAAAATAAGTACCTATTGTGTTCCCAAGATATTGTAGTCATATTATTTTTGAGTTGTAGCGGTTGTAATGAATGTATTGATTTTACAATGATGTGTGTTTTAAAAAAAAATTTTTTTTTTGTGTCTGTCATCACGGTTTAGGGTAGTAAAAGTGCTTCGATTTTCTTCAACAGCAACTTTTCTGGTAGGAAAGTTAATCTTGTTGTTGCACTCAGAGGGTCAAAATTTATAATTCCTTATAGTTTTCAAAAGTGACAGGAAAAACAAACAAAAAATTAATTACAAATGGGAATTTTTACGCAAAACCAGTTTTCGAAAAAATCGATTTTAGTTTTTAGAGTAACTCTAAAAAAAGCCATAGATACAAATTGTCATTAAATATTTGGGTTAGCATTTTCTATACACCATACAATTTTCAAAATAAATTGACTCTATAATAAATTTTAGCTCAGTCAAAAAACTTTAAAACATAATACATTTTATTTATAAGCGTTTGAAGTAGAAATTTTTCAACATTGGATATTCAGAAGATTTCTCATGTAGTGATTTTGTTATTTTGTTGTAATTCAAAAACGAATAACCGTAGATACTTGAAATTTACACCATACGTTTATTTTATCGATTGTATATACTAAATTTATACTTGATAACATTTTCAAATTTATTATACAAAAAATACTTGAATTATAGCACAAACTATATTAGATACCCTATAAGTTATAAATGTTATAATAATTGAAACTCACAAACTGAACTATGTAATTTTGAATAATATTTAAAAATAAATATGTAAACAATGTATAGGTATGCAAGAGCGTTTTATTACAATTCGAGGAATGCAGTTAAAATATCGCTAATATTTAAAAATATCTATACATATTTATAGGTTGTAATAATTGTTTTATTTTATATTAATAATTATTTTTAATTCAAAACTGTGCATCTAGAAATGGTGTTTAATTTTTATTTAATAACTCATCTTAATGCCAATAATTTTCACTTCTGTATCTCTGTCTCTGTATCTCTCATTGAGACTTCTCAGAGTTTTGAAAAATTCAATTCAAATTCATTTTGTGAATAATACATTTTTTGCTACACTTTTTATTTTACTAAAATTGATATTTGTTTAGAGGGATGTTTCGAAAATGTAACTACATTAAAGTGATAGAACTTTAAAAAAATATTTGTCAAACGTCTCTTTTTAGTATCCTTAACGTCTAACGATGATGTATTATAAGTTCCCATAAACTATAGTAACTATAAGAACATCAATATATAATATTAAGTTTGAAAGGTGAATTGGAAAGTCTATAGAAGACGTCATTTTTGAAGGGTTGCTATGAAAGTGGTACGTGTGGATTTTTTTACGGGCTTAGTAGAAATGATGGGATTCTCTTTGAGAAACTGTTTCGAGTTTCAGAGTTTGCGTGTAGAAAATAATTAACTATTGTATTCATGTTTGTAGTATACACTACAATAAATATAAATCAATCTGAAATAATTTTTAAATCATAACACCAAACATTAAATTAATAATTCATTGTTTAATCTATTATTTTCTATAAAATTATAATGAATTGAGATATTTTGACAGGGAACGATTTTGCGAAACTGCATTATTTTTAGATTCTGAGCGAATCTCTATATACCTAGTAAGATAATACCGCAGTTTTTTCATATATTATAAATTTACATTTTGAAATATCGATGATTGTGCAACGAGTATTAAAAAATTATAACATAAATATTATTTTAATGCCCCAATTTTTTTCAAAAAAGTTTTAAACGGGAATGGTTTCATTTTCTGCCATCTTAACTAATTTTAGAGTCCTCGTCGTCATATAATCAATTATTGTGTTTCTTTATAAATTATAAGTAACCAAAATGGACAACTCTAGCAAATGTAATTTTTTTTGATCATAGTGAAATTACTACTTGATCGTTTCACTAAACATAAGTAATTAGAAGAAAACGTAGTTCTGATATCATTAAAATCTCCAATCTCCTTTTTTCATTTCTTAAGATTACTTATGGATTACCTTATAGTAATAACTTATTACTATAACTAAAAGTGTCCATATAGGCATGCCTAATTATTCGCTAGGCATGCCTATATGGACAATTTTTTCTGTTTTTGATCAATTCATATGTTGTGTGTATCAAATTGTCTTGTTACCTTAAAAAAACCAATATATGCATGTACACTTTACCCTTTTTGGCCACTGCCCGTATAATATTTAAAAATAAAATAAAACCAACTTGGTATAAGCATAGTCATGAAAGATTAGATTTTAAATTACTAATATTCTAATAGAAATTATTGATTATATAATAATGGTGATAAAGTTTTTCTATATCAGTGTCATCTAGAGCCTAGACTTGTTGAATTTGATGTGATGTTTAGAAATGTATTACTATTATAAACATATATTCGTTTAGTACTCATCATGGAAATATAGAAGTAAAATACTTGTAATATTTATTTTAATATTGAGACATGATCATAGTTTCAAAACATATTGTTTCCTTTTATGTTTTTTGTTAACATTAAAATTTTCTACTTTTTAAATTTTTTCCCGACTTATGTACGACACAATTTTTGATTTCGAGTGAAAAGTTTGAAAATTTAACACATGGTTCCAATTTTCTCATAAGTTGTTCTTACCGCAATTAAATATATCTACATGTTTTTTTAAGTATTTAATATTCATTTTTTTTTTAAATAACGAAAATATGTGAATTATTTTGTAGTTGAAACCGTCATACGTTCTTTAATTTTAACACTTATGGCTTGAAGACTGAAGAGTAATACATTATTCTTCAATTTAAGATCGAAAGAGCAATTACTGTATTGACTTAATTTTGATGTGTGTTTAAAACACTTTTTATAGTAAGAAAAATGCTTATATTTTCAACTTTGAGGATGGTTTATGGTAGCAAATTTAATTTAGTTTGTACTTTGGGGAAGTAAAAAAGTAAAAAAATAAATTACCAGTACTTTAAAAATAAACAAGAATTACAAAAAAAAACACATTATTTTGTTAACATTTTTATATTGTTATTAAAACAATTGTTTGGTAATCTTGGTTACCCAAAAGCAAAACCGCCTTGGCTAAAAATATTTTTCATCTTATATAATAGGTAAGTAATTTATCATCGAATTCAAATTTAACTCATTCATTACAGTGACGTACTTAATGACTAAGTACACTTGACATACTTATATTGTACGGCAGAGCGGTTACACTACACGTAATGCTTTTTGCTTATTGAAATTTAAAAAAAACGTTTAGCGTAAGACGCATACATTTTTTAACACTAATTGATGTTCAAATATATAAGACATTGGATAACCAAACGTATAAGACGATTTATCCTCTTACAATTTTGTTATTAAAAAAATATAGTCTAATACTTGAACATTCCATTATTTCGTAAATTCTAAGATTCTATACACAATGAATGTTTCAAAATGTTAAGGCTAAGTTTGAGCTATTTATTGACCTTTGAAATTTCCCTCTAAATGTCTAATTGGATTTTTATACATAAAATAATGATTTTAGTTGTTGTAGTTTTAAAAATATTGTTTGTGGGAACTTGAAAATTGTTGCCATTCCTTACAGTACCATTAGAATTTTATATTATGGAACAGCATGGTTGCTGCGGACCGGCGCCATCGTATAAACAAGACGTTGGTTTACTCGTACCATGTCTCGTTAAATTTTACATGGTTAATTAATTACAAGTGATAGGGACAGTGAGTGTCACGGTTGCATCGCGCAGGCGCAGGCTCAAAGAAGCTGGCCGATGCGATGAGAGTTCATAGGCGATTGACATTTACGTCTGATCCTATATACAATATTTGTAGGGAATGTAGTGTGTTCGGAGTTGTTCAATAATAAGGGCGGAGTTGCCCTGCACCGGCGGCACGTAACTTAAATAAGAGACTTTTGCATGTTGGAACAAACTCAGGACGGTTGTATTTTATAAAGGGCCGATGCGGGAGGAGAGAGTTGGCTTGCGGCGATTGAGGAAGGACGTAACTCACTTTTTATCATATTTCAGTATATTTTTGTATTTATTTCAGTCACTTTTTAAAGTATCTATCCTACCAATGAGCTTAGAAATCAAATAGTTTATAAACTCTGAATATTGTCTTTTCCGCCGAAAACAGACGTATCTTTAGTTACGGCTCTTGAAAATAATGATAATTTTCCCTCGAATTTTTATTAAATTAATTTTTTTCGTCGAAGTTGGACGTAACTCGATTTACGTTTTATCTTTAAAGTGCTCTCCTGAAAAATGATAAAAAGTGAGTTACGTCATTCTTAGTAGGGGCATCGGTATGGTTGTTCGGGCTCAGCGCACAACGATCTTCCTTCCTGGACCTCTAGTATCTCAGGTGGTTTGGCTATATTGTTCCTCACCGTTGACACGACTCCTGGCGTCGTTGACTACGGTTGCGCGTTACTCGGCGTAGACCTCCGTGCGTGCCGATCCTTTGCGATTGTCGGGCTTATGGTCGCCGCTCGTTGTGAGGAGCTCCGTCAGACGATCGTCATATGACGGGGACTTATTCGCCGGCTAGTACTTTGTCTGCGACCGTGGTGTCATTGTTGGACGACGTCGGTGGTTACTTATCCTGGGAAATTCGTCCTGATCATGAATTGCGGCTCAGGATGTTCGGTTGACTTCTGCTGGTTCGATGCTTCCCACTCGAGTGATGGCGGTGAACGTTCAAGTTGCTTATGTGTTCACTAAGGCTGTATCGGGTCTTCGGATCTCTCGGAGAGGTGTTAATGGTTTGGATGTTGATTTAACACTCTCGAAGTGCCCGGTATATAAGCGGTGTCCCGTACCACCTAGTAAACTATTAGTTATCGCCTCGTGCAGCTGTGTTTACTGCCGGTGTGATTTGTCGTATTATTTGGGCAGTTTTGGGGCCATAGTTATGAGAAGGGTGTCTTTTGAAACGTCACTACCCACCCTATGCACATTGCCCAACCCTGCCTGTTGAGTATGTATAGGATAGCTCAGGGGGTTGTAAGATCGCCTCAAATCCCTATACGGTATCCTGTGTCTTGAATGTTGTGTTGTGGTTGGGGGTCCTGAGAAGGACCGTTTTGTGTCGTTCGACGGCTGTACCGCTACAATTATTTAATTTATACGATACACTATTATTTTTACTAATACTTAGCTAGGTACGATCATAATTACTACCGTCTAACGGTACTTCGGTATTGATATAAAAATTAATAACTACATGTATTATAATAATGATGAATGAATAAATTCATTATTAAATGAAAAGATGGATGTGAGTATTCTTAGTGAATCGCGCCCGGTATAATATTTGTTTTCAATCAAGTTTAAGCTGTGGAGTGTAGACGCTCTTGGTTCCAGGACTACAATAATTATAATTCAATCTGTACTAATTCGATTTCGCAATAGCTTTTTTTTTGTTAATTGTATTATTATTTTTCTAGGTGAAGCATGTGAAGACGTTATGGTGAAATTAAAACCGAATGCCAAACGATACGACTGTCCTGACTGTCAGGGTGTATTGTATTTGACTCCTACTGAAATGCTGAAACATAAAAAATCACATTTGTAATTCATATTATTATTATTACTGTAAATTGAATACGATTACGTCATTAAAAATATGAGTTCTAATTATCCATTAACCATACACTTGTATTCCTGGTCTATAGCTAATGTCACACGTCTTCATCATGCATGTGTAATGTACCGCGATGGACGACATTGTGTAGTATAGGGTGAACTTTACCGCATAATTGGTAAAGTGCATATTGCAGATACCTAAAAAAGTATATTACAAGGTCAAAATGAGAGCATTATGCAATCTGATTACCACTAAAAATGATTGCCATATTTGGTCTGTGACATCCAATCGTTATATATCTACTAACGATAATAGTTTTACGGTCGAAGCTACAGGTTTTGGATAATTTAAGAGTCGTGGCAGAGTTTTTGCTTTGCAGTCGGTATACAAGATGCGAAACTGAGGAGCAAAGGGCGATGGATTGTACCCTTCTTGGTAGTTTGGCCTTGGTTTTTTTATGTATTTTATTATTTATATGCAAATTTATGCAATACAAATTGATATTATACCGTTGAGAGAAGTTATAATTAATGTGTGATGTAGAAAGTATAAGAGATAGTCCGTATCAACAGTTGCATTAAGAAAATAAAATTGCCTCTTACTTTTTTTCAAGCTTCAGAAGTAAGTCATTATGCAGTCTTTATAAAACATTTTTATTTTGGATATGAAATCTCTCAGCAGCCGATTGGACATCGCGCTTGGTACCTATACTAGTACTAGTAGTACATTGTAAGAGTAAATATGATGGAACTAAACAGCCTTTGGAAAATACACATCAGTGGCGTATATAGGGGGAGGCCCCCTAGGCCAGAGCCCATAGTGAAATTGCAGGCTCAATTAAAGCATTGCATGTATATTTACACTGTTAACAGTTTTTCACCATGATTAAGTTAGTCGGTTGATTAAAATCATTTTTGAGTAATCTACAAGGAAATGTTAGATATATTGACGGGACTTGCTTTAATGACTTATTGACTTTGATGTTAAATTCATAGTAAGATAACATTAAAATATACAAACGACACTGTCAATATTTTTAAAAAAAGAAACTAAAAATTAATTTTACATAATAATTATAAAATTGAATTGCGCAATTTTTATTTGAACTGTATAATATGTCATAATTCTTAATTATATAACAGCTGCTCCCTTAAAAATGTATAATTATGGCTATGCTGTTTGACTAGTGATAATTGATAAATCGGCCCATAGTGAAAATAATTCGTATATACGCCACTGATACACATAGATATATTATGGTGTATTTTCCTAGGAATTCAGCTATTAGGACCAATAAAAACACATCTACGTTAAAATATGCTTACTAGCTAGTTACTACAGCCTGTAGGACCTTTTTATATCCAATACAAATAATAACCTATAAAATGTACCTACACAGCGCCTAGTGTCAATATCATTTTTTCCACAAAAATACACTTTATACAGAAATAATGATCCTGTCCTATGGAATCAACAAAATTTGATCATTTTTTTTAAAATTTATAAAGAGTAATATTTTATTAAACTTTGTTTTTAAATATTTTTATCTTGAGCGTTATAATATGCCTAAAAATAAGACAATTTTAAGCTTTTTTTACAAATGATCTTACACAATTATTCAAAATAAAATTAAAAAACCGGAGTTCAGTGCAGCCTGTAGGAAGTTTTCTTCTTTTAGATAAAAAAAAAAATAGTTATTCTTATTTAAGTTCGACAATGCTGCCTGAGAATTTTTTCACAGAAGTCATTTTTGTTGATAAAATACACCGTATCAATCCTCCTCGCCTCGATAAAATAGGTATCTGGTAGTAAATTAGTGGAAAAATAGTATAACTAAGGTGGCAACTTAAATAATATAATATATAATATTAATATTTTATAGAATTTCGAAAGTCCGTTACATTAGCACCACCATATACGAAAATCAAAGGAAAATTAATGTTTGTGTTTTGTCGTATGGCAGTGATACTTTTTAACTACGCTTACATCAATCTAGTGAACTACACTTCGGTGATGTGTGAGTATTTGTGGCACTCGTTCGTGGAATGAAGAGACATTATATTACGCATAGTGTGACCTATACGTACCAGGTGTAACGGTACATTACTTACTAAAACAGTCCTTCTCAGGACTACACAATATCGACCAATCAGAACACGCCATATAAGACACTACAGTAGTCAGAGCTAGTTTGCACAAAATATAAGTGCTTTCAACTACGACTACGACTTGAAAAATATTGCCATGGACAGGGAAGATCAGGACGAATATAATGAGACCCTCCCCATGGGGCCATAGCCAAAAAACCCAGTTAACAGGACACAAATCCGTACCGACGGGAAGCACAAATATCACGGGGGCACACACAATAGCTTACTAGTCGGTACGGTGCACGGGTTATATACCGGTCGTTTTCCGATCACGATATCAATCTTCTTCAATCAACACAACTTCTTCTACCGGAACAAAACCTCAACCAATACGAAGAAAAGAAGAACAGAAGAAACACCGAACCAGCAATCCTCGTACGGACCGTGAGCAACCCATCGGGCATCGCCACACTTACTCCGTACGAGTCGACGCCAAAACCCACGGATCCGATCGAGTTACTAGACGGCCCGCGCTACAACGACCGGCCGCAGTCCGCAGAAACGTCGACGAGCATTCCTCGTACGGACCGTGCGCACCCACCGGGCATCGCCACACTCTTTCCGTACGAGTCGACTCCACAATTCACAGACCCGATTGAATCATCAGGCGGCCCGCAATACAACGACCGGCCGCAGTCCGAAGAAATGTCGACGAGAACAACGAACGAGTACTCCTCGTACGGACCGTGCGCAACCCACAGGGCATCGCCACACTCTTTCCGTACGAGTCGACACCACAATCCACAGACCCGATCGAGTTACCAGGCAGCCCGGAGATACGACGTCCCGCCGCAGCCCGAGGGCACGTCAGAGGGATCACCGAACGAGAACAGTCCTCGTACGGTCCGTGAGCAACCCATCGGGCATCGCCACACTCTTTCCGTACGAGTCAACGCTGCAAACAACGAGCCAGATCAAATTACCGGGCGATCCACGTTTCTTGCACGGAGCGCAAGCACACACACACCGCCGTCCCACCCAAATCACCCTCGGCCGCTTTTGAGAGCCTGCCTTTCCGGGTCAGATTCACGGTAGCAATCGCTTCATAGCTAGATACTACCCGTGGTCGGCCCTGTAGCCTGTTTGTACACTTCATATATATGTATCCCTCAAATTGTGGATAGGACAGAGCTTCCAGCTTGTCGTGACAAAACGCCGTATCTGGCAGCCCGCTCTCAAGCCTGGCTGCCGTGTTAGCGTAACCATTCCCATATACTGTAATATAATATTAAATGTCCATATGAAAATAAATATAAGAATTGATACCAGTAACCAGAGCGTTGTCTTTCACTTTTAACGAAACATCCGAGAGGTTAATGTTCCACGCTTATGGTTCCTGCTACGCGTGTGCGCGTAAGCTGCGTGCCTGATTCGCTGGTGTCACGTTTCCGGGTATGTACGCCGTGGCCGTGAATTTCACGTCAGGGGCAGCATTGCCACGTGCCGTGGTCGTTACCTGTGCCACCGCGACGCCAATATAAAGACCGTGGCCTCGGTTCCGTCTGCAGTTACCATTCGCGCCCGCGATTCAGCCACGCACGGCTGTACCACGAACCGCGAACGACGTGCAAGAACACCGCGTACCGTTAGGTAGTCATCGTGGCCGACGTCGGCACTCGTGCAGTGGCCGTTGGAACGGATCGCCCTGCCACCTACAGTCTACCTACGGCAGAGGAAGCTCCAACTCCAGCGATGACGATCCCGGCAACAGCACTTCGGGAGACGCGTTCATCCTCGCACGTTTCGATAGCGTGTCTTCGTTGTTGTTGTCGTCCTTGTCGTCTTCCGGCAACTCCGACGAAGGGTACGGTGGTGGTCAAGACCATCATCCGGCCACCGATCATGTAAAAATACGCGATTGGCATGTCCGGGTTGCCGTGCAAGGTGACCGTCTACCCAAAATACTCGTAAACCATCCACTAATTAATTTAATTTAAAAGAAAACAGTTATCGCTGATGATGTGTACACTGCTAATACTTAATAAAAGAAATATGTTGTGTGATACCTACACAACCATTAAAGTTAAACATTTCAAACGTAATTATAACTTCAGAGTACAATTTTCAAAAATATTTATCAGGTATATTGCTATTTGATGAACTTGGTGGTCAATATTGACAATATTTAAGTGAAAAACATAATGTATATTTTAAAATAATCTACAAAGGAAATTTAATAACAAACATAAATACATATTACAGTCGTATATTATATTATAATTATTATAATAATATACCTATTCACATACAATTGAATACAACATTCACATTCTTAAAAAATTCCTGTATGAAATAATTAGGGCTGAAATATATTTTTCTGATACAACATCGATAACCGATCCGATATTTTATTCCCTTGTGTGTAATAATAATATTTTCACTATTTTTTCAACGTTGTATAAAAATACCTACCTACAGCTATTATCTACCTACATCTTCAATTTTAATTATACATTTTCAATGTGACTACCTATATTTTACATAATATATGACAATTTTTTTTAAATTTTTTTATTAGATAAAATAGAATATTTACAATCTGTAATATTTATATACATACAATAAGTAAATTTGATAATAATAAAGGAACAACATGAATGGCGTGAGGAGGGAGGCCCACCAGTGTGGATACTCTCTAGCTTGGGTTGATATGACAATTTGATAAAAAAAAACCCACAATTATTATGAAAAATATAAGAGGGATATATAATACTGAAATATATGAAACATTATTATAATCCATAATTTTTAAGTCTGACGTACCTTTTTTTCAGTTTTTAACCGACGACGCCGCGGGAACTGCTTTCGAATTGCTTCCGCGGCGTTAGTCTTACGTACCTACACAATATATATCTACTTTAAAATATTATCTACCATGTGACATTTATATACCTATTTAAATACTATCATATTATAGACTATAGTTTAATGTGTTTTATATGAGTTAACTGTCGATAAATATGTTACAATAACAATAAATATTTTGATATGAAATACATTAGACACATTTTTTTAATAATTGTTCCTTTCATAAGTCTATGTGAATTTTAAATTATTTTGTGGTTAATTAGCCAGTTTTAATAATGCAATTATTGTTGTAGATAGAATAAATATTAAATTCGAAGAAACAGTGCACAGTTTTAATTTTGGCACCTTGTAATTTCGACTTTGACTTATTACAGATAATGCTGACAGAAAGGAGGTGGTAAATTCTATTACACGCTTATTTAATTACATTAAATTATTTAATATTATGATATAAATTGGCGTCTAGTAAGTAAAATATTTGTGTTGATGTTCACGAAGATTAGCTACTAATTATAATATTATATTTGACTATATAATATTATATTTGACTAAAAAGTTTAATTAATGTTATATAATACCTATAGGCATTTATTTTGAATTTTGAATTTTGAAGTAAGCATTTTATTATTTATCTTATGATATACTAATGTTAAAACTTATAGGTACTTATTTAGAATTTAGAATTTAGAATTTTAAAATTGTACGGGTATGTTGTAAATGAACATACCTAGGTACTGATTTATATTTAATTAGTAGTTGTGACTTGTGAGTGTATGTATTTTAAGATTGAATAGGATGTATAGGTATTTTAAATTAAGGATGATTTTAGAATTCTTGGTAACAGCAAGATATTGATAAGTTTTTTTTTTTGAAGAAGTTAACAAGGCTCTACATTGTTATACATTTTCCTATAATTTGGGTTTTAAAAAATAAAAATAATGATACCTATTTGTGTTATACATATTAACTTTGGCTTAATTACTAAAACTACAAAGAACTGCAGTTAACACTTAACTTTTTTACATTGTAGACAGAGAAAAAATTCTGTACACATAGTAATCAACCCAAACTTACATTCAGGTTAATAGGTAGATAGGTATTCAGCTATTTATTAGGACGATGAATTGTGAGTTATGAGTTTATTAGTATATAAAGTAATAGTATATAAGTAAGTATAGTAACCTATGGACTACGGCACAATTAGGTAGGTAGAGCAACTAAGTTATTTTATTATTAATGTCCTTTGTGTAGTAGAATAAAAATACAAAATAAAGTAAAAGCGTCTAAAAGTAAGGAGATGATTTGTAAGGAATACAGAAGAGATACGTGTAGAGTACGATGTGTGCAAAAAGGTCGATGATAATCCGCCCGAATGCGATCCTTTTAAAAGGACTACGATGCCACGACAACCCCTGCTACAATTCTACACGTGTTCAACAGTGTAGTAAAATAGTTTATATGACGAACATGTAATATAATATTATGATGGACTATGGGTGTGGATATGTATTTGTCCTAGTGACATTTAATGTTGTTAAGTGATTTGATTTTATTAGTCTTAAGGGTAAATGTAAAACTATTCTATTACTTTATCATATTTTGTGTCTGATGAATATTATCTATCTTCAAGCACTGCGTATGTGAGTTAGATTGTACGATTTTTATCGTGAAAATTAAATAGTTATTTATAGTTTTTATTATTCACAGGATTTGTTTTATTGTTATTTTTAGTATATGATATAATTTCCATACTTCTAATATAATCTACCTTACTTTATACTTAGGTGTACCAATAGTGCATATTACTTGTAATTGGAAATTATTTTCGTTAAATAAATAAATAGGTACCTAAATAAATCAACTATACTTTGAAAATACATTTTTGATTAGAGAGAAAATTAAAATTGTCTCCGTTATATTTTTATCATTACTTATTTACGACAAAAGTGGTTTATTACATAAATAAACATAGTTATGGCAGCCGACAGGTTAATAGTTAGTTGATTACATGGAACAAAAATTATTTTGACAAGTCTATCACTCATTTTTCTATCTGGCCTTAATCTTGACGTGGTAAACTTATAGCTTTGGCAAGCTTTTAAAAACAATTTTAATGACAGTAATTTAGTTTTTCTTCTAACTGAAAGCGTGCGTACTTTATATTATTATAATAATATGTACGTGCCATACAATGCACACGAAAAATATAAAACTGCTCATTTAGATAATAAATTATTAGAGTTGGATAATATTACTAAAGATATAACAATGTATATGCATGTAGGTGGATGCGACATGCTTGGCCCCGACGATACATCTTGTGAGGAAGGATCCGAAAAAAACTTTCTTCAAATGTCTCTAGGGCACACACATCATGGGCCATGGCATGTAAATCCACCGAACAAGTAGATAAGTAGTAATAATTGTGTTTTTTTGTTTGAAAGATAGTAACACGTTGCCCAGGGAACTTCTCTGCAGATATCTTTTCGGGCGTTTTAATACTCACCACAAACAGAGTTCACTGAAATACCGCCAACGCCGATCCCTCCCTCCAATCCATGGGTTGATGAATACATTTAAATAGTAAACAGGAGTTTTTTCGAAGAAATAATTATTCAGTAAAATCATATTAATCTTTTTTGTAAACGACGATAATAAATTATATACACATTTAAGTTATTTCGTTACGTTTAAAAACTCAATTAAACAAAATAAACATCGATAATTAATCTCTTCTTCGCTGGAGATGTACATCTGTTGTAGGTAAATATGCAATGTGCAAATACATAATACAACTAATATAAGATAGTATTACAATAATATTATGCATTGGGACATTTTTAATTAGGAAAAGTTTTGTGTCATGCTAATAAATTATAACACTGCCATTGTTAAAACATTTGTACTTAAATTTCGTCTTTACATTTGTGAATATTGCAAATTATTTTGAGTTAGAAATTCATAAACATTTTTATTTTAAAATATAAGACTTGAAAATTTAATCAATATACAAGACTCCCTATAAGTTTATCTACCTTCACCAAAAAAAAAAAAATGTCTACTGGATCCTAAAATTAAATTTGTATGAGAATTTAAAGTTCATATTTTTGCGACATTGGATATTGAAAGATTATCTTATTTTATTGAAAATTGCAATTCAAAAATGAATGACTGCAGATATTTAAAAGTACAGATGATGTTTGTTTATTATTTTCTATACTTGAAAAATGTTTCAAAATATACTCATATTCAGCTGTTTACTGATATTTTCAATTGTTTTAGTTTTTTTTTCTATAGATATAATTAAAATATTGTTTGTTAGGTCAAAAAACTTGAAACTTTAATACTAGGATCCTGATATATTGTTGCAATAGAAGTTGAGAAATATTAAAAATGCATATTTTTTTATAATCATTTGGAGTTCAAATTTTGACCACATTTATTAAATTTAAAATTTACAAATTATTTTGTAGCTATACATTTTTTAAATGTTCAACTTGTATTTGGATTAAAAATTTAAAACAAGGTTGCATGTTGGTAGTTAATTCTGTAAAAAAATAAAAATGTATTAGCACAGTTTTTTATAGTTATTTTAATTTAAAATGTTCACGAAATTATATATTTTAATATTTATATTAATTAAAACAAGATTAATAAATTTAGTTATTTTGTTGCAATTTAAAAATATAAGTGGGCACTTGAAACTTTTAGAGTAGGTGTATTATTATATTTTATTCACAAGATGAATTTTCAAAAGTAGTTATTTTGAAAAAATGCATCTAACCATCTGTACCTAGTACTAATGCCTGATAGTAAAATAAATGACTTCAATCACAATAATATTATCATAAAATGTAGGTACTAAGTAATATCATAGGTTGACAGGCCGTCTTCGCTTAGAATCGTTTTATATTTAAAATATTGTATACGATGATTTTATATCATTGAATTCACCATTTTGAACACCATCCATTACAGTGACTCCCTATGTGACCTACTGTACAGCAAAGCTACATCCGCATTTCCTGTTTTTTTTTGCTTGTAAACATATTTTATACTTTTGTATTGAGTAGTTATTATTGCAAAATAGTTCGGTTACATTTAATAAATAAATAATAATCATCAACATATTAAATGGCATAGTTTCTTCCAGAGAATTGTCATCAGACAATATTTAAATGAATGGATACCTATACCTACAAAAATATCAAATTAATATTTTGCTTTGATAAAATACACCAGTGAACTTTATCAAGTATGTTATGGCTTCTATTTATGAATAAAACCTCGTGGTTTGAGAATTGATATTAATTTTAAAGTAAAAACAAAAGTAGTGTATTTGTTATCCAATAAACATACTTGCACCTATAATCTATGTATATAATATCAAATTACTAATGTTTAAGCTATTTAATATGTATATTCAGTATTATTATTTGGCAAACCTACTTTGAGCGATTTTGCCTTTAAGTTATTAGGTAAGTTAGGTAGTTATTTTTTTTTAGTATTATACATTTCATAAGTAATTTTATTTGATAAAATATACAATTTTTTTTTTTATTTATACCGAAATTATTTAATATGAAACGAACAGTGCTTTTTATATCAGCCTAGTTGTACCATTCATTTTTTTTTCATAAATTTGCATTGAAAAAACTTCAAAGTTTTAGATGTTAACATTTATTAAAAGTTAGTTGCACCCAGCAAAATCAATGATTTTACGTCTGAATTGTTTAGCATGCACCTGCCTAATCCTTAAACTTTTTGTTCAAATTCATTTAAAATTGTGTAATATGTGGGTAACAACTTTTGGTATACATTTGTATTTACATTTTTCAGTTTATAGTCATTTTTGTATTGGCCAAATTGGAATGTAATACTAGATTTTGCGTGCAAAAGTTTATTTCCAAAACCAAAGTTGTATGTATTTGCATTCTTATTAGTTTTAGTGGAAAAGCTTGACTTGCAGATACTGTATTAGCATATGCGTATACATATTTCCTAATACGTATTATTATATAGAAACCCAACAAATGCGAAGAGTAATTTTATTGGCCATACGCACCAAATCCTTGTTATTTCAATCATACTGCAAGGTTGGCAATTTCGACGAATATTTTAGGAACAATCTTTTTTTTTCTCACTATTGTTAAATTAGAAACGTTATATCGCACATTGACGTACATGCATTTAATTATTTTAATACCTACAGAAACTATTGATCTTTAAAATAATTTAAATTGAAGTATTATTTTCGATAACTACGTTTATTAATATTATTTACCGTCAGATAACATATAATTGCATCACATAGTGAAAATTATAGGAAGTACATAATACCTATGTATTATAATAATAGGGAAGTATGTACTGTTTATGACATAAGAAATTAAATTTTAACTAGGTACTTATTTTTACAACACATTTCTCGGTTGAAGTCATATTATTATAATATCACACTTGATGTACAATTGAAAAAAAGAATAATAACGTAAATTTTTTGTCTTTTGAATAATTTTATTTTCTCACTTGGGCTTAATTTCATGAAAATTTTTTTTATATTATTATTTAATTTATAAACATGATAGGTTACATAATACAGACCATCATGGAGTATGGAACAATATTACAATCAATATTTGATAAATTAATCAAACAATTTACTAGAATGAAAATACTGCAGTATTTTATTAATTCCTTGTAGGTTGTCAGAATTCTAAGAGTTGGAACATAAAATATATCAGTAAATATGTTTGACTTTACGTATAGTATACAACGGACGTTGTGTTTACTACTCTTAATTTATCAAATAGGTATCCAAAATATTTTGAATTTTGTTCGAGTAAAATGTGAAATGCGAATAAACATTTTTTCATAAGCTTTATTATTTACATGTATCGAATATATAATTTATAAGAAAAAATAAATTAGGATAAGGTAATTGAAGCTGTCTTCAATAGTTGAATGTCCACATCTATATTATTATAGGTGAGGTTTGATCATTATTAATATATTTTATAAATAATTATAAACATATTGCAAGGTCACATATTCATAATAAGTATAGTGTAAGTTTTGGGGAGACTTATTTGATACTTGGGAAGGATGCTTGGTCTCCATCAACCTTTGTCAATATTACCCATGGCCTATATACTATATACATTGGCTTTTGCATATATCCACACCTAACTAAAATTTTAAACTTACACACAACTAATTGAATGATTCATAGGAATTTAACTTTTAAAATATTTACATAAATTAGTTCTGTATTAAGAATTAATTATAGTGTTTTCGGGTTAGTAAGGAACATGAAACAATAACAATTATTTTAATATTTGTATTGTGAGTTTCGATAAACCAAAAAATAATATTAAGGCTAGAAACTTCTATGTGTGAAGTTTTCAGTTTTAGACTATAACGGTGAAACACATAGTAACGGCTCGTATAATATAACAAGGATTTACCCAGGACAATGTAAAAATGATACAATTTTTAAAATCAACAAACTTGAACATCATATTTAAAAAAATTTGTATAAATCACATACTGTAAGTGCCTATAAAATTAGCTTTAAGAATAAAATCGTATTATTTACCCTCAATGTATCTTGTATGACTGTATACATGTTTTCTATAGGTTTGCACACTTATAATTAACATAACAAACTATTATATATAATGTCTTTAGAAGCTGAGTTTAAAGATCAATAAAAAAAAAAATAATAATAATAATAATAATAATAATAATATGAGCTATAATGTGGCTTCCCATTATATATAGTATAGACATTGTATACATCAAATGGTACCTAATGCATTAATCTCAAATTTCATGCCGTACTATACGTTATAATAATATAATACTCAAAATAACTGTTATAAGCATTAGTGTAGGTATCAATAGTATCATACAACCCTTATGAAGAAACCAAATTACCTATTGAATTAGAATAACTAATGTACGTGGTTCAATAAGTTTATTTCAGATTATATGGATTGAAGTGTATTATTTTATATATTATACTATAAATGATTCTTTTATCACACAATAACATTAAAAAAAATATACATATTTTTTATCTATAATTTTGTTTTTTTTTAAGTTCTTTACTTTTTTTGAATGGCAGCAATGCAGCTACTACAGTTTTAATTTCATATTTCAAAGCAGCCAATTTTCCAAAGCATTCCGATAACATACAATTTGAATTTACGGCGAGTAGTATTATATTACATCGGTGTAAAAGATACAATGGACACGCGTGTGCCTATAATATTATAATATATGTATAGATGGTTACACGTCCAACGTGCCCGAGGTAAAACATAAACCTTTGTCCTATACGGTCGTTCGAAAATTAACGATTGACGATTTTTTTTTGTTTCGTCCATCGCAATCAAGATCTAATAGACGAAAGCGCCGGCGTTCTTAATCCTGACGGATAGGGATCGCCTTTGTAGTTTGTAGTGAAATCGCGTCGTTACTGTCGACAGGTTACCTGACGAAAACAGGACAAATGGGCGGAGACGCGACGAGTGAAGAGATTGATAGCCAAACCCGCGTGAACACGGGAGGATTACATTGTCTGTCAAACTGAAATCCGAATGGTATCCCATTAAGAAAAGTTGGCTCTTGGTTCGCTTGTTATTATATTATAAAGGTTTATAATATTTTTACGCACAGCGAATGCCCAAAGCCCAATGCCCCGAAAATAACGTCCAAAAACATTTCACGTTTGCATAGCTATATGCATATAGCTGTATAGTCGACTATTGTGCAGTATAGTACCAATATGATAATTTATAATTATATTATAGTATCGATTATAATTATTATAAGTAGGCATTACCATTTGGTTACTTCAGCAGAGGTCGTATATTCCACTACGTCTGGTAGCTGTTGTACGTGTATCGGTGGGAGTACAATGTTATTTGCTCGACTATGTTATGTTATGTAGTAAAATAATGTTTTAGAATTTAGTACAAATATCAAATAGTATGGAAGATAATAATAATAATAATAATAATAATGAAACATTTTTTTAACATTATTGCGTGATAATGGTTCAATACAGTAACGATAGCCGTGAATTATGGTTTGGCCGGTTTTTTGGTGAGGGGGAAGTGGTGTTTGTCAATACTTGCACGCCAAAATTACATAATCTAGATTACTAGGTAATAAACAAAATACATGAACAATGAATACATGGTAACAATTCTAATATTATGTAATTATAACATAAAGTACATATTAATATGTATGGTACCTAACTGTAGTTACAAGTTACAACTTATAACATACCTAAAGATTTGTTATCACTTATCACATTATTATTTTTACTCTGAAAAAATTTTATTGGAATAGTTTAATAATACTTATACCACTAATATATTACTAAGTTACCTAGTTACTTAATTATTTATAGTTAGATAATAGATATGTGTTAATTATTTTTAAGTATTATCTACTTACAAACACACACCTATAGAATATAATATCTATCATATTAAATTTACAAGTACAGCATTTAATTCATTATGAAGATTATTCTTTTAAATTATATATCTTATAAACATGTGAATAAAGTGTCTTTTTGGTATGTTATTTCAAACTATTATATTGATATTATGGTACATAAAGTATAAACCATATTTATAGATATATCTAATAATATGTTCATTAGGGTTTTTTTGTGTGGGGGGGGGGGGAGGAGATAGTGGTATAAAGCTCCCGCGAGTTATTTTATTATAATCCGTGTTGGCCAAAAAACACAAATTTAACCAGTAGACTGACTATGGTTATATCCATGACCTATAATTGAGATCGACGTGTTGGGTTTATCATTTATTTTATGATTATTTTGTCGACAACGAAATTGTCAATTCACCGTATAACAATACGTTTCCGTTTAGCCATTTAGGCCCGGCAATATATCCGCGTAAACGGTCCCGTTGTATTTGTTCTGTGGAAGCGCATTGCTTTAAACGTCGGGAAGTTATTTCGTTCGAACCACAACGTAGTCGGACGTCCGGCCGCAGGTAACGACCGGAACACACGATGCGTTCAAACGCCAAGGACGATCGATGCTTTTCGCCGGTCCGTCGAGCCGAAATAGCGTGACGAGCCGCACTGGCATGCTATTATATTAATAGATGGAAGTTTGTCACCGGTGGGCTTTCAATTTTAGATACCCACCGCCTGGTGCGACAACTACCGTGTGGGTACTACGCAATGGGCTTTAAATGTTTCCACTATTATACGCCGAAGCCGAATATGTTTATATATTATATTTTTTATACAAATTTGGAATAATATGCCACGAGCAAATTTATTGACAATGTTTCGAGGTCATCGTTGGCAACGGAAATGTCGGGTGGGATAGCTGGTATATACTATATTATACATATAGCTGAATAGCGCGTTTAATGTGCAAAAAAAAAAAAATAGGTATAATGCAAAAATTGTCTATAAACTTATCTTACCCGTTCCATATTTCGTACCTACTGCACACTGATAAAACATATAGGTATATATGTCGACATCACGTGATAGCCCGTGAGCATAGAAACGTAGATAATATTATACGATTGGGCCCACGCACGAACATGTCTAGTGAGGCCCATCTACTTGAATAATAATAATAATAATAATAAAAATGTTTAATAATATTCACTCTTAAAGGAATCATTGAGACGACTACTGTGTGGTAGATGTGAAGAAACCGTATTCTTTTTAGACCGACTAGCGGAAAATATTGCCATTATCGGTTCAGGACTCGGAAGTTAGGCTGGGTTGAGGCAGTAATGCAGTGTCAAAGTTTCGATGTTAGTCGTGTTGTGATCTCCAAAAGTTTAGCACTCTGGAAATTTAAAGGTATAGATCATTTTTAGTGAATAACAATAATATCATGATGACTAACAGTAAATCAGAATACGATAAAATGCACTGTACTATATTATATTGATGTCAGTTATACTGACAGTGTTATAAATTCATCAACTGTGGTATAATTCGGGATAATCGCGAGCGGATGAACTCGATAATTTCCGACGTCAACCATCTACCAGCATCCGATCAGTCAGTCTGATGAAAACTTAGTCGTCGTGTTGTTCGATTCAAAGTCAAACCGATTTTCCGTCGTAGCGCACGACAGCCAATTTTATGGATAGTGGTGGTATGTCTTAATTCCAAAAACGAATTTCTTGTACGAGTATTATTTGTGAGCTCCATCAATCGACGGAAAACGTTGTTCAAGAAGTCAAGGGTTAGGCGCACATCATCATGACGTCACTTAGATTATTCACAGGTTCCTTGTAGGAATAGATTGCAGTAATTCACACGCTACTGTGGCCATAATCGTCATTGTATAGAATATTTTATTGTAATTAAATATTATAATGAGTGTATACCTACATAAATTAGTAAGCCGGGTATACAAGCGTATTGAAGGAGGGTCAAGTCCGCTCATGTTTTTCTGTCAAATATATTATATGGAATTTCTGTTTTTTTAGAAAATTATGAATTATACCTATAATATTTTAATATTTTAGATGAAAATAAATGATACAAACCAATCGTTAATTATCTTTGCGTCATGTCTCATCAGTATGACGTAAATATAAAAACTAGGAAATAGAAACAAAAGTCATGAAAATGGTTTTAAATGTGTAATAAATATAAAAATATTATTGTGTGCCTACCTATTTCTTTTTTTTTCCAGAAATGTATCGCAACTACTCGTTTATGTCTTTAGTTTATAGTTTGATGTACGAGTAGAAGATAAATACAATGCAGTTGAGCGTACTGCAGTGCTGTTTCAATTCTATCATAATGGCGGGCGTTTATTAGCGTCAGGTAGTTATGGCCTATATGTAGGTCATAACCCATAGGCTACATGACTACACTTGCAAATGATAATTATTACGATATTATAATATAGGTAGGTAACTTTAATATTATACTATACGCGTTAGTCATAAACGTGCATATCGGGGGAATCAATTAACGCTAAAAGCCCGTCCGAAATAATCCGAAGCCCTCTTTCTCGAGCACAATTTATTTGTGGAAAATTAAATATTGTAGTTGCGTTTATTATGATTCGATATTTATAGGTAGTTGCTTTTAAATTAATTAACTACGAGCCCGTTCTTGTATAACTGTATAATACTTATAAAATAAATATATATATATATATGTACAGAGCGCATGAGATAATAATGATATTGTTTTTATTATTTTTATTATAATCGGTGAGCCCCCAACACGATTCGCCTTGAGTTCGTTTTACGGTCGTAATTTTGTGTGTTTCGAATTTCACATTCATTTTTCCTACATTTTCCCATCTCTGTTATTATGTCACGAGAATATAGTAGGTACTAGACGGAAAATATACTTCCATTATTTTATTTCGAATGTTGTTGTATATTTCATAGAAAATAATTTAATTTAGACCTTCGAGTCCAAAGTGGTTATTTAAGAGATGTGGCTGGCGGAACACGCCAAATGTAACTAAATCCCAGACGTGTGATTTTTAGCAACACGTGTCTCGCCTGTCCTGAACACAAACTATGTAGGTGTAGGTAACCTTAGTGTTGGGACAGATTGTAGTTATATATAATACAATAATAATGCATTGTGCAATAACAATATACATACAAAATAATATAGTCTAACCTTACATAATTTGATTAATATCAAATGAATTAAAGTGACTACCCATTTTGTGAAATAGTTTTCTTAGATTACAATATATACCTCTGCGTATCATCATGTTTCATAAATTATTGTTATTAATTACACTGCCAACAATGATGCACCTATTTTTTTTCCAGAGAACGTATTTTATTTGCTTATAATATGGAGTAACGAAGTGATGGCGTGGAGAGCTACTCTCCCCAAATATTTTTACAGCTCCCCATACATATGTATATTGGATTATGAGTCATGAGAAATGTTTTCTTAAACTTAGGCGTAGGCCAAATTAGCTAAAACGAGTAACCTACGCTGTGAGACATTTCTCATATCAAGCAAACCACATCATTTATTGAAAGAAATTTTATCAATTATTATGAAAGAATCACGATATACTGCTAATATATAGATAGTTTAAAATACAGAAATATGTATGAAAATAAATGGAAATTTGTCGATTAAATAATGTGTATATGTAGGGTATTATAATATTATGTAATATAAGCAACAATATATACATTTATGTTGATTATAACGCGTAACACTTATAAGTAACTTACAAATATATACATTTAGAGTGGCGTGGATAAAATTTTCAAACTGATCAATAATGAAAACATAATAACATGATGTCTCCCCAAAAAAAATTGATCCCAGTTGAGTCTACACTTTTATACCATTGCCTTGACCTGTTAAAGCGAGTGGTATCCAACCCACGGCTTATGTGTCCCGTTACAAATGTTTAAAATAAAACAAAATATTTTTAAAAAAGTAAAATTATTACCTTATCTCAATTTTTAATCTTTTTAATAGTTAGTATAAAAAAATAAGAAAATAAGTACAATATGTACATGTTTATTGGGGGGTTACCCATTTGCGCCAAAAAAAATGGATTCGTTTTTGGTACAGCCCATTTGCGCCAAAAGAAAAAAGGTATGTTTTTCAGACAACCCATTTGCGCCAAATTTACCTGGTATAATTATAATTATTTTTTCTCAAATAATAATCAATTAAACAATAATTAATACAATTTATTATAATTATAATAATTAGTAAAAAAGTAATAATAGTTAATAGTAGTTACATATTTTTTGTAATAATTTATCATACAATTTTTCAAATCAAATTATAGTCAATAATACGATTTTTTTAAAAATAATTCAATAATACATTTTTTAAACAATAATAAATAATTAGTATAATAGGTTATAGGTAATAACGGTCAATCAAAAATGTCAATCAAATTAATCATAATAAAAAATAATAAATAAAAATATAATAATCAGAAAAAAATAAAAAAAGATTTTTTTAACATAATAATATCTTCCTAATCTTTATTGTAATTAAATGCAACTATTTTCACATATTCAAAACGCGTTAATTTTTCGTTTTTATAATTATCAATTGCTTTTAAAGTTTTTTTTAATCTGGCTTTAACTTGTGAATTTTTTCGAGGGTTTGGTATATTTTTAATACAACTGTTGATTTTGATATAAACATCTGTTTGAACTGTTTTTATTAAAATTTCTAAAAATGTAAAAATATTAGGATGCGATTTATAAAATTGATCATTGAAATGCGAGTGAAAAGATTCACAGTTATTGGTGGTTCTAGTTAAATCAGCTGCAAACGCTGCCCAAATGTTTGGAGGGAAATTGCTATTTTCTCCGATGTAGTTATCTACTAAATAATCTGCATATTCTCGGTATTTAGGATCATCAGGAATTTCAGACATAAAATCGTCAACGAAACAATCGGAAACTTCACCTGGATCAAGAAAAGTTAATCCAAATGTAAATTTTAACCACTTGTTATCCTTATAATCTGAAGTTAACCCTAGTGATTGAATTTTCCTGTACCAAGCTTGAGTCAAGTGAAAGCGACAGCCTATAATTTCGGATAGTGGCCATACTGATTTCACAGCGAAATGTATAGCTAATTCAAAATCAACAGTGACATATTTTGGTTCAAACATTAAACTGAAATTTTGCATGGCTTTATTTTTGATGTATGATAAAGCAAGTTGATACGTATCTGTCGATTTATTATTTAAAATACAAAATACTAATGGTACATAATAATCGTTTATAAAACCATGAATAACAAAAAATTGAACAAAATATTTTGGACAGTACGAAAAAGTCCCGTCAATGTATATCGTTTCTGACTTACATAAAAATGTTAAATTTTCGTGACATGTGAATATAATTATATTAAATAATTCGTCATTAATAAATAAAAAATCTTCGTTTTTAGAAGTAGTTAATTGTAGATCGTTTAATGCTTTATGCACATCAGATGCAGATTTAGGATTTGAAGGGAGAGTTTTTTTACGAGCATAGTAAATACTTTTTCGTATAGCAGATACATCAGATATAGTGAAATCTGTATTAGTTATGTGGTTATTCATTTCAGTTAAAATAATTTTTCTAGGACGAATACTTATGTCTTCGACAGCCACACGCTTGCATGCTGTCGTTACATTTTGTCTTGCTATAGTTGTACATTGTTCGTGATTATGCGAATCTATAAAATTCAAATTTAAATAATTTATGATTTGGTAATGTATAATTTAAGTGAATTTTATTATTATTATCAGAGTAATACGAAATAAAAAAAAATTAAAATTTTAATATAGCGAAAACAGTTAATTTGTTTTAGGTATAATATAATATTATGAAGGTAAATTTATAGTAATTTTATATTACATATAACACATTTTTTTAAAATAAAAATTAATGTTTGCAACATACCATGCTTTTTAATAATTTTTCCACCTTCAATTAATATTTTTGCTGGACATATTTTATTTGAACAACGCCACCGTTCAACATTTTTAGAAGACGTATACGCTAAAATATACTTATAGTTATGTCCACTTTCAACAACCATTTTCTTCCCTCGTGTGCTTGTTATGATTGTATACTCCATTCTTATAATTGATTATTCAAATAATTAATAAATTCGAGAATATTATTTAGTATAATGTAACTGTACAATGATGCACTGATGAAATCACACTGCGATCGTTCTTTTGACGAATAACGATACCTATATAGTATATATCCGATAACATACACCTTAATAAAACTGATATAAAACTTGTTACTTTATCTTTCGACGCAATAATATACAAAATTTAAAATCCATAGACTTATAAAAATAACTTAAGTATACGTTATAGATACGACGTCTTTAAAATATAATTGGAATTATCCAAGTCGTTAATTTAAAATGTTTACACAGGTAAATTTGGCGCAAATTAGCTGCCTGAAAAAACATACCTTTTTTATTTTGGCGCAAATGGGCTGTACCCAAACCGAATTAATTTTGTTTGGCGCAAATGGGCGATGCCCGTTTATTGCATCCTTACTATGTTTAACAAAATTGTATTATTAGATTAACATTGAGATTATTCGTATTTTTATAATAGGTGGACCTCAAAGATAATTGTTTACCAAAGTGGCCCTTCGAGGAAAAAAGTTAGGCATCACTGCGTTAAACAATTACTTTACCCTTAGAATCTTCGGTCGTTTATTTCAGATACTATAATATAGTAATCTCCCCAGGTATTTCAGTTATTTTCCATCTGCGAATATATTCGTGTTCGAACTCCCTTTTTTCATCTTACCCTGCTGAAACTCACACAATATCATTCGACAGTCCGCTCTTTTACTTCGTCATTTCCATTATTACATTTTATTATTTACTTCTACGGTTTCCATTTCCTTCGGGCTTCGACTCTTATTCATATTATACGAATCCATAAATCACCGCTTCGGTCTCTTCTGTCTGAGACAGACAACCCAAACCATCGAAACGTATTGTAATAAATTCCTTTTTCCCGCGATATAACACTGACCTATATTTAAGCATTGACATCACTTATCTATAGTATACACTGCTGTGTCAATTTTTTCATGTTCTTTTCTAATTCATTCAAAATATCTCGTGGTTACTCGATAAGATAGAACTACATCTATGTTTGTTACATTTCATAATATTATGTTACTTATTTAATTAGTATTTATATTTTTCATAATCATTAACTGAGACTGTGATTAAAATCCTCTTACATCATCAATATAAATGTCAATATCTGAAAGGACAAATGTATTAATATTATACACATTATGTTGGCAATGAGAAAAAAAAACATTTTATTATTATCGAGGAACACGATCCAACCTCAAGATACAGTGGTTTTCATTTTTTCGTTACGTGATCAACTGATGAGGTGTATACTTGAGTGCCTTTATTGATCATTACATAAACTAGGTTTATGTTTTTTTAAGGAATTTAAGAATTAACTATTCATTTAAGAAAGATCTTACTTCAATTTTACAAACCTTATGGACTATAATTTAATTACCACAATAAATTCTACATGGGTCGTAATAATTTGAGCATAGGTGATAGATGAGCTTCTTACCTATAGACGTGTGTCGCCTCGTCAAGCTCGGATAATTGTCCTCATATTTGTCCGGATAATTTGCCTTTCCGAACAGGAAGTGATGAGTCGTAAAAATATGTGTAAACGGTATTCGAGAGATTCGTGTTGCTGGAATGTCGTCGCATCGCGTGTAAAGTTACATGATGGGTATTCGAAAAAAGTGACGTTAAAATAGTTTCATCCACAAGAATCATTGAGAATCAGACGTCGCGGTGTTAGTGGAGAAAACAGCATTTTGCATTCTTCCATTGATAATATAATGGAACTAGGGCTCGGAAGTTGTAGGAGCTGCATATTGTGCTGTATGCTCTCGATGTATACCAGAACAAGATAGAAATCCGAGCTATACCATAGTAGGTTTAACAATCAAAAATTAAAAATGCATATTTCACATATTTTGTCAAAGTATTATATTTCATAGCATATAACTTGATTTTAAAAACAAATGTTTAGCATTTTCTAAAAAAATTTGAACTTTTTCTTTCTTAAGCTGTGTATGTTCATAATAATATTGAATAGAAAACTCAATATCATTTAGTTTAATTGATTGTTCTCGTCACAGTCGACAATTAATTAAACGACAATGGTGCGATGTGTATTTACTCTCTATCGCACTAGTATTCGGATGCACAATTTATTCGAATATTATATTTTATGTAATTTTTTTATGCATGTTTTACAATTTTTCGTGCATATTTACATGTATATTTTGTCTTTTTTAGCTTTTATAATTTTGAACCCTAATAATAACTAACAGAAATGATTGCGAATAGGCGGATTCCTCATCCAATGATACCTTAACACCATGTTGTATATTCAACAATATACAGTATACTCTCGATTATCCGCCGTCTTCCGTGGAATTATCTACATACCCATATGTATACAAAAATAGTTTATGTAGGTAGTGATATCAATTTTGTAAGTAAGATTATCTTTGAAGTCCATCAACTCGAGCACTTCACTTTTACTTTAATTAGTTTTTACTTTATTTAAGACATATTTTAAGTAATATAAGATATAATTGTTAAGAATCTAATTTAGGAACTATTTAAATATCAATTTTAATACAAATAAATTAAGTTTGATAATTGTCTTTGTATTAAATAATTTTATCAAACAAGAAAAATATATTCTTTTGTCTGTACAACTTTTTCAATTGTATATACAACTGTATATGCAACTGTAACATTTATTTATTTTTTGTTCACGTACTTTTAACCTAACCCTAAACGGCGCAGCACAACATGCGCCGGACGAATTTCTTCGTCCGGCTCCAAATTGTGCGACGCCGTTTGGGATGTATAGGCTCGCTGACCAACAACTCCTGACGAGTGACTTCACTACATTTGTCACACGTTTCGGGTTCTGGTTGGTCCATCAGTGAACAACGCAGAAGGATGTTCGGTGCTGAGGACCACCGACAGCCACTGAATTCGCTTGTCTTCAGGATGCCAGCCGATGTTACCCGAAGTTCCGGCTCAGACGTACACGTTGTCGTGTCAACTCTGTCCGGTGTATCCACAACGGGGGAACTAATCGCTTGGTCGACCAGCGACATGTAATGACGGAACGTTTGTCCTGCATAGTTCGCTACGGGCATATTGTTTTCCGGTGGACTGGATGGTAGTAAGTTTGGTCCGATCTCTTTGGGCTGCTGAAGTAACTTAGACGATTGTTCGAACGGGACTGACAACGACTGATAAATGTCGGCGTCTCCTACCGAGTGTCGACGACATGTTGTGGCCACGTTGGGCGTCGACGAGTATCTATCTTATCATGCGGCCGGCCCTGTTCTAACGCTGGTTGGAAACGTCGATGGTATGTGAAATTCAGCTGATCTAAGCTCTTCGAACACTAACTTCATCTTATCACTCTCCGTCAACTGCAGCTTGATGGATTCAGACGAGGTAAACATATTCAAAAATACGTATTAAGCTAGTAGAATGATATAGCAGACACGCAGGTCGATGCTTCTAGGTAGAGTAGCAAGTGGGTAATGGCTCATATGTCAACAATCTTCGAGTGACAAAAATAATTTATACTAGTCAAACCTATCGCAACGATGTTTTGTTGATTTTGTATCGGCCAGAAAAATATTAGGAACTCTATTAAATATTGTTACAAATACGTTAATTTAAAATTTAAAAAAAAAACAAACGTTTTGATTATATGAGTCTTGGGTCGACCTTTATGTTTTTTTTTTTTAACAGAAATGTGGCTCTTCTGTGATAATATCAATTGTATTACACTATGGAACCTGTAGGAGGAGTTAGCTGAAGAAAAGATGAAAAGGTGGCAGTGTATACGTTGGCACCTCTTTTATTTTCATGGATTATTAGCCAGATATTAAATTAATTAAATGACAATAATAAATTATATTAAAACATGTTGTATACATTTTGTAATTAATGTTTATAATTAACTATAAATTATTTTATATAGTTTGTTAAGGTAAACGGAGTCAATTTAGTAGATTGCAAAGTTCGGCAGATTGATATTGGGACAAGAAATAAACCACACTAGTCCCCCTCCCTACAAGTACGTTTTTGAGTGAGGAATACTTTTCACTTTATGTTAATTCGGTTATTATACTCATAAGTAGTCTAGTAGTCATATTATGTAAAATGATTTATGTTTTACTAATATTATATATATATTTTCTTAATATTGTTATTTTTTAATATAATAAAATAGTTTACTAACCTGCCAACGTTAAATTTGTTAAAAGAACATAGGTTCAATATTAGGTAACTTAATACATTAATATTAATTGATATAATAAAATAATATCAATTAAAAAAAATATATGCATCAGCAGGTTTTAGTTCTATATGTGGGTGGGTGGGTTACGACTTAAGGATAGCTTCAGTATTTGTCCTTAAGAATAAAATGTTCGTGACGCCACTGTATACAAACAAATATACACACATACATATATTTACATTATAAATCATTATCGATTTAATTGGGTGATAATTTGTGATAGCCGATTATTCGATAACGACGTAAAATACAATACGCTTGTTTCATATTAATACAAACGAGATGTATGTACATTGTACATAATATGTACATATTATGTCAATTTCCAATTTCTTTTTTATGATTTTTTTAAATTTGCGGATTATCCGCGGAATTCGTTTATCCGTGGATGTCCTGCAACTCTATTCCACGGATAGTCAAGAGTGCACTGTAATATTTAAGATTTAACGAGTACCTTCATAATAAATATTCGAAAGCACCATTATTACAACATATTAAACAAAATAGTTGAAAATGTTTTTCTTTTAAATTCTTTTAAATTCTTTCATCGTGCGATTATTAATTAGGAAATTAACTATCCAACTACAGTTATGCTAAAACGTTAAACTAAATATATATCTTAGCTACCTATAGCTTTTCAACTAGATATTACCTTCATTGTTCAGTATTAAATACTATTAATAATATCTATACTTAACCTTCCGGTAAGCAATACAAACATTTTGTATTTCTTTATTCTTCAACTTGTATTCTATTTTTATCATATTGTTGGTCATGGGTACTTCTCGAAAATATTATTAGGTAAAACATAGATAGGTAAAATATTATTAGGTACCTATCTATGTTTTACACTGAAAAAAAACATTATTCATTTAAATTTTGAAAATAAACTGTGAAAATAGTACATTGCAATAAATGTTAATTTATTACTGAGCCTAAACAAATAAATTAAAGCATAATATAGTGCCGGCGCCAACTTGACTAAAATACAGTAAAAAATAATTAAAAGAAAAACTGGAATTTTTACCCAAAATCAGTTTTTGTTGTAACTGTAAAAAAATGACTGTACAAAGTGATTTTCGTTTGTATTATTGATAATTGCATCAGAAACAACAAGTAAATAAGACAGACTTTTAAGAAATGATACCTTAATTTTTAAATTCGCAATCTAGGAGAAAGTTATAAATGTATCTAGATTATTATTATTAGTAAAATTAAGATTAAAAAAAAAATGGTATCAATGTAGTAAATATTAGAATGAATACATTTTATGTTCAGTTTATATTTTATTTTTGTAATATAATTTAGTATATTATTATGTACCTACCATAATTGCTTCATTAATTCATTAATATAATATTACAAAATATGTATTATGTATAATGTATTTATGTACAGCAACATTTTTTACAATAATAAAATGGCATCAAATAGATTGTCCAGCGAACACAACGGGCGTCTATCCGGTAACAGAAGTGCAGAGCGAACGCGCACAGTGGCGCGCACGGCATATGCGCGACAACAGTGATAGGTGAGTCGTGAGTGGGTCGAACTCGGCGAACTTTCAAGACCCGAAGTGACGTTTAAATAGCCGGTACCTACCCAAACACTCTTTATGAAACGTTATAAACTCCATACATTACGGTATATGTCAATAGCACTGCAACAAAACATTCGACGGATGAATCTCCTCGTCCGGCTCCTGCACAGTGAGCGGCGTCTATGGCTGACCGCGGTTACCATAATAATGTCTGTTCCTGCGCCACCACGGCCGCCGCGGGTTTTCATATCCTGGAAACTGGCTGTCCGGTGGTTTTGTCGAATCGTTTTTAGCCACGCAAACTGCAGCTCCGACCGTCTTAAATATTATTAATGCATTGTCAATCGTAACAAATAGGTACTGAGAACTGACTATTGAATACCGTGACACAGATGCGAGTTACATATATTTCAAACCCTTACGGTGCCCATGGCAACATGATTTTCATAGTTTTGGTAAATCGGAAACGTATCTAGATCATTTAATTTATGCACGATAGTAATTTGTTGAAATCTTATTTTACATTTTTTATAGTAATACTGTTCGGGTACTAAACGCAAGTTATTTTATTATTTAAACAAAATCTGTCATTTGTACGTTAAGGAAATATTGAATAGGTATGTCCAAACCATAGCTTTCGTCTAGACAATTCATACGTAATACAAACTATCAAAAGTGAAGTCGTTATTCAATAATATTTTATAATTTTAATTAAAATTCTATACATTAAAATTTTATTTGGTTGTAAGGATTTTCTATGGGTAATAAATAAGTCTTTATATGTACCACAGATTAAATCAAATTGTATATTTGAGTTTTATTTAATCTGTTGTTGTTCTGTAATATTTCATAATTTTTTTTTTACATTTTAAATATTCTATAAGTATGAACTGCAGTGTTGTGCTTTATATAGATACTTTTTTTTTTATCCTTTCATCTCATTTAGGTAAATAAAACTGTTATCTGATTATTTGCAGATAGTTAAATAACATTTTTACTAATTCAACTTAATTTTTCCGTTTTTCTGACATTTTAAGAATTTGAATTTTAAAATATTGTACCAAATGCCACAACTATTAGTTCATGAGGCATCATGTGGACTTTGTAATTGTAAAACATAACAAACAAAATAAACAGTATTTTTTTTTAGATTTAAATAACTGCATTGATTATTATGTTTATATTACAATAAATAGTTATTAATTCACTAAAAAATAAAATTAAGTGTCCAGGTAATTCAATGGTAAGTATTTATAACTGGTTTAACTTAACTTGTTTGTCAATCGCCTGCCTTTTGTTATTCTATTTTAAGTGTCAGTATTTGATTAGTAATTATTACAAACAAGATTGGATGTTTTTCCTTATTCTTTTTTTATTTAAAAAAAAAGCCTCGTAGTCTAAGGCGATAATTTACAAAAGTTCACATTTCATCTTAAATATTACTCTGATATTAATATACAAGTCACAAGTCAAGAAAATTTTAGTAAATTGGTTTTAATTATTAAGGTAATTAAAGTGTTTACAGTAGTATTGTAGATAATATAAGAAAATTATTATTTGAAAAAGTTTCGACGGAGAAGGTTATGGCGTGCAGTGCCTTGGAGTAGTCTTGTGAATCTGTTCTTGATTCTTAGGTTATGACATCCTGGTGGACCATATCCATAATTTCGATTATTTTCATAGATGATTTGTTTTTTTTTTTTTATTACAGTATTTATAAAGTCAGCCGATTTATATTATTGCCTTTATATTCAGCTAACTGTCAATAATTGTATAATATTATAAATGGTATTCTAAAAAGCGGTTTCGAATGAGTACATTTTTTAAACTTTCCGCTTATTAACATATCAAAAGTCAAAACCTTGATTCTAGATTTAAAAACAAGTTTCATTTAATATATTTTTCTGCACCTGACATATTTGAAATAACTCCCCCGTATAAAACTACAGGTATTTAATTGGCAATTGCAAAATTACAAATTAATCATATTTTTAGTTAAAATGATATTTTATAATGGTTACGGTCGTTTAATTACTATGATATTATAATTTAAATATTCAATAATGACTCTGAATCATCTACATAATGCACCGTTCTAAATGTATGTATTTTATTTTTATTGATTTGAGTAGGTATATACAAAAAAAAAAAAAACATTTTTCAGTTTTTATTTATTGAATATGCTAAATGTATTGTTTATTTTAATATAATGCACTTGTGGCACGTGTACCTAATGAGTACTGTAATAGTGTCATATATCAGATTCTTGTTATGTTTTTACGTTTGCTGTGTGTAAACTATAATAATAATACCCACATTTTCGTTTTTGAAAATGTACGTGTATGGATGATTGACATTGAATACAACCATCAATTACAAACCACGAAAATCCTCAAAAGAAGATACTTGGATTATTGAATAAAAAAATATTTTCGCTATCGTCGTATAAAGAACGTAATCTATTAATTTTACCGTTCGTAAAATTTGTTCATTCTCTTTTTCAAAGTTTGAAATTCTAACACAGGCTAAACCACGGAGACAATTTTTTTTTCTTTTAGAAGGGGCTGTGTGCAGCTGTTTTAGCTGAGTTAATAATATTTTGTCGCACAATATATATGCATAAACGGAGCACCCATCTCTGTCACGGTTGCGGACTTGCGGGGTCAAAGTCGAACAGCTGCGGGTGTTATTAAAAATAGACGTTCGGAGTGTGTGACGGACTATTATTGGAGAATGGAGATAGATATTATAATATAATATTACAGCGCTGTCGAAGCCAAAATAAATATCGACGGGGACGTAAAATTAGGATAAAAGCTGGGTAACTACAGCTGTGGTGGTGCCGTTGCAGGTGGCAGCATCCGACATATTATATAGATCACCGCGATTGACGTGTACGTATAAATAGTGCGTGTGATGGTGGTCGGCAAAAAAAATCTGTACATTTATTTTTACGAAACCCCGGCGTGGCTGCGGTCGGTCGGCTATAGCAGTACGGATGTGTGTCGGTTATTATATACTTTTATATTATATATTATATAATAATAATATAATGTATTAGACACTGCGGCTTCGCAGGCGAATAAAATGTAAAATATATTACATCGTATCAGCGATTGGTAATTCGATTACGCTTACGGTGGCCGAAAATTCGAATTTTGGACGAGTTTTATGGAAATATTGGCAAACGCCCCGCGCAGTCCGGCAAAAACACGATATCTCAACACGGACACACACACGCACACGAATCGATATTCATGGCCGTTTTCTGTTAGGCATCATTTATTGTTCGATTTTGTTTTATGATTATTATTACTATTTTATCGTATAGGCTGCCGCTCCGACTGCTTGTCCGATTTTTCTTTTACGACCATCATTGTTGTACAGTCTTTATTATATTATGCGCCTGCCGACGGGGTGTGCAACCACACGTTATATAGAAGAACTATACACATAATAATATATATTGTACTGTAGTCTATATACGATACGCCGTCATTTTTTCTCGTCCAATTTCGGCGAGTTATTATTTTTTTTTTTTACGGCGTTCGGGACGGTCTCGGACTATAGTATAATATATGTATATAGTGATAACACTATAATACTCGTTGTCGGATAACCGCTTTGGTCAAAAGTAACGATTGGCCAACATCAACCATGGTCGTTCAAACGGGCACCGAGAATAACGAACAACGCGATTACACGAACGAGTTTCACCGCAATAGATGTTCAATATTGAATATAATATAATAGGATGCGTGTTACTTGCGTCTCAAGCAAAATTCTAATAAGAAATTCCAATATTACGGCAAGTGAAATACTTAACTTCTGTGAGTTGTAATCAAATAAACTTGGGTGGGTATTTCTTGTACAGTTCTATAGATTGCTTTATAGGTACTATTGAAAGACTTAGGTAAAACAACAATCCTAATTAAAGTATGATACGTAAACAAATAATACCGAATTTACAGCGAATGAACAAAAAAAAAAATTAATTAATCAACTTTAATAATAAAACTGGAGCAGTCGGTCTGGTTTACAGAAGGCGTAGTGTAGGGTGACCCGTTTAAAACGGGATTGTCCCCTATTCGATCATCATGTCTCGTTTTTCCAACAATCTTCGATTGGTTAGGTTTTTAAGAACCCCGTTTTTTGAAGTTGGTCCCGTATTTATCTTGTTTTTTCCATATTATTATTTATTATAATGTATCTTTATCAATGTACGAAACAAATATAAAACAGTTTCAGAAAAAATCTTATAAATAATAGATAACAGTTTTTGTAGAACGAGGGTCGAGGACCAATGCTGATTTTTGTTTAGGGATAGGGAGCAACAACTGTCCTGATTTTTAGTTTTTTAAATGGTCACCCTAGTGTAGTGTACCTTTTGAATAGGCTGTTGTAATAGATGTGTTAAATTTAAATTTATTAATAACTGATTCTGAGTGGAGACGGTTAGTCGGCCTATATTCCTTCAGATGTAGATAGGTACCTATAATATATATATTTTATAGGTATATTGAGATATCTGTATGAATATTAGTTATATGGTAGATTGAACTAATTATAATAAAAATAGATAGTCACATTTATTTTATAAGTGTTTAAAGTAAAAATGTTCAAAACCACGACAATTTGCAAATTATTTTGTTAATTAAATGCTTACCTATAAGGTTTGAAAATTGAATACATTATTTTTTATACGTTTTTATCAGGTACTGGGAATAAAAAAAAAATTTACATAAAGTATTAAGCCACATTACATTTTGTATGAGCAAATCGTAGTTCAAATTTTAACGACAGTTGATATTCAAAAGTAAAAAGGTCCACACACACTGTAGTGGTAACCGTAGCTTGGAGGTATCTCTAAAATCGCAGTCAGACACAATTTACTGCTTCCTCGGCGATATTGTTAAGACGCTAAGAAGATTGAATTTTACTGCCACCGATACAGTGTTTGGGATATTTGAATACCTTATTAACAGTTTATCCACTATCAATTTTCGTTATCTTGGGATTATTGAAAAAAAAATGAATAGAAGAAACTTTAAATATTTTACTATTACTTAAATTATCATTTTCTATGCACAGTAAAATTTTCAAGATATTTTAACCTATGTTAAGCTACCTATTTACATTTGAAACTTTTGAATAATTGTTCTAGTATATTTTGATTAAAAAAATGTTATGCTTGGTCAACAATTTTGTAAATTTATTTCATACAAAACCCCACAAAAGGTGTTCTTATTGAAATTTAAAAAAATTAAAAATATGCATATTGAAATGGTTTTTGTTTATAATCTTATTGAAAAATAACGATTTTTGATATTTTAATGTGATTCACTTGTTAATACCACAAACCTATCTCATAATTCTACGATTACTCGGCATTGGCTCAAAGTTAATAACAGTAATATATGATAACATTGATAGTCAACTTTTGAGTTTATGATATTATAGTAATTAATAATGAAAAATAAACTTAATAAATGTGGTATTTTTGTCAAAAATTATTTCAACCTACTGTCAATATTAATAATAACTAGTAAATTAATATCTCACTAATAGCAATATAAATATAAAATAGAATTCACATTTTGTAGACAGACAGATCATCTCCACTCAGAATCGTTTTTCGTATGCAACGATTTACCAATGAGTTCAAATTCAAGTTTTTAATACATCCATTGCAGTGACTCACTTAATGATAATGTAACCAAAATAACATGGCCAACTTCTATATAGGAGAATGAGTTTCTCGATTTTATATAATTCAGGAGAAAAAATGATCAAACTACTCGTATTACGGTATAGGTACCGACTTCAACATTTTTTAAATCAACGATAATATTTTTATTAATGCATGAAATGAGATTCGAACCTTTTTTTTTAATTGCATAGGTACTACAACTGTATGCCATTTAAATGTTATTTTACTTTGTTGTAATGCTAATAATATATATACCTATGTGTATATTTCAAGAGTTTTGTAAAACGATTAAAAAAAATTACCATACAACAACTTTAGGTAGGTATTATAGTTCATTTATTTTTAGTAACGCACCACTTGTGCGGCCTCTGCACAAATATCGAATTCATAATTCTTTGAAAAGTACACCGAATATGCACTGTGCATATTATTTTATTTTTATATTTAACCAAAGTTAAGGGTAAATAAATCATGCAGTAAATGTTCATTCAAATTTTTCTAAGGTTAAGTATTTTCAATTATTGTTTGAAGAATAAAAAAACTTAATTATTTCTTGATATTATATAATTCACCTACTTTGGTGCCTTGGTAGTTCTGTTATGTTTCTGATTAGATATAAACATTGTTTAAATAATTTAGAATCAAACTCGTTATAATAATATATTACCTATAAGTATATTCGATGTTTATGTTTGAGTAATTTAGGTAGTTAAGTCATTGTTTATCATTTACACCATGTTTAGACTTTATACGATTTTTTTGTGTCAATATTAAATACTTACAGCTTTAAAAGAAAATTAAGTGGACAATTGAAATATAAATTACTTATTGTAATTTGAATGTCTGACAAGACATAATAAGCCTGAATATGTGTTTTCTCTCCTAAAAATGCACTCGTAAAGCTTGCATTTATAGTTGAATAATGGAATTTGGCATAGTGTATTGTCTTATATTCATATTATGAAATACGAGTGGGTGGTTATTGAGTAGTTATTTGAAAACCAATTAGAATGAATTAATAATCATAATAATACGAGATAGGTCAATAGAATAGAATAAATCGATAAATTGAAATTGAACAAACACGAAATAATAGTAGACAATACTACAATTGTGTCGTATTATGACGTGTTGAACAACTAGCGTTCTTTAGTATAAAGTTTATTTGAATTGCAATTCTGTGAATAACTTATTACAAATATTTAACTGGAAAACATTTAGATAACTTTTAACGGTATTGATTAAGTCATCAAGTAGTATAATGTGGATAGTTAGCAAATAGTAAGTTGTAATGGAAAAAAAAAATACTAGCCCGGTATAGTAAAATTTTAAACCCATGCATAGGCTGATAATATTATTATAATATTATTATACGTACCGATTCGCGTTATATTGTATTCACTGATGCTAGTGTTTGACTTTTGTTCACTTTGGATATGATTGTCTCGCAGTCCGGAAAATCCATAACTTTGAGATGGGTATGTATGTATGCGCTTTTCAAATAGATGACAATATTATTGAGTGCCCTGCAATGCAACCAGAGATGCAGAATAATACACCAAACAAAATATTCGAAATGGGTCTAACATACGTCATGTGTCAGAAACACGTTTAGTGGAAAATCGTGACAGACTAAAATATGGCTTGAGAAAACATTAAAATCCACTATTGTAAATACTCAATGACAGATGAGATCTTGAGTTATTTCCGGGCATCGGTATAGTAATATTACTCAGTCTTATTCTGTAATAATTATTATAAAAAAATGTTATATTTTGACCAAATGATTTGTTATTGTATCAGACATTAAGTTTTGAAAAAATGCATAGTCACTATAGAATTATGTGACTCACAGGTATTTTCATTTTTACGAATTGTTTGCAAAACTTTGTAGGTAAGTTGAGATTTAATCGAAGGTACGGAGTACGGCAAAATTAAGTAAAATAAGAAAATACCCGATTATTACATGCGTAAATATTTTTAATAAAGTTACGAGGACTCTCATTGATGATCAGAAAGAAATGAAAACCACAATGATAAGTGGAACGTCAAAAAACTTGGAGTTTTATTGCCGCATAAATAATATTATCCAGGCAAAATACGTTATTGCATTTTAATTTATTTTATAATTTTTGATGACTTATCAAGCAACTTCAATCAAGATTTTCAATTCATAAAATTGTAATTTCTTCATCACATAAATTTTCAGGTACTTAATATCTTTACTACCTCCCATAATATGCACAACTATGTTTGTAGTTAATTTAGAATATTATTTAAAATTAGAGGATATTACTAGGTACTGTAAAAACTTTGAAAATAAAATGTCCTCATAAACCAATGAAAGACCCTCCAAGATCGATACTAAAAGCAGTTATAAATTTCTATACCTATATTATACAATGCCACTCTAAATAATTCTATGCATTATATTTTTCTCAGAGTATCAGCTATTGAGCTGTATGATGGATTTTTTTTTGTATTCTAGAATGTATGTAGGTATACATGAATATGAGTGAAATAAAGCGAACATTTCTTAATGACTTTGAATTTTTAAACTTGTATGAATACAAATAAAATTGAGTTCATAATCTGTGTTTAATCGTTCGGACACTGTAAACATGAAAGTCATATAAATTTTTAGAATTAAAACTAATAATTGTATATTTTTGTTATGTTCTAAAATAATATTTTGAATAAAAAAAAACTATACATTTTAAATTCTAAACGGTGCAATAAATTTATTGATTTTATAATGACTTGTTTTTAAATTTTTTTTTGTTTATCTGCGTAGGTACACGGGAAGTTGTCTAAAAATGTAACAAATTTAAATTTTGGGGGAGTTTTGGTTTCTGGTAGACAATTGGATCGAGTCAGTAAATAAAAGTAGATAGTATTATAAATTTTTACCAAATTTTTATAAAACCATTTTCCTTGCATGAGAATATTTAAAAAATATTTTGACTCTTTTAAGCTACTTATTAACATTTAAAAAGTTAAAACTAAAAATATATTTGTTTTTTTTATGTAGGTAGGTACATTTCGATGATTAATTTTTTTGATTGGTTATAAAATTTGATAATTATCAATAATTTAGAGCCATTTTATATATTTTTTTAAGTTTCTAAAACATTTAAAGTTCTAATTGCGACAAAATTCATCAAAATCATAAACATTTTCAAATCATTTTGTAGTTAAACAATTATAGAATGATTAGTTAAAAGTTCAAATTTGGATGAAATTAGATATTTAATCAACAAATAACAATCTTAGTTATTTTATTGTGATTTAATAATATTATTCGTGAGCACTTGAAACTTTTAAAATATATATTTAGTATAATATATTAAGTATTATATTTTATACACGTGATAGCATTTTAAAATGCAATGTTTTCGACTAAACGTTAATTCAACATATACTGTATCGCTTAATAATTAATATCTGGTAAAATAAATCACTTTAATAGAAATAATATCATCAAATATACTTTTTAATAATGAAGGCTGACTGTTTTCGATCAGAATCGTTTTTCGTATAAAATGATTTAATATTATTGAATTCCAATTTAACCCATACGGCCATAGGTTATAGTAGAGCGCGTTACCCACTTGCCCACCTCTCTCAAATCTGAATCGATAATACATAATAATATGACGATGTACACCAATATTTATAGTACAACACAATTTGTAGAAAAATTTGACACCCTTTGTACCCTCTAAAAATAGGTTTAGTTACTGTGTAGATTGACGTTATTGCCTATATTGGCAATCTAAAATATACGTGATTTGTGATGAATGACATGTATTACTACTATTATGTAGTTCTTACAAGATACACAAAATAAAAGTAATTTGTTGCCAACAGCAGATGTATGCTAGAAAAAATGTGAAGGCACGATTAATAATAGTTTATTTAAAGTTTAAGAATGAAAAAAGTTAAATAGCAACTTGAATGGAACGTTTAAACGTATTAAAATTAATTTATATTGTGGCATAGAAGAGCAATAAAAAACATTTCTTAGCAATATATTAGAGTACTTAGGTACATACTATAATAACAATCTGCACAGTCCTATTCTTAAACATAATATTATTATACTGATTTAACTTTAAATTAAATGAAACAGCTGTCTAATACTGGACAATATGTAGAGTTATTTGTTGAATGTATGCCAATCAAACGGCTGGGTTAAGGAAATAATGAGGAGGCAAGTTGAGGAAATGGTTCATAAATTTGTGCAGGGACGCAGTCGTCGATAAAATTAGTCAGAGAAAAAAATTGTGCTAGTTGGGCGCACAATTGAAATATATATACTACTTCTAATTTCAGCGAAGAAGAAATCACTATTCACCACAGAGATTTCTAAGAGATGATATACTATTGCCCGCATCCTTAACGACCTTAACTTTAGATTGTGACGATAAAAACTACTAACGGAGAGCGTACAAAAAATTAAGGAAAACGAGTGCAAGCACCGTGGATAATTGGATTGTGTTGGTGACATGACAATTTTCAAGAGAATAGATTTATTATTGTCGATATACATGACAGAGAAGCGGTTACTTCCTAATATTTAAAGTTAAAATAGACCAATGGAGCCGGGGGTTAAACAGGTTCTGTATTTCATATACACCAACATGAGATAACAAATTTCATTTTATACGCTACAAATACTTAATATAGCATTTTATATTATTATTATTATTATTATGGATCTTAGTTATTTACGATATTTAAAATTAGTGATCACAAATGATAGGTAGGTTAAAGTGTACCAATACTATAATAGGGCAGTCAGTCGAGTTATAAATATTGTATCGTACCATACAAGTAATAAATCAGGATGTCACTTTTTTAGTTGGACAACTTTTAAAATAGTGTAAACATTTGATGCACTAAATGAGAAATACAATTGTTACCGAAAAACTATACTTTAACCTCATAAGAAAAACGTTCAACGTCCAAATAAAATGTATTATTTAATATAACACAATTTAATGTAAAATGTATTGTATTAGATGAAAAGAATATTATAATAACACAATTTTACTGACTGAACTATTATTGTATCTACCATAATTTGTCATGTACATTTTTGGTTTTGGATATACCCCGTAATATCCAAGAGTAATGAAATCGTTGTTGATTGGCATTATGACAAAATTATGTAAGGACTGCTTTTGACTTAAGTTTTTTTTTTATCATAGCATGTAATGATTTTTTATTACATAATTTATAAATACATTTGAAAGACAAATGTTAAGGAGAATATTCTGCGCTAAAAATAATTTTGAATATAATGAATATGAAAGAAGGACTTACGCAGAACCAAAGAAACTGATCAATGAATTTGATGTGGACGTACAGTATGTGTTCTCAAAAGTCGAAGCCTTTAGCTAGACAAGGTCAGGTGTGGAGAGAGGAGGGTATGATAGTAAACAAAGTCATAATGTGGAAACCAGATCGAATAAGACCTAGAGAATGGCCAAGGCGGCGGTAGAGCGACCGATGAGGGCACCCCTAAATCTCATAGAAATTATATATTATAAGGAAAGAACAGCGTTGGATAGAGATATGTGGCAAAAAATATATGAAGCTACGATGGGTCTGAACGGCTTATAATAAGCCAAAAAAAAAAAAAATATATATATACACAAATACAAACTGCATAATCTCATATTCACAGGGATATCTCAAATAATTTATTTTAAATAATGCAGGACGGCAGGCCAACGTGGTATCTTACATAATAATATTAACACATTCATGTGAATATTTAACCGACACTAAACAGTTCATACAAGATCGTAGAAAAAAAGTTAAGCTAACTTTATATTTTATATTAGGTATATAATATTTGTAATTTGCTCAAATATTATTTACAATGTAATTAAGTTTTATCTAAAACTAAAAAAGTAGGTAAGTGCAATACACTGTAAAAGTAGTAGATACTGTGTTAGCTTTTAAATACTCAAAAAATATGTCAATATACATTAAACAAAGTTGTAAATAGGGTCCTTAAATGCGAACAGCTTAAGCTCAAAAAGTTTCAATAAGTGAAACATGTATGAAAAGTTTTTGGATGAAAATGTAAAAATATGAATTTTATACAAAAAAATGTAATTTATTTAATACTAGTTCAGAGTGTACTTGCAAATGTCGCGGTACAAAAAACACACAGCCTGTGCAGCGATGCTCGAAATATGCACATACACACACACACACACACACACACACACACACACACACACACACACACACACACACATGCATAAATAATATTATACATTTGTATTTTATACTTACGTAATATTTATTTATGTATTCTCGTATAAACGGACATATTAAGTCTTCCTTGTTCAAGGTAGTTTGTGTTTGGTACCTACAGCAGTACCTACACGTTATATGAGTGCTTGAACATACACTGGCAATATTTGAACGTAGTGATATATGATCAAATAGTACTAACGAGATTAGATGTACTTAAAAAAAAATCACGAAATATGATAAACATCGTATTGATATTTTCATTGAACAATCGTATACTCATTCATTATGTTATTTTATAATACACAATGTTTTCGTGAGCGCTCAGCGCTTTATTATTTATTTATTTAGTTCATATCATTGAAGTTTTTTTTAATGAATGCAGCTTCGGAAAACAAATGTAATATAAATATCTTTAAATCAATGATAAAAACAACAGAACTACGATTGAATGGTAAAATTCAAATGTAAGTAAGAACAATAATAAACAAACATTGTATTAAGATTAATAAAAGACCAGGTAACTCATTGATTTCTAAATGCAAAAGATGGGTACCATATATTTACTATTTGTGAAACGATGCTCACAATTAAATAAATTGCCGATAGTACACAAATCACTTCATTACCTCAACATACTGCACACTTTAACGCAGGCGCGTAGCACTATGGTCAAACCTAAAATCATTCATGATTAAAAAAAAATATATCATTTATAAAAACAAATGTACTAGTAGTAACAAGCAATAAAACAAATGAACAAAAATTAAACAACGATAAAATAAAAATGAATGGACCTGGTCCCCCCCCATTTATAAAAAATACCAATAGAAATTCCAAATCGCTACCTCTCAATATTTTTTCAACATTTACTTAATCCTGTTTGTTTTTCGTTATTCGTTATTATAAGTTAATTCGTGAGAAAAATCAAAGGTATACTTTAAAGGCTTTAAATAATACGACTGTATAACCAATACATTATATTTGTTAGGTAGGTGCCAGAAAAAAAAATCACAGACATAACAAAATGTATAAACAAATTAATAAAATGAAATTTTTAAAGTAATACACTCTACGCTTAGGTAGCTATAAGAAACTGAAAGATTATATACTAGAAAATATGCTAAATACGATGGAAAATATAATTTGATACCTTGTGATAAGTGTTTCCGTATATTATATTGACATAAATGTATAAATACTGGTATAAAATATTATTCTGGTAATTTCGTAGTTATACGCTCCCTGCTGGGTACCTGTACTGAATGGTCTACACGCAATGCGAGCGTCGTCTATACGAATTTTACGAGCCTAATTTTTGGTTTGGACGTTTGAATCTTTTACTAAGTCGTAACTCTAGAGCAACATGGGAAATCAACGTTGACAAATCGGTGGCAATTTGTTTTACCCACTTATATGTCCTTGATTTTCTCTTCATCTTCTTCTCTTTCTCTTTTATCACCCGGAAACTCGTTCCTCTACAACTATCATCTATATTTCGGCTTTGATCGTTTTGCTGATATATGAGGTCCCGTCGTAGTATGAGGCTAAATGCTTTTTACCAGAAACGGAACAATAAAAACATTTGACTTCAAAATCGCTCTGCTGCAGCTGGTTGTACCGGATTGCTTAGCAAAGCTTCCGTTATAGGATAGGTACCTATGTAATTGAATATGTCCCTTAGTACTTATTTACAATATGGATAGGTAGCTGAAGGCTTATACTTTTCCCAATATTAAATAGTTATTTAATTTTTGACTCTGGATGTATTTATTTAACAATGATGTGTGTATTTTATTTTTGTGTGTCTGTACTCTGTACGAAAAGTATTTGAAAAATGCTTGGATTTTCAATTTCGAGGCTAGTTGGTAGGTACTTTTGACAGGAAAAATAAAAACTAGCAGTCAACGCTATTATGATTTGCATGTATTCACAGTTACATAATATATAATATATATTATCATAAACAATATTCGTCATTGGGAAGCAGATGTTTATGAACTAAAAAATTGAAAAATATTCATGCACTTATACCCTATAAAGTATACAAATATGCTTAAAATTTATTCAAAATACGTGTTAATAAAAATTAATTCGTTATTCATTAATTTGAGCTTTATTTTATTTATTAAAAATAAAAGTTATTTATTTATTTAAACTTTATTTTATTTGTTAAGAATTTAAAACAGTGAATCATTTTTAAATTAAACTTTAGGAACTGTTGTGAACTTTTTATTAATCTGAAAAAAATTTACGCTTATAAACTTACTCTAAGAAAATTTAAAATTAAGAAAATGAAAACTTATCAAATAATAAAATTGAATATTACACTGAATAATATCGATGTAACGATATCGTCAATCGATGTAACGATATCGTCATCGACTATGTATTCGTAATGTTTACAATGTTTACATTTTAGGTAAAAATATATTCTTATACGGAATATTGGACGTAATATACAACGAAAAACCATAAATATGTACCTACTAAAACCACGTTGAATATAAAAATCGAAAAAATATGAAAAAAATATTTAGTATTAAATAATTTTTAATTTGAATTCTTTAAATATTGAAACAAATTTTTATCTTGTTCTCCATTAGTTGAGATTTAAAAAAAAAAATATTTGAAATGCATAAACATCTGCTCTTTATTCACTTATTCGTCATCATTTTTAAATTTGTATTTTGTGTTTTAATAAAATAGGCAGAAAAATTCCGAGTTTGGTGATTGATTAATAATAATAAGTCATACAGAAGATTTAAAAAAGAAACGTATCGTGTACCACCGTTATGAAAAACATCCCTCTAGAATATTTTTTTTCATCAGGCAATTTATCATAGTTAAAAATAAACTAATATTATCATAACTTGCTAGTTTAGTTGCTACTTGCTGCACTATATTGAGTCTATGTGAGTAGAGCGAGACGTCTATGAGGTAGGAATAATCGAACCCTGCATATTATTCATTACAGTAAATTTACTTTTATAAAAAGTTTACTCTCAATGTACCTACCTAATGTAAAATATTTATTTTATGATGTTCTATAATACTCATAAGCCATGGATTATCGAATGTAGATATGAGCTGAATGTCTTACTCTGATCGGTATGTGTATTCTATATTTCTATCCAAATTTTAATCCAAAATATAATAGTAAATATTTATTTAGTTAATAATCAAATGAGTTAATCATAATAATTTACTATCATAAAACATAACTCATAAGTGTTGATTAATCCACCATTACGGAATGGACTTCTGAGTTATTAACATAAGTTGTATAGTGTATACCTCGTTTATTATACCATATAGATGGTTTTCAATGGCACGTTATGTGAACCACAATAAATTATGCTTTTATTTATGAGAAATAAATTTTTTTTTCATTTACTTTAATATTAAATTGTTTTTTCTTGTTATGCATAAGAAAATCCATATCGGAGGAAAACGTTTTATGAGTATAATTCATTATGACAATTGATTTTATAACACTTTATAGAGGTACTAGATGAAGTGTATTTTTTTGGTACCTACTACTTATTATGTTCCGTAATATTCGGACGTTTAGTTCAAGTTCACAATAAATTATTTCTGTTACCCTTTGCTTACGTAAACTTTTTTTCACTCCTTCGAGTTCTGTCACAATCATAATATTTGGTTTGTTTGAAGTAAATAATTTGTTCCACACTCCACTCTTGTATACAGTTTTCTCCCATGTGGGTGGCTCTATTCACGCGCCTCATTAATTTGCAATCATAGAATTAATATGGTTTTCAACACAACAAACATAAAAAAATACTGTTTTCTCAAGTGCAACATTCCATTACGATATAATAATAATTCAATGTAAAAGAGACATATAATTTTACTTATTTAGAGTAAAAACATTATACATACACATTTTGACTACGATCACTTAAATTATGTTTTGTATGTTAAGTTTGTATACTATTATACAATAAATTATAATATTTTATAACTGTTACTATACAAATATAATAATAATTGTTTGATTTACTATTATTTTCTAAAAATTACATTATATTATGTTTCAACAATTAAAAAAAATATAATAACAAAAATTACATACCTTTGTTAATATTTTGTATTGTAGTAAATAAAACAATAATATATAAGGTAATATTATAATCAATATTAATTAAATTTGCTTTATACCTATTCGTTGGTAAATTTATTTAAATTGTACTCATATAGCGCTAACCAAATAATAATAAACCATACTTCACTTGTCACCGGACTTGAATGAAAATTGAGCTAATTGTTTATCGAAATATCAGAACAAGCATGGTGAACTGCTATCGTTTAAATAATTATATCCATCGTAAAATAATCAAATATTTTTCATTTAATTTTTATTGTTCATACAGCCAAATATAATTTGCCACTTCAGTTGTTAGTTAATTAATATTATATATAGAACATTCTTAATTGTTGTAAACAATTTATGGTAATACAAATAACATTACCATTTGTCAGAATATTTATTGAATTTTATTAAGTTTTAGTTTGTTCATTGTATAAGAATGTTTTACAATTTAAACAGCTTTTACATAAATAATGAAACGGTATTGTGGATGGATTGGAATAACGAAAACAATGCATGCAAATAACTATGTGCTTATCTTGATAAAAAATTGTTCATGATCCTATAAAATTGTTAGTATCACATCATTCATATCCAACCAGGCCAAAATATACATAATACAATTCTGGATAACAGTAAATTATTTCGTTCATATTTTTATCATGTTTAACCGTAACAGGTTATACACACTGCGTTTGTAAGTTAAATTCAAATGTATTGTTTGATTACATCAATAATACATTTTCATGGTAAAAAGTTGTTGTTTATATCGAGGTGACAAAATGGAGGTGCATAGCTAAATCTATCATGATGATCAATCTTGTGCAACAAACCCGGTTACAAGAGACAACCATGTAAATAACCTATGTCGAATGTGAGTTGTGACGATAGATAATTGAGACAATGGCAGTTTGACCTTTACGTATTCCACAAAAGTATTTCGTTTATTTAAAAAGTATATACTAATTTCAAACATAGGTACATATTATATAGGTCGGGTGAGAGAATCATATTTTGAGGGAAGGGAGAGAGTGGGTAAAAACCTATTCGAATCTAAAATAAAGCCATAAAAATAAATGAGAAAAGTAGAAAAATGGAATGGTATTCTACTTTGAACAAATACGACACCGATAACAAATTACACTTGTAACGTGGAAATGGAAATTCGTACTCTAGGCCTGAACAAAGTGGAATTCGCGTAAGTACTTGGTTATACTTTGTGTAAAAAAAATATTGAAGCTAACAGGCAAAAACTTCTTCAGACACTTTTTATAGTTTTCAGTAATCTTTTTTTATGCATAAACAAAACTGAAGAAATATTGATGTATAATCGATTAATAATACTCTATGATATACTAAAAATGTACAATCCAAAATAATCTCCTCAAAATTAAACAAAATACACTTTTAATTCATATTTAATTCTTATGAAATTATGAGTTTAGATATAGGCAATGACATTTTGGAATAGTGTACATTATGAGTATTGTCAAAAGTTCATAGTTTAGTCTTCTTATTAGATGATTAAGTTTGCTTTTATATTATTCCATATTATTTATTATAATTTAATTTTTAGTTTTTATTTATTATTATTATCTTTGTTTAAAAAAAATCATTACTATTGTATATTATACTGTTTTTTATTAGTAAATGTACCTTTTATTTATATTTTAGTTTTTGAGACAATTTTAGTATAGTTAAATCATTAATAGCCTAGTTATATGTATTTAATGTTATAAATGTTTGGGTACTTTTAGTTTGATAGATTAACGAATTTTACAAAGCTCCGAAAATATGTTGTCTTGTTATTGTTTTCGAATTAAAAAAACAAATGCATCATGTACACTAGTTAGTTGTTTTAAAATAATATCTGTACAACGTTTATTATAATGTATTCCAAAAACAAGAATCTGATAACAAGTTTTTTAATTTTTTTAGAGCCCACTATCAGTAGTTTGAAATTAGGGGTACTACAAAAATGTAAGTACGGTCTAAAAGTCAAGGGATAGATAAAATATTGGCAATTATGTTCATACACGGTTGTATGACGAAGCAAAACAAAGTATATTTATTTTAATAAATTTAGAAACACTTAATTGCATATGTTAATATGTGTAATATTCTAATATACCTACATCATAAACATAATATACAATGTATATATTATATACATTATAGATAATGTATGTGTATGCTATCTTTAATTACCCTAACTATAAAAATAAAACTAACAGTTTTATTGCACTAAATAATTTAAACTGACCTTAGTATACTTTTGTAGAAATAAAAAAAAATATACCGTTGAAACATATATTAAATCAGTTCGAAAAAACGAAATAATTGAATTCGATAAATCAGGTTTTTTTATTCGCAGAAACAGCTGAATTCGTTGTTTTAGACGAATAAATATATCTTTTATTACTTATTTAATTTAAAAAAAGCATGTTAAAAATCCTAAATATAATAATGTTTTACTCTTTGCATAGTATTTTAATGTATTCTTAGAAAATTGGAGCCCAAGCTTTTCCAATTAAATGTTCAAATTTCGTAGAAATAACTGTATTTTTGTCCCTAATTGAGGTGAAATACGAAACATTTAATCTGAAAACGGATTAGAAACAAAAAGGCGGTTAAGGTTCAAATGACAGTTCGATAAAAATAAAAGTAAACAAACTAGGACTAAAGCCTCTCTGCAGGGTCTCTACAACAGTTATTAGTCCTACTTCAAATGGAACCTTATCAAAAGTGCTCATGCCCTTATATAACGAATATTGTAAGAACTAATTATTCTTAGTTCACATACAATAATAATTACCGTTGTTGAAGTACTGTCATTTAGATTCTAAGCGAAGCGATGAATGTATTTGATTTTGCTTCAGTATCATAAACATAGACAACTAATATTTAAAATTGCATGTGAATAACCAAAGGAAAATTACTTAATATTTATACTTTTTATCCATTAGTGATTGCTTTGTTATTATGGAATAAAACAAACACTGAAGAAGAATCGTGAGAAAAGACTTTAAACCCATAAAAAGATGCATCTTAAATTATATTTTCTGATAACTGAGAGCAAAGCTAGATACAATTTTTAAAAATTATTTCTAAATTTCTATAAACGTTTTGAAGAATTATTACTATACAATCTTCATTTAGGTACTTACATTTAAAACTTTGTACATCGTAAATCAGAATACAAAAACACTCCAGAAAAACGATGGCGCTTAACTTAAATGCTAGTTAATTATTTTCAATAAACACATACATTATATTTCATTAGTTATTTGTTTTATTCTATTCAAAAAATAGTATGTAAAGCATACAGTGTAAACGATTCAAGACAATAAAACATCTATAATTATTCCACCTACTTATATAATTCCTGGATGATGAAAATGTACCAATGATATCTGGTACAGAAATGATAATTTGCAATTACAATTATTTTTTTAATGTTACATTGAATGTATCAAGTAATGACAGTTAGGTCCAAGAAATCAGATAGTATTAGCTCAGAACTTACTATGAAAGGTGATTAACACCGATACCCAACAATGGGAAATAAGAATAAATTCACATTTAGAAGATATTGTACAATTTACTAGGGGAATGTGAATGCAATAGGCTGGACATACAGGGCGAGTGATCGGAAGTTTGATGACAAGAATAATTTTAATTTAATAATTTGGATTTTAGATGGGAAGAGACTAAGAAGAAGACCAAAATGGAGATCAATAGATAGTGTACGCAAGATATAGAACGTGTAGGTATCCCAAGAAGATTAGACAAACTGGCAAATAACATATAATCATGATTAAAATTGATGGGAGGAAATAGTGCTGTTGGTAAAAATTTAAGTAATGGATAGTAAAGTATAAACAAATTAGGTATTACTCAATAGTATTAACATTATTTTTGTAATTTTTTACCATCACTCAATTCCCTACTCAATGCCTCATATTTTTTTCCAACACTGCATATTCAATTTCACCCACATATCTTATTGTTAATTTAAATATCCATATTTTTTTTATTTTTCCGTATGAGTTCTATAACTTCAATATTAATTATTCCTGTGAATGTAACTCTTGTAGTCCATTTATATTTTTAATTTACGAACGAGTATCTACGAGGTCACAACTTTTTCTGGCCAAAATACTTTACACTGACTTTTTTGTTTCAATGCCTACTTAAGTTAATGTATACTATATCATCGATTATAACTTTTATATAATATTTTTTATTTAATGCACTGACGAGTGATTATTTTTACTATTATTATTGTTGAGCCAGAAGTCCATAAAGACTATTAAGCTGAAATGTTCTTAGTGCTATTATTACAATTATTTATTATTTGATTGTTATGCAGCAAGCCAACAAACGCATATCCAAAATACTATAAGTCTAATTTTTATTATAAGAGTTTACACCACAAACACATACATACATAATATTATACACACATACACAAATCCACTCACGTAGTTCATCAGTATTTGCCCAGCAATCTCGAGTGCGGAAGCTGCTGATTGAGCTACTTACACCAACTACCCACAATAATCCACTACAGACGAAATTATACGGTGGGTTGGAGTGTGCTTAAAGGTTGTAGTTAGATTTGCTACCAAGCCGTCAAGGCACAAGTTATATTGGTATTTGGTACTACCTACTTAAGTGACGCTATCAACGTTGTTAATCTCGAATATTTTGTGAATTTATTTCTTCAATCCAATCTTCATTGGTCCACGAATCGGCATAATCACTAATAACGTTTTATATTTAAATAATTATTGTTTATTAAAATTATACTGCATTATGTTTAAATACAAATACATGGGGGACCGAGAGTATATTTATAATTGTAATAATACTCTGAACGCCCATACCCGGTAATTAACTAGGTGCCATTTGCGAGTGTCATTACAGACCATATAACTGTTTTTCTGTACGGCGTGTATAGTAGTGTATACACTGAAGTAAGTACATTATTTACATTAATTAGGCAGATACAATGTATTGAGCACAGTGGGTCGAGGGTATAGTCAGCTCAATCAGCAGAAGTAGTTGGGCAAGTACTGATGAGTTATTATGTGATTGAATTGTATGTGCTTGTTTGTGTATAGGTACTATAATGGTATATTAAAAAGGAGAACAATAGTATTTCCAGTAGAGTATATAGGATCATGGGCCGTGATTCATGCTAAAATAAATAGCTTAAAATGTATTAGACTAAATTGTTTGACAATTTAATTGCATACAGCGAAAATTATATTTGAAATAAACGTGGAATAATTCAAGTTTTTACAGTCAATATTTGTAAATAATAAGAGAAAGAAAATTATTGTTCCATAACATCCAACGTATGCAATTGTAACTTCGATCACTCACAAAAAAATGTCTGTGACTATATGATTAACTTCTTTTCAGGAAATTAAGCTAAGTATCCAAGTATATGGAATCTTGTACAAATATGTTTAACCTTATGTGGATAAATTAAAAAATTACATGAAGTTTAGTCTTTAAACTAATTTTGAGAATGTCCATGATTTTGATGAATTTCGTAAATTACATTTGATCTTTGAACACTTATAAATAAAATTGTAATTGGACTTATAACGTTCATGTATTGTAAATGATAATTTGAATATTTGGTGAAAATATATATAGTAATAATTTCTACGGTTATTAAATTTTGAGTTACAACAAAAAAAAGAATTAAAGTATTTATTTTTTGTTTTTCCTGATTATTTTGGAAAAGTTCTGGAAATAGTTACCATTGATCTCCCAAATGTAGTAACTTGATATATTAACTAGATATCGAAAACTATGAAAATTCAACAATAATTATTGCTATGTATTTTTTTTTTATTTGTTTATTTAATTCAGTAATTAATTTTATTTCGGTATTAAAATATATTATTATTATTAAATAATAAATATTTTTATTTTTATCTAAAAAAATTGTTTTATGTTTACTTTTGAAGTTTGGGTTAACTTGCAATTAAAAATGTGTGTGTTTATATTACATAGTAATCCACTATGTAGTGTGTACATTTATAAAGTATATTATTATACAAACAAATCATAAACCTATCGAATATGAATTATAATTTGGACATATTATTTAATACATACATCTTTGGGAACTAATTAGTGCACTAACATATATTTATTAAGTTTTTTTCAGAAATGAATAGACAATATTTATTTATTATTATGCTAGTTTATCGATTTATCTTAATACTTCTGTTGTGTACTTGTAATATTATACTGAAATGGTGTACACATAGAAAAAAAAATAAACGCAACATTAATTAACCTAGATGAGTCAGTTTAGATAATACAATAAACTATGCAATATAATTATTCATATAAGATAATCCATCAGGTAACTAATAATTTTGTTCGTTACTTAGAGAAGATGATCAAATATTTATATTGATATTTTATTTAAATAATTTTTCTAGTCAATGCTGTACGCCACATGCATTCCATATAATTGAGTGCTTTGATCATAATAATCATATGATTGAATAATCAAATTGAATATTTGAGTTTTTCGTGAAATGCCGTATATACTCTGTGAAACCAGACAAGTCTTTAATATTTTTGTCGTTTCTTTTTTAAACTGAACCTAACACACGACTTTAAGCTTGATATTTTCTGGTCATCACATGTTTATATTGGTGTAGTACGGCAGTAGTTGAGTAGTTCTAAAACATTTATGCATCATATTGTTATTAGTATATGGAAACAATTTTTCTCCCTGCATGTAATTCACCGAGATACCGTCTTGTCTTGACGTTATATCATTATTTATTTTTTTTTTATAATTCAGTTATAGCGCTAGTATCTGAGGCTTGGTCATTTTTCGGTTCCGGGAATTACGGTATTCTCTCGGCACTAGAGCGACGTTGCTAAATGTAACCGAATTAGGGGGCACGAGTGTCTATTTAATAGTATTCAGCTGCTCGGACCCGAACTCACTAATAAGGAAATTTAAACGCAAAAAAAAAAAATAGAAATTTAAAGTTAATTTAATAAATTAATTTAACATAATGTTATTATGGAAATAAAAATTTGGTCATCACATTAATTACAATGAGAAAGCATATATTTTAATACAAATATTTTCTGAGTAAGTACTTATTCGATTAAAATATTGTCATAAATGCATATTATTTAACTATATTATTATAATTTAGGTATGCAATTCACGTTAGGTATCTAAAATTACAATCATCATGGTATATTATACAAATTTGTTTTATTATTATAATTCTTTGCAGTATCTATAGGCTATAATACACCATTTTCATAACCTACCAAATAGGAAAGTACCCATTATAATAGTATAGCTAAATTGCCTATCCAAGGCGCCGTGTGATCAAAATTCTATTAGAGTCATGTCAGTATAGCCTGTATTAAATTCGTAGAATATAAATCATAAGTGTTATACTAAATAAAACTGTAAGAATTGAAGTCTAAAATGCTGAAGATTTTACCTACCATCTATCATTATTTTATCATAATTTATAATATATTAAGGTTTATATTTTTAAGTATACTTATTTTACATAAAAAAAATATATTATATTGAATGCATCGTCCTAGTAAGTATCTTGTTCTTTATAATACATTTAGCATAAATTATAAAATATATCACTGTATGATAGAATAACACTGAAGACCATACATATGTATTATTGTTTTAGGTAATTTAGGTCCTAGGAGTATAGTGAAACTTCCATAATTCGATATTACAGACGTTTTACAAAATTGAAACATAACATCTGCTGTAGTATGTTGTTAAAAGAAACGACTGGTATTAAAATAGACAGTTATCTCTCCTCATTCCAGACATAATAATGTAATATGAAGTTTATGATTTCCTATTAAATTGATGTTCTTAATAGTTAATACTTGAAAGTTTCTAGTTTTAGGTATTGTTTTTTTTAAACGGCAATAAAAACTTATAGGTTTCATTACATGTAGCTATATAACTAATAAAATTGAATATTTAAATAACCTTATTTTTTGCTTAAACCAAATCACAATTGAACTAAATGTTGGAAAAAAATATAACCTATACAACTGTCATCTGTAAAATTAATTTTTAATTGTATTTAAATATTTTTAACTCTATAAATTACTTGAACATATTGTATATTTTGTTATATTACCTTATATTTAATAATATTGATAAACATTGGGCTGAGTTTGTGAACTGTTATTCAAATCCATGCAAAAACCATTTGCATTAAGCAGTTTGGAATTAATATGTATAGTAATGACTATACGAAATATAATTTCTAATATTTAAATTCATATTCAATGAGTTAAGTTTTTGAATGTAAATGATATCTGTTTCAACTCAATGTAATGGATCTAATCAAAACATGAATCGTTGAAATTATTCAAATTCAAGTATGCTTATTGCTTATACTTATTATAACACTCTGTTTGAAATTCAAAGCATTTAAAAGTTAAAATAAACTAAAATGTAGGTGGTGATAGAAAACATGTAATGCCTTAGCAAAGTTAATTAGCTCGTTACAAAATAGTAAATTCATTTATAAATCGGTAAATCAATATTAACTTGGATACATGTGGTCTGAGATTTCAGCTTGACTCTATATTTACTTTATTAAATAATTTTATAGTATTAATTGTACCCTAATTACCAGGTTACATATTTTTATGTAGTAATTTAAGATGATAATAAAACGCATGAGGGTACTTTTAAACGTTATTCTTTAGTTATAATTTATCAACTTTTTTATTCAAAGTTAAAGAATTTAAATATTTCATTGATTAAATTTATAATTTATGCTTGATCATTTATTTTTGCAATTGACATGAATTGTAAAACGTGTTGTTTTAGTGGAATATCAGAAGTTGTTAACCATATTTCTAGTTTCTAGTGTTATAAGATATGATTAAAACTCGAAAAATTTAATTTAATTGTAAAATTATCATCAGGTTTTCACAAACCGTTTAAAGTTTTTTAATTTGAAAAACTTTTATTTAGTTTTATATAAAATACGTTTGGGTGTATACACCTATACAAATGTGAATAAACTTTATGATTTCTTGATATCGGTACTTTAGAATTTATGTTTTAAACATTTAATTTAAACAACTCACATACCTGTTTAAGTAGTTTTGGTTATGGCGTTGAGTGACATTTTGAGTTCATCAGTATTTTCAAACTGACATCGTACCTCTTCATTATGTGGACAATTACCACTATAATAGTCTACACCTTTTAAAAGTTTAGTTTATACTGGAACTACATTAAAATATTATTATCTATTATAAGCAATCAAATTTAAACCGTTTAATATTGAATGATTATATTTTTAAAACTAGGCAATTTATTATGAATAAATGATAATCTAACCATCTGGATTCAAGAATCTATAGAATATGGAGGATATCCTAAATACTAAATTACTGAATAATGGATTTATATCTTATACTAACTATATTTTTTTTATCGATCGTGTCTATTAATATGTATTTAACATTTTATCTTATAAATTAATGAAAATAAATATTATAAATTGAATACAAATTATTTATTTATCTCAACTCCATTTTGATGCATGGTTTTATGTTACAATATTACACCAACAGATTATTCTGTTTAATGTTAGTGTATTTATTATTTTAATTATTATATTCTTAATCGGGTAAGTACAATTTTAAATCACTCTAACAGTTTGAAAATTGTTTTTTTTTAAGTAAACGAATTTATTTTAATATTGACAATATATATTATTATTATCCAATGATTTTCAAGTAAAATAATGTGCATTAGGTCTAAATGTTGTTTTATTTAAATTTAAATTTAAACGTAAATAATTCTAGTTTTATTAATTAGTATAGTTATTATTATTATATAAGTTATTCTCGTTTGAAAGAACTTAAAAAGCCAAAAATGTATTGCTGCAAACTCAGAGTTATTACATCGTCACGAACGTATTTAATTAATTTTACTACTAATAGTACTAAAGGTGATATTTTCCAATTTACTATTACTTATTTTTCAGTTTGTGCATGTTGAGATACTCTTTTATATACTCCTTTCTATCAATAATTTTTATTTTACTTTAAAAACTGTTTATTATTTAAGCCGTATTCGTGTGTATTATTGTACTACACATCTTGGTATCACATTTGTATATTCTAAATATTATTCCCGTAATCAACCCAGATGTGGGAAATCATTGTTGAAATAGTTAATCAGAAAAGTGTCGTGACTGGGACATTTAAATATTTTATAATCATTGTGTTTGTCTTAACTGGGAGAAGAATTCTTAGTACCTACGAATTGCAACTAGCCATAACGTGATTATGCTAAAATAACTGATTTGTGCATTGATTTATACAGAAAGTTTGGTGAGCGTTTTATTTTTGTCATTATCTTTTGACTAACTTTACTTTATAGTTCAGGAAAAATATTACATTCAATATATTTATAAGCATTGATAAATAAAGTTTAAATATTAGATGCCTTAATATATTATTTATCTATGAATCAAGAAACGACAAAAATTAATTTTACTAACGTCTTATCCAAAGTCAATATTTATAAAAATTCTGACAAAACGAGGTTAGATCTAAAACTAATATTTTGAGAAAATGATTATTTAATGTGACCAACTCCATAAAACTAAACATATATTTTGGTTAATTTTTGGTTAAAACAGTTAAAATTTGTATAATTTTATTCTAAAAGATAATATGATGAAATATTTATTAAGATATAGTAGGTGTTAACTGTCAAGAGCTATAATAGTTTAAAAAACAGAAAAATTTTCCTGAAAATCAGTAATTTTTTGGTACCATTTTATGACATGTTGCCCGGAGAACTGTTCTACTTATGTCTTTAATAACATATTATTGTACTTTTTTGAAAATTAAGATTATTTTAAATGAATAAAAGATAGAGTTAATAGGTATATTTTATTTTTATAGCATGCAATTAAATTAATTTTAATAAACTAAAAATTTGTAAAAAAATAAAAAAATAAGCTATTATACTTTACTCCTATAAATAATATGGATTTTGTATCAGTATCAAAAATAAAATCCATTAAATTTATAATTATCCTGTCCATTATCGAGCATTATACTGTATTATTTTTTTCGTTTAAAATGTCTAGAACGATTAAAATTAATTGGTTTTCGTTATTGTTTTTCCATACATATACACTGTCATAAGCTGTCAATATTTTTTAATTTGAGTTACAACTCATCGTCATACGGTTATTGTATATTATTATGGGAATAGTCATCAAATAGACCATAGCAATATGCCCTGTTTAAGTGTCACCAGTAAATCCACTCGATAGGTGTGGTTTACGAATAATTGGTGAACCTCATTTGAGCTCGTTTAATTATTTTACGACTACTTTTTGCAAAAATATATGGATCGATTGCACACACACACTGCTGCAATTTCGAGAACTCATTTGTGTATACACATTTTATCATTGCGAAATGAAAAATTGTTCTGCGTGAATATTCGTAAAAATAGTTCGATATTTTTGATATTCAGACTTTCAGAGCTAAGCGGCACCGATCACTCAAAGTACCGAATAATCCAAAATCTTTTTCATTCTATTTGTTATTTATCTATCGTAGTTAGCAAAGGTTATTTTCGTAGTATAAACAGTTTTCAATTTTTGGGAAAAAATGTAATGTGGTTTCAACCCAAATAATCAAACAAACACCAATTATTGATTATAGATTTCTTACTTCAAACTAATGCAGTCATGAGAAATATTGTAATATTATGTATAACGAAAAGTCATATGTGAGGGAGATTCAATTGAAATATCTCAATTTTTAATTTATAGTTCTGGGAGTAAAACATTTTCTCGAGGAATAACACCTTAAGATTAAATAAAATTACGAACAATAAAAAGAGCTTAAAAACAATAAGACCCCTGGCGAAGACTGATTCAAAGCTAAAATTCTAAAAAAAAGAAGATAAGAGATGATTGGATGGATTTAGCAACCGATTAAAAAAGTATGGATAACAGAAGAATTCCCGGAAGAATGGAAATTACTTTAATCTATCTAATACAGGAAAAATGAGATAAATAAGCCAGTAATAGCTACAGGGAATCTTTTTTAAGTTTGAATGTGGAGTACGATTTTTTTTCAAACTGCACCCTAATTAGAATTAATGAAAAAGCAGACTGCACCATTTGAGAGTATCAATGTGGATACAAACCGGGAATATCAACGACGAACCAAATGTTCATTATTAGACAGGTATATAAGAAGATACCGGAGTTCAATAAAGAGATATATACTGTAATCGTTGACTTCAAAACAATGTAGGATAGTATTCATAGGGAATGCCTCATAAATATTATGAAAATGTTTGAATTCTTCCAGAAATTGGTCAACTTAGTTTCAATCAGTATCATAGAAATTATGTTTAAAATTAAACTAAATTCAGAACATGTAATCAGATCCAATAAAGGTAGGTCTATGATAAGGTGATTCCATGTCACTTATCCTGTTAAATACTGTTTTGGAAAACTTTGTACAAGATATGAGAATTGAGCTTCAAGAAATGTCAAAATTCTTTTAGGCTCAACTGTTAGCTTACTTGTATACGCAGACGATGTTGTGTTGATGAAAGAATCATAATGTAGTCTAAAACTATTATTTAATAAATTTAATGACTCTGCTCAGAAAGTAGGACTGCACATTAATGCACATATAACGGAATATATGATTATAGGAAAATGAGAATGGCCAGGTTGCTTACTCATAAAAGTAGATAAATTTGAGTTTATTAGTAGTCTTGAGAACTCAATCAGGAAATAAGTTATACTATAGATTAAGGAAGCTACTAAGTACAAGATCGCTTTTATGAGAAATATAAAAAATAATATATGCCACCTCTATACAACACGTCTGAAACGTGGGCCCTAATTAAATAAAATGAAAATAAAGTCTGAATGCTGGAAAAAAATATTACAGAAACTTGTTGGCCAATAAAGGATGATTTCACATAATATGTATACGTGGAGACGATGAAAAAATAGAGGGTTATTGAGGCAACATACAACGAAAAAGACAGTGTAAAATAACTATAAAAAGGGTAGATTTCGCTGGACAGAACGTGCAATCAGGAGTCAAAACTCATTACTAAAAGCTGTGATGCAACTAAATCTGGTGGGAAATCGACCTATGTGAAGACCAACAATTGGCAAAACTGTTAAGATAGACCTTGAAACCATGGCCTTGGATAGAGATGGCTGGATAATTGATTGTGAGACGATATAGTTCTAGTGGTCGGATGAACCCGAAATTGTATCATACTTACATGCAAATTTCCCTTTTTAGTTATATATGTATAGTGTATACAGTTTTGGATAATGATTTTTGTGTAATAAAAAGCCAAAATATGTATTAAAAAAAGTGAAATGTTTTTATTCAACATGCATTTTTTAAATTTGATTGTATCTATAAAATACGCGGCGACTTCCAAAATAGTTTCTTATTTATTGCGACGTCCTCTATTGGAATTTACGATCTATTGAAGTATTGATCACATTTCTCACTGAATTATGATTATTGCACATAAATCTGTGAGTAAATAAATATAAAAGTATGAAATAATATGTACTTATTCGTAAAAAATTTAGGAAAATACATTTGCTTCAAAATATTCAAAAATATGTAATTATGAATACGCTTTATTTTCTTTAAAGTGTCATGAAGTCATTAAACGTGCTAATTTTTAATCAGAATTAAGGAATCTACATTCAACCAAATTATATATCTACATAATAATCCATGAAAAATTATGATATCAGAAATGCTAGAATCAAAATTTAAATTCCTATAAATAGCCCAAAAAGAGTTTAAATATTTTGAAAATTGTACCATGTATAGAAATTGATAAAATAAATACTTAGTGAATATCTTAAGAATCTTCAGTTATTAGCTTTTAAATATAATCGTTCCATGAGAAATTAGGCAAATATCCGAAGTCAACAAAATTTAAACTTGAAACTCTAGCAAATTTGTTCGACTTTCTGGTATACCTTTTTTTTATTTAAGGTAGGAAAGCTTATGAAGAACCAATAGTGAAAATATTAATGAATAAGATTGAAAATGTCTTATGTCTATAATTAGTTCAAAAACAGGTTATTATTTTTAAAATTTGTTTGGTGTATAGATAATATTTGATGATAAATGTGTGAATAATAAGTAATTTTTTTAGTTTCATCAAAAATCAAAATCAGACTTGTTAAGAACTTGCTTTGCATAAAATCTTTGTTTTTAATTTTGATGACTTCTCAAATTTCCAACTAGTTTCAGTTTCCTAACAGGAAATATGGTGAAGAAGATGATTGAAGCTTTTTTCACGACAGATGATGACTGGCACAAAAAAAAAAAAACAATGGAACACACCATTGTAAAATCAAATCAATACATTAATCATTTCCTTCAAAATCCAAAAAAACATATCTGTAAACAGTATTTATTTTGATTAAATTTAATAATAATAATTTTAAACTCAGACAAGAATTTAATTTATTTTTAAATGATCGTGTATTAAAAAACGCGTATCGACTGAGTATCTAGTAAAATTTAATAACGAATTGATATCTCCAACCGTAAACTTCATATTACATTATATTATCACGAATCTAATATTTTAACATCAATCGAATTTCAACCATTTAGCTGAAATAGTTCACCCTTGAAAGTTAGGGTTGTTCCTACCCTAACTGAAATTATGTGAACAACTTTAATTTCCCACTCAACCATAAATAATGACTATAAATGTAATTATCTTTTGAATTCTGATTTATTACTTTAAGGTATCCCTAAATAAATTGTTCAAATAAAGATTTAGTTAAATGTAGATAAGGAAAATTGTTCACAGCTAGTTTAATTTTCAATGAGTGGGACTCCATTTAAAAAAAAAATAAATTATGTTTTCCAAAAAATTATGTTTTACCAAAAAGGTAAAAGAGTAGCAGTTACCTCAGGCCACCCCACATCAAATTTTAAGCCCCTCTATACTAAATTTATGTTTCTGGCCCTATAAAAAACCTCCAATAAAATGCAACTCATTATAAGCGATACACGTATTCTACTTAGACACTATATTGTTATATAAAATAAGTATTCCGGTCACAATTTAAAAATTAAAACAATTATAAATTAGTTTCGACTTGCCTCTAAAAAGCTGAGCTTCTGTACTCCAGGTCTAACATCCCCTCTTCCTTGTCAGGGGCCCCTGATGTTAGCTTGTTGTGAATAAAACTATTTAACTTTTCGTATATTAAGCACAATTACAAGTAGTATAATAAGAGATTATTAGGCGTTCAGTATTAATAATCATTAATCATACAAAATATTATATTATCGAAGTAATAAAATCATTAGTTACAGTACATGCAATAAGTTATTGTTACGAAATCCACTAGTCTTGAAGGGAATAACAAAATCAATATTTGTGTTTGTAAAACAAAAATGTAAGTACCTATCCGTTTTACAATTACCTACAAAACAAGAACATTGTAAATAACAACAGACTTCGTGCAAATTTTAATAAGTTTGTGATACTTATTAGTACTTTACTATTATCAAAATAGATTATTAGTTGTGACATTAGGTGGTGAAGAGTTATTCATTGAAACGATCGTTGCGGGAATAGTTTTTGCTCTTTTACTATATTTTAAACTAATTCTATAGCCGAATTAAGTTGTTTGATAGGGTGATAATAATATAACGATAAAATTCTCTTGTAACGATATGTTTTCGGGACGAGAAAGTTAATCTGACCCTATTAACATTCGTTCGAGTGCCCTAGCTATTATTATTATTATTATTATTTAATGATATTCTAACGGACACGTCTAGACAGCTATCCTGCGAAGTAAACACAGCAATTATTCTAAATTACTCAGAAATCTACGTAAAACTTGTTTTTGATTGTTTCAAATAATTTAAATATTAATTTACCATTACCAAGAATATAAACAACGATTTTATGGAACTATGACCATAAATAATAAGCAATATGTCTCGCCATGAATTACGGAGTTCAAATTTAAGACGGCGTTTGGAGTTGTAAATCGGTGTGATTTATCAAAGTTACTATTGTAATATCCTACCTATTCACACCGTACATAATAGCTATAAAATAACGCAGAATTAAACCCGTATTAAATTACTTTGTATATCCCGTCAGTTTTGTAACGAAAAGGATTGAGGTGATCTCAAATAAAAGGTTATAATAATAATAATAATATTATTTTCGACTTATCCACGCTATTTTTGTTTATACATTGTCTCGCCGCCTTTACAGTATTATCCTTCGCTGAGTTGACAGGAAATTAAGTCATCAGCTTTTGTCTTGAACACATTTTCAAATACCGGTCACATAAATTAGGCGAATCAAAAGGAATATTTATGGAGAAAAAAACCCTAAGAAAAAAAAATTCAAAAAAAATTCATTTTTGTCATCGTCAATTATCGTCTTATTGTTTGGCGTCCCAACCTATATCAAATTCCCTTTGATGTACCGCTACCAGAGCGAACATGTCCGCACACTTACGAATGGTGCTCATTCACGAACACACCATGTCTCGGCCAGCTCGTATGGTCATCGGTTCGAACGTACAGAGCCATTCGTACGGCCGTGCGTTTTGGTGGAGACGGACCTTAACGAAATGCGCCGTATTGATGTTTGTCACTTCCGGAAAACCCAAAACTTATGAGAAATAATATATAATATACCATATTAATATTATACAAAAGACATACGCGTGAACGACGTGGAAGATGGTCACGCTGTGGGGCGGTGGCAATTCAATATCTCGGAGTATAATTTGACCATCGCGATCGGTCATCTGATAATATATATACTGTATAAGCACACAACCGGACAATTTATCGCCATGTACCCAATACCCCTTTTCACGCCGTTGTTGTTGAATCGACATTTCGTGTTATCATTCATTTTTTCACTTATTCTATTTCTCTCTACCCCCCTCACTAGGCACGATCGATGGCCTGTCACTCAAAAAATGCAAAATCTGGTTGTGCGTAGGAATATTTATTATTGCCATACTCGATACATTGACGTAATCGGGAAAACGCACACTTTAGGGAACGCCTATACAGTCGTATGAGTACTACTGGTGTACCTACATATGAATCAATATTGTAATTGAATACCGATACATTTTACTATTTAGTATCCACAGTTAACTGAACAGTATAATATTATAATAATGATGGCAAAAAGTATAATAAAGCAGCCTCACAAATAACGAGCAGTTGATTAAAGTTTTACTAAATTACAAAATAAAATAGAGACCATATTGTTCAAACGGTTTAAGTTTCCGAACAGAAAAATGTTTTTTTCTGAATTTCTAAAGTGGTCCTTCAGAAATATTAATTGATAATCCGTGATCTAGATGATTTAACTTTTCGTATAGGTTAAAGCTGAGTAAAGTGATCATCGACCTGACGCTATAAGATCAATGGGACATGATGTAACTTGTAAAGTTGTAAAAATGAGTGATAATTATTACATACGTATTTATACAGCAACGGAACTAAATCAATAAAAACATAATGTAATCTTTGGTATTATTTTAAATCTACGTATTTTAGAATTTGGACTGCGTGATTTCCTTTGTAAATATTGTATTAATTTATAATACATTTTGAGTTCAACAAATTAATAAATGTATGTTTGTATTATTTTACACTTGTTGAATCGTAATGTATGTTGATAAATTTCTATCACATATAATACAATTGATTATCTTTTTGTACGTGCTTTGTTTGCAATAAAAGTGAAGTTGTATTCTATTGTAATTTTTTTTCGCGAATGATAATTATTTTTACATTTGTTTTAGCATACACATATTTTTCATTTAAAAAATATGTATACTGTATGCATATTTATAATACATTAGTTAATATACGTAGGTATAATTGATAAATACAACGGTTTACCCTCAAACGTAAAACGATACAAACTATGTGTAATCGACTACACAATTAACCTCCTGTAATTCGGGAATGTATTTTTCAATTATTTTATCTACACGAATAATTGGTTGTGTGCTTAACATGTTGATGATACTCCTATAGCAGTAATTTTAAAAATTGATGTCGAACTTACAAATATTAATTCTATAGCAGTTATATGAAAACCGGCAAAAAATAGCAGTACTTTTTTCTAGGGTCTTATATAAAAGAGCATATTGTTTTGCCTCAGTAGATTTCAATAAACCATCGGGCTCTGACAAAATAAATCCAAACAAAAATTAAAATATTATATATTTTATTTTCTCTAGAAGTAACAATATGGAAATAATAATTAATAAATAAAAAAAATAGATGCATATTATATTATTATTGTGGTATGGATTAGTGTTTCCAAACCATAGTAATATTCTTTTTTTTTCTGAGTGGAGCAATGAATATATTGATTTTACATTGTGTATTTTTCTTTGTGACACATGACACTTTTATACTAGAAAAAATATTTTAAGATTTTCAACTTCAATATTTTTTCAGGTAAGAAAGTGAACTTTCTTAGTACTTTAAGAGGTAAAAAGGAAAACATGTCAGGAATTATCTTAATAATTGGGTAAAACGAAAAAAATGATAAAATAAATACAATGATTTGTATTCACAATAAATTGTCATGTTATGTAATTCAAAAACAAGTAACTGTTTATTTTTTAAATTTTTTAATAATTTTTATGTCTTAATTTATTATAATAAATGATAAAGTTAAAAAATATTTTGAATATTTTGAAGCTATTTATAGACATTAGAGATTTTTGGTATTATTTTTTTTTCAATAATTTTCAACAAAATATATATTTTTGTTCCATCAATGAAGCGTAAAAATGTAATAAAAAATTCCTCAAAAGTTTTCATTGATGGAATTAAAAAAAGAACTGAGCATGAATTCACAGTAATTTTTTTATGAGCGTTTGAAGTTAGAATTTCGATGAATTTCATCAAAGTTGCAAAAAGTGTAAATTATTTTATAGTTTCAAATTTATAAAGTATATAGCGTATTTTAAAATTGCATACAAAGTTCCACAAAAGTTGTTGTAACTGGATTTAAAAAAAAATTGACTGTGATAAAACAGATATTTCTTTTGAGCGTTTGGAGTAACAATTTTTTCGAAATTAGATATTCAAATAACGATTTATAATCACACGATTTTCTTATTTATTTGTAATTAAAAAATAAATGACTATTTAAACGAAGAATAAAGATTTTAGTTATTTTCGTTTTAGCAATTTGAAAATATTGTTCGTAGGAAATTGATACTTTTACTTACCTTTATTATTACATTTTATATACTGTATATAATATACACAATGACATTTTCAAAACCAACTTAATTTAACCCACTGTAATACTCCACAATTATTACTAGTAGTGAAATAAATTACTTTAATAGCAATAAATATATCATAAAATAAACTTAGTAATATTGGCTGAAATCCTCTTTCTTCAGAATTGTATTTCGTGCAATGATTCATCAATTATAGTGACTTACCCAATGACGAGGTAAATTGGACACCTACTGTACAGCAGACCGGTCATTTTTACAGTCATTATCAACTTGCAAAAGTTTTTGATGAAAATAATAGATGAGTTATTTGATAGGTAACTATTTTATCTATAATAGTGGTTCTAAAATGACCAAATAACAGTATCTGAGATATATAGGACAACAGAATAAAGCTTTCTGTTGGTATTAGAAAACTGTTTAATACTTGAAAAGTGCTTTCGGGCCAAATTATTTAAGATGTGTGATATATTATTTCTTAATTATATATAAATTATGGTTTTTTTTTTAAATTTTGGTTAATTTTGATAATAAAATATTCTGTGGTCACATTTTTGTAATACATTTGAAATATTTTTTTTTGTATCGAAGATACATATTTTCTGTAAACACACTGTGTGGGTATTTGTTATATCTATAATATGATATATATCAGTTTTCCTTGTTCATATACATTAAATAAATGTTGTTCTTATATTTATTGTATTTGATAAAGAGTAAATTTAAGAATATACTGTAATATTTGTCCCATAAGTTCCTTAAAGTATACTTTTAACTGACAATTTGAACACACAAAGTGTAAAATGATGGGAGGGATTAAGAAAAATCTAGTACTTGTAAACATTAATGCAACTCTTGTCTTAAAGATACATTAGGGATATTTAAATTCCTGGTGAATTAAATCAAAATCATATTTACCATTGAATAGTAGACTTAAAAGTTAAATAATATGGCAGTAGAGTTATGATTTTAATTTTCAAAAATCCATTTAATTGAAACTTTTACTGAGTTATTAATATTATTATTACGCAGTAAATATCTAGATAAAAAAATATTTTTTTATATTTTTCACCACCTCGACTACTACTGATGCAGTGTCTGATATTAAGCAGCTAATCCGATACAATTTATCCGTATGATTACAAATTTAATTTTAGAAAGCTGAATATTTACGTAATTTATAATCGTATTAGCATTTAATCTATTTGAACGTTATTAAAATTAAATATAAAATCAAACAAATCGATATTTAATACATAAACGAAATAATTAATACATGGAATGTTTGACGATTATTTGTTTTTTTGGTATTTTTTTTTCTTTCAAAATATTATTACATTATAAACGATTGGGATTTTAAATTGTTCAAGGAACTGTATACATCATTTATGTACTTTATATTGACACAGTTTTCATATTATGACAACCGAGTGTTACACATAATTTGATTATAACACTTCAATGATATTAAAAAATCCTTGTTAGAATTTAACTACCCACCTATTGATTTTTATGTCATAATGAATGGTAGTGTTTACGCTTTATGCAAGAGATATAATATTGTACGCAAAAACGTGATAAAAAAATGTGTAACAGTGTATTATTCTAAGCAACGATTATTATTAATTTGACAGATTATGTGTTTATTTCTCGTAAAGTTAATATTATTGTTAATGCCAGATTTACCCAAAATGACAAAATAAACACAAGTTTTCACGATAAGGACATAGTTGTGTTACATATTAATTTAATGCACTGAATACATTGTTAATATGACATGGATACGCAGGCTTACATTAAATAGGATTAGGACTTTAATAGTAGCTTATATTTTGCTAATATTTGTATAATCGCTAATCTCTTTTCTGAATATTGTATATATGTTTGATGTAAAAATAATAACCTTACAAACATTACCTTATCATATTTGGTATTAGTAAGATAATATATAGTATATGTTTTTATTTATTTTATTTATTTATTCAAACATGACGGGTGGGAGCCCATTAAGATATAATACGGTAAGTAGTTTAGCTATAATATACAAATTATAAATATATGGATACAAGATAAAGAACAAAATTAAATTTTTTATTTGGTGAATTACAACAACATACAGAGTTCAAAACAACCTTGTGGGCTATTAAGAGGAGAGTAGATATCACTGATAAGTTGTATGGAAAGTTTATTGACAATTTGATAAAAATATGTTTAAAATTTATATTTTTAGTAGAAACTAACATAGATTTTATAACTTTTTTAACACCAACCATGATAACTAATACAATCACCTGAATTAAACACCTATCAAATCTTAAAATATTATCATAAATAGACCTAGCTCTTTCATATGAATATATTCATAGCATTTAACCAAGACTCGATTAAAATAATATAAAAGTATAACCTAAATTATGATATTATATGGCATTAGAGTTATGCTCACCTAATCCTATTAACTCCCTATAGGTGTAATAGTACACTCACTTTTTTTAAAACTATTTAACTTAAGCATTGACAACAATGATGGCCATGAACATTTTTAGGGGGTTACGGTTGATTGAGGAACACGGGTGGTCACCCATATCGGAGTTAGTGAGCACACATTAGTGACTGGGGCCAGTCACAGAGCCACACCAGACCCAGCATATTAATTATAATAATTATATATTATATTATAATAGATATGCTGCTTACAATACAACTTATTAAAATTGTTCATAGTATGGTGTCATACAGCTAGGTGACGACACAATAATCTAATTATATATTTTAATTTAAAAGCCGATTTAAGGGTACAAATTATGGAAAATTTAATGCAAATTCATACCATAAATTATTAATATGATAAACTGTCTAGATTCCTGCTGATCTTAAGCAAGATATTTTCTTAAAAATACTGACAATTTGTAAGAAAGAGATATCAAAAATATAATTTATTCCAGTTTTTAATTTAATGACTACGGAAGTTTTGTAAAACATTTTGTAGTGATTCTGAAAAATGATTATTTTATCAAAGTTATATGAATATTGAATTGTATTATTTGCACTATAACTACTCAATTTCCCTTGAAGGTACACAGCACACACACAAACCGAGTGGTACTCTGTGCCGTAACTTCCATAGTTGCAGGCGGTACATTTCTCTCAAATGTATGCCATATATACTGGCATCTCATATTTCTTTCTTTTTAATATTTTAATTGTGACATTTTAGAAAAATTGTATACTTCAATACTAATGGTTTTCAGTGATTCGTGTTTTATTATAATATTTTAATTTATATTATCATTAAACATATTAGCTTTAACCAAACACTCATGATAAAATCTTCGGAATTTGACTGTATCACATATGTCAATTTAATCTTGTATTGTTGTAGGTACAAATTTATACTGTTATAATGTGGGCTCATAAGTTAGATAATATTATAATCATAATAACAGTATTTGTGGTATAATATTATTAATATTATTTTATAATGATATCTAGTTAGTGAAATAAAATATTTTAAAATGTATTTTTTTCACTACTGTATTATCTAATAAAAAAAAATGTCTTATTATTTATAATTAAACTTAATTAATAAATTATAAAATAGTCATAGAAATAAAAGTTGAAACATCATCTCATACATTATGTCCAATACAAAAAAAAATGCAGTGGCCAAATAAAATAAATAATAATAACAAGTTCAAATAATAAACAAGATTAATATGAATCGTTGTTTACAATTATAAAATATAATTTTGAAATAAAATTATATGAACACAATGATGACCTATATAACTATAATCAATGGTAGTATAAAGATAGTTACGAGTACATAAACTGTATAGGAATATATTTTGCCTTTCGGTGTAATATTACAATATTGATTACGATTTACGGCATGCATGTGCATATTGAAAATGTATTAATGTAGGTACCTATCTAATTTTAAACATAGTCAAATGTAATTAGTAAATTGACTTGTGAAGTTGTGTGTGAAATGCAATAATGTCAGTAATTTTTATTAATATTAAATGCAAAATGATTTGAGTAATATTAAAACCATATGAAAAGTGAAATTTGTATTACATTTCTACATAATATTATAATCATTCAATTCATAGGTATATGGGCTGATTCATTTAACGTAGGCCACTTATTATTCAAAAAGTATTAATGCTTATGTTTGTATGATTTTTCACATGGTTTCAAGTAGTAAAAAAACTAAATTTTTATTAAAAATATTTTTTTGAATTTTTTTTATTTCTGTATTTTTAAAAGTGTAGTTTTTAACTAGTAGAAATTAATATTTTTTTTTTTCAAAAACATTTATACTTTTCAAAATAAAGGGTGTTCAATGATCAAAAAATCAGCCATTATAGAGTGTTTCAAGCACCTACTTATCTGTGACACAACGGTTATTTAAATTGTGACAATTGTATCTGATCACTCTACATTTTTTTCTTTCAATAATAAATTTATTCAAGTTCTGGTTTTTGGATTTTTTAAATACACATAATAAGTACGTATTTTTAATTATTTATACTTTCTATTTCATTGAATAATTGTAGTATCCTGTGCTGATACAAAATGATTCAAACGAGATCATCTTTCTCATCTGTGAATTACTGTGAAGAGAATTATTATTTTTAAATGTTGTATATAAATCGAAATTTTAACGAACAGTTATTTATGTACTAAGGGGTTTGAGTCTCGACCGAGCAGCTTTCGCGGTGATGATGATGATTATTTTCTTATTGTATTTTATTGACGAAGGTACGTGCAAAATTGCTATTACTTACCAACTCACATACAGATACGCACACAATAAAATATTATCTGTCTTCATGATTTATTTTAAATATCATGATTGTTGCTTTTATAATATATGTTGTGATTTTTTATATTTCATATTGGTATTATATTCGTCAAGCGGTACGAACCGTTAGATAACATAATATTTTTAGTCTCCTTATATGAGTTGTCCTCGTGTATATTATATTGTATTACAAAACTGAGTTTAATAATCTTAAATCTATTAACTTGTCATTAATTCTTATGAATATGCTAAAAAATTATTTCATATTTTACGTTATTTTGTTTACTTGTTCATCGTCTTTGTCAATGATGTGCATAAATTGTATGGTATACTACAGATAATTAATATTATACAGCACTAATTAATATTTTTGATGTGCCACTTTATTAATTCGGGAAGCTAAGCTATCAGAGGCCATCAAAATGCAATGTGCCTACAATATGTTTATTTAAAGGAAGTAAAATCAAAAATTGAGATTACAATTAATAAAATCTTATTTAATTCACCATAAGAAAAAATAAAAATAAAAATAAATTTCTTGTATGCTTACCTGATAAAGATTGTAAAGTTTGGAATAGTGGTAAATTGTTTTATTGTGTCTTCAATCATAAGGCCACACCTCATATTATAAGGTAGTTGGATCAAATAGTCGAATTTTATTTACTATTTTCGTTATATAATCGTTTGTTTTTGCGGAACGAGAGTAGGGACAACAAAAAGTCATACAATGCAACAGTTGGGCGTAATACATAATGAAATTGCCCGATTGACAGACATTTTAAATTTAAATCAAAACAGAAGAATCTTCCCAGAAAAAAAATTGTATGTAAAAAGAGGTTAACTCATAAGACTAAAACCTACAAATTTAATATCGTAATAATAATAATAAAACATTTATATAGGATACACCGTTGTGAGGGAATAATTTGATTTATATATCAACAAAATTTGGTGATTCCACGATTGTAAGACCATATTAATAACAACCAACAATTATAAGAGAAACAATTGTATTGTACCTGTATGCAGTCTTTAGTCTTTAGTGGACATGATTGGATATGTTTGACTTACCGATCATTATTTTAATTGTTGTTGCACATAAACATAACAGTAGAAGTACAAAAAAAGGGTGTTTGAGGTGTCTGTTAAATGTTAATAAATAAATAAAATACATATTCAATTGTATGATATAATAAAAAATGTTCAACAAATAAAGATACTGGCAAAGGTTTTTTCAAAGTATGTGTTGTAACTTATAAACGTATAGGTATATTTTAGTCCAGCAGTGTCGTCGATACTACAAAATAAAAAAAAGGTATACTATGTAAAACGTCATACGATATTCAATGTATTTTTTGTCGAAATCCGGACCAGAGACAAAAAATGTGTACTTCAAGTGATAGGCTATATGGAAAAAAATAATACAATAATATTATTAATATAATATTATATTGACTGATATACTCTATAAGTATAAAATAATTCTAGCGGACCCTAGCACTTCGTTGCCCGTAAAAGATGCCAACTTCCATCTTTCAGATGATTTAAACGTGTTTAATTCGTTATTTAATATTCAGTGTAATTGAGTTTAATAATTAAACAAAAAATATAAGAATGGAAAATGTTGAAAATTGTTATTTGTCGGATGGTAATAAATTAAGAACTAATTAACAATTGTTAGCATAAATAAACAAATAATATATGTGGTATTGTGGTTATTAGTTTAATCCACGCGAGTAAAAATATAGCAACCAAATATAAAATGCCGGTTAAAATTAAATCCAATCATAATAATAGTAATAAAAATTGTATTTTGTAAAACTATACAGTGGCAGCCATTTATAAAAAATCCACTATTACCATTATCATCTGTAACCGATGGCAACCATTTATAAAAAAAAAATTACAATTTTTATCTTGAATTTCAAAATCCTTGTGTGACTGAGTTTTAATGCGAATTTTGGATATCCTTTGTTAGTGTATCATTAAATGGAGTTACGAAGGTGCTGTCATAATGTTAAGTCAATAGCTATTATAGTTTAGGTTCTAAGTTTATCGGTTAGTCAGTCAATCAGTAAGAACATCACGTTTGACTTTATCGACTCTCCCAGTAAAGAGGGAAGTAACTCAATTTTACGATTTTTTTTCTGGATTTCTAATGAAGCACACTAATTGCAGCATAAATCAATCAAAGACGTTCTGTACAATAAGATTCAGTTACTATATATTAATACTACGGCGTTATAATAGTATTATGGTCATGGTGTCTCTGTTTTAGGCTTTAGGCTTTAGTGCGGGACGGATATGTGCAGTACTGCAGTGCGCTTCTATATTATGCAGATGGCAATGTCTGACGGCCTTGGAGACCCCGTGATGGTTCGGCAGTGCACATCCTAGTCATTAATTAGAGTTACCTAATTAGTAAAGATTATAATGAGAATACGAAAACGAGAATACCCGAATTCTCAATAGGGTTATGATGTATTTCTGAAATTCAAATTCAACAGATTAGCCCACAGCTGTATGTATATTTACATGCTAACGAATTGTCTTGCGACTTATCTAGACATGTATTATAATAAAAATAATTCTCTTAAAAAGCCACTGTATTATATTATGACTATGATTATGATTATTTGATGATTATCACGTGCATTAGAAATATTTTGTTTCATGTATTTAATTAATTTTAGTACACAAGTTAAATAAATAATTATAGGGATTCTCGGGATTAAGTCTTTGGAGTTAAATTAATAAAAATTGTAATTAACTTTTTGAGTGATTCCTCTCTGAAACGTGTAAACATTATTTATTTTAACATTTAAAAATATATTATTACATTGAAGACTTTAATTATCTAAAATTTAATAATTTTCGATCACATTTCAAAGAATAATGTCCTTTCTACATTGTATCTGTATAGATATTACAAACTATTGATTAATGATTAATATAACTAGTAGGTACTTGCATAAATAAAACTGCAACATTATTATTCAATGTTAAATAGTTTTTGTTATTCCCAATATTTATAATTAAATTGTATTGAATTTTAATAATCATACGCATATTATACATAAACATTAGCACTGATAAAATAATAAATTATGTGATAAATCACCGAGTGACGGCCATCAATAAATGGTTGTAAATCGAACAAGAAGAATCGTATGTGTTATCTGTTTTTGATATCATGTATAGAACGTTTCCTTTTGGTTCTATATAATATTTTACAATCTGAGTGACCTGATTATTGTAATTTAAATAATTTTTCATAAATTAGTTATTCATTTTTGTAGGCGTCTTATGACGCATTCTTCAGGTAAATATATCTATTAGGTTATTTAGGTATTCCTTAAGCCTATACATAGTTATTATATTATTATCAATAATTGTTTAAAAGTTAAATTTTTTTAGGAGATCATATTATTGGTACTTATAAAACAATAAATTGCACACGAAATTGGGTTACGTTGAAAAAAAGATTTTTGTAATTTTTATTTTTATATTTGTGTGATCAAGTATATACCATACTTACAGTGTCATACAATTGTTTATGCATATTTTGTTGATGTTATATACAACTAAATATTAATCACTTGTTTCTTGATCATAACCCAAGTCAATTAAATATAAACCTAGGTACATATTCAATATTTAAAATTTATATACGTACCCAATACTTTGGTTTTTTTTTATATACTATCTACTCATACCTGATGGTCAGATGGTTTTTAAGTCACTGTAGGTCAGTTTGAAAAAAACATTTTATCTTTGTTTGACTATTTCATTATTTAGTGAATTTAATGCGATTTTTCGTGTTTGTCAGCTAAATAAACTATAAAAAATACATCATATTATTACCACGTGTGACTTCAATTGTGTTCTTTTACTACGAAACACAGCCTATTCTGTCACCACTAAATTTGGTTCTGACACTCGGAAGTCCGGACGTCACATCATAATGCTACAATAATACATTATAAATATTATTGACGTTCAATAAGTATACTTGAAAATGTTTTCGACAGTAATAACGATTTCAATTTTAGACTCATATTTGAACTATAATCGAACTGGCGAATGTGATATACTTATGAATATATATAACTTAAAAATATTTAAGTCGGTATCTTGATAATCCAGGGCGTTAACGTCTTTGTTCTTAAGGTATAATAGGTACATTAAAATAAGAAAAACTTCTTCATATTACTATTTTATCTGACATTTATATAACTTCTAATTCAGCCGGAACAATAATTTAATTGTATGTTACTTAGAAAGTTAATACATGCAATAATATCTGGTTTTAGTTTACGACTTTACGTCACACCAAAGTTTATTATATCTATTCATTATTCGAGGTCACGTGCAAAATTACATAACCCAATTTACTAAGTACATAGTAAATTATTTTAAAATTAGTTTAGAACTCAAATACATTGAAGAGTTAATTGAAATACATACATCATTTTCTTGGCCGTTTTGTATCATTTGTTTTCTAAAAATGAAATGCAAAATAAGGTTTCCCTGTATAACAAAAATATAATCTCAAACACCAGTTGATTCATTTTCAATTAATTCATATTTCATGTTGGTAAATAATTAAAACATAGGTTTAAGAAAAAAATATTATTTTCTTCAAATTTATAATTACAGTTTTCTATTACAGTGTAGGCTCTGTAGCCGAATAAAATACGAATACAAAATATTACTATTGCCACTACCTAAGTGGGTTGGTTTATTAGCTAGTGTAGGTCTGAATTTCATCTAAATAAATGTATCAAATAAAATCCCATTTTATTATTATTTTGTAAGTAGACTAGTTGTATAATATAATGCGTATGTCCTGACATATAATCATTATAAATATTTATTTAAAACTTACTTGTCTAATGTAAATTAATATTTTAAATCAATATTTACCATACCATCGATATAAAACAATAACAATACTATGTATTTCGTACATGAAACACGTGGTGAAAAAATCAATAAACTTCCATTTTTGAAAATAGAATAAAGTCTTGTAGTGCTATATGTTTGAAGAAAGTTTGTTTTAAACAATTTTAACAACAATTTGTTAAAATATATGATTTTTATAGTATAAATTATGTTTCATGTATCCTGCATTCAATTAATTACAAAAATACAATATATTATTATTAAATTCTGTTTATTGGTTTGATGTATTGTTTAGGTAGTTGTACTTGACGATGATTTTCAGTCGTGGAATGATGATTACAATTACTGAAATGAGAGATATTATCTGTGGATTGAGGACGCTTATGGAATATGAGCAAGATACAGTATCATGCTTGTGATAACTTCATTTTGTCGGTGCACTAGTCGATGAAAAAAATATGAAAACATATATCCAAATGATGTGTTGGACATTTTCTACCAATAACGACGCTCTGACGGTGCACTATGGCACACTCACTGGCCAAAGCCCAAAGCCTGTAACCATGAGACATGTGAGGTAAGTCACTACCTCAAACGAGGGGGGTTGTATCGGATGCAAGTCCGTATTGACGATTGCGATTAGCTGTTTACTCAAGTTGGCCAATATTACGATCGGTACTTCAACATTTATACAAAATAATACTGCGGTTTTTTATTTACCATAAAATACTAGGTATATACGTATAATGTGTATTTACAATTTTGTCAAGTTAAAAATGTTTGGAGTACCAAAGCACTAGTGGATGTAATAATATGTATGATATAGTACAAACCAATTTCTGACATCAATGCAGCATTCATCTAAATTTGTATATTCGTTAGTATGATATTTAGTTTTTAGTATATTGAATTCAATTTTTATTTATTATGATATTTAGTTGATTTTAAAAATGAATAAGTTAATTACATTTTTTTTTTTAGGCTTTAGGAGCCATTTAGGTTCTTTGCGCCAAAACGAATTCCTTCTATTGTTTGCTATTTTATTATGCTATTATTACGCTTGTCATTGCTATTGCTATTTTTGTATATAGCCACCGATTCATAACTTGAACTACATTAAGTACATAATATCTGAAAAATATTATCCACCATACTAAAATGTTTTACTTTTATGTTAAGAAAAAAATTAGTTGATACTATAAAAACATAATATATTGAAAATTGTTATTACCTTTTAATTTTGAAATAAATGTACTGACAAATTGGGAACGGTATAGCCCATAAATAATACGAATAGTACATGTAAAGAAAAACTTGTGAACATCTGTAATTTAACATATCGTTGTTTATATTTCATTAAACACATTACAATTTAAAATTTAAATAATTTTTTGTTAATACAATCTAAACATATTTTGAGCATCAATTGATCTATACAAAATATTTATGTTCATTGGTTGTAATCTTATGAAAATCGGTTGAAGTAAAAATAAAATAGCGAACAAAGAGTATTTCATGGGATTTAGAATAACTCAGTGTTTTCAGTAATAGGTTTTGTTTTTTTTTTACTTATTTTGAAGCAAGGTAAAAATATAGCAGATAAAATTGTTATCTTCACTTTGGTTAATAAAAAAAGTAAACGGTCTTGAAATTCCAGAAAAGATAAAAATAAAACTTTTGAGTTACATACCTTGAAGTAACTGATCGTGCAATCTGTTGTCTTTACAATGTCGTATGTTTGTTAACGTCTGTTGTTATAAACACTTTATCTTTGTAATTAAATTTTTATAACATTATTATTTTCATAGCATCTTCTAATTACATTATATTTTTAAATAGTTTTTCTTTTTGGAACCAAGGGAATTCGACCCACTTTTTTAGTATTCTTTTTGGCTTTTGCCGATGCAATAGTATATAGTAATATTGCGTAAAAATTTTCAACATATGGAATTTGACATAGATCACACAATAATCAATAAATCAATTACTTTCACCTAGAATTTATCATTCCCATGACTGGTATCAACTGGTTTAAGGAACTGGAAAGGCAAACAATTATCAAGTAACATAAATGACTCAATCTACTTAGATTTTTCAAGTTTACTTAAAGGACCTTTAATGATACACAAATTAAATACCAATAAAGAACAGTTTAAATGTCAACCCGTTTCCTTGTTGCAATATACAAAACCAGAGAAAGGTGTTTTAAATTATAAGAATACTCTTGCGGAAAATTAATCATTTAAAAGATTAAGTTTGGTTCATAGAGCATATACAGCGGCAAAATATTACACTAAAAAAAAATGCGAAGGTAAAATAAATTAATAGAAATTTAATTGGTTCATTTTATTGCCTAAAGGATATTAATTGCATTGAAAAAAATGATTATTATAAATTATAATTACTCATGGCAAGGCCATATTTTTTCGATAAAGCATTAATGTAAATATAAAACCAGAATACTACTGATGGATTATTGTGAATTCATTCATGATTAACAAATAGTTTTATCCATCTATATGTAGTTATCCTTTATATATTTCACACAGAAAATTGTAGATGAAATAAAGAAAAATTAATATTTGATCTTATAATAATAATAAAAAAAATACATTTTAGCTAAAATGAATAATAAATTGCATCATACAACATAATAACAAAATTATTATATTTGTTAAACAAATAAAACTATCTCATACCGTATACACGATTCAGCAAAATGAAAGCCTCGAGAGCATTCTAGAAATTTCGTGGACAAAGCAACAATGAAACTTTAGGATTGAAATGTTCAGAACTTAACATGATAATGAGTGATATTAGAAAAAATACCATGTATTCATAAATAATCCTTATAAAGGCGATCTCTTATGATATGGGACCGTATATTATGTAAAATTTTTTAAAAAAAATTTTTTCAAGTATATTTTTGTAAATCATTGAAAAAATACAGCTTTATCTTGTCATTTGAAAGTGTTTAAACACACTCAATTTGAATACAATAACAAAAAGTTGAAAGTATCACAAAATACTCTTAAAATATGATAAAAATAAATAATTTGAAAAAATATATACACTTTAATACGTCATCATGAAATTATATAATAATATTAGCTTAATAGTTTATATTTTGAATTTTTATGAATAAAAAAATATTTTGTTTAAAAATGAATTACGAGTATAGACGTCCAGTTCAATAGGAGATATAACTTTTCAATTTTTTTTTTTTTTTGTATTCATGGTTAATCATCAACAATTAAAATTATTAGCTTACAACGATATAAATATCAGTTATATAACAATACAAACATAGGATTGACTAGATTGCGTTATACATACCAATATATTTGAGAAATTAAATAATTTTATGGCTGTTGTCTTCAATTGGGCTTAGAGCTTAGATGAGGCCATCTGGAATTCCCAGACTACTTCTGGTTTCCTCGTGGTTTTGACAATGCACATGAGGTGTTTGATTGTAAGCCATTCTCCACAGGTCTGGTTAGTATTGGTTCTACTCTTGGCATGAGATGTCCATGGATATCTTTGAGTAACCTATGTCTGTTTAAAATCACCTCATATTTAAGATTGAATGGATTGGGTTTAGGCCAGTATGTGGTAGTATTTTTTTATCTCTCTTATTTTGTTATTCGGATTCACCCACATTTTTACAATATGTAAACATTATATAATATTCCTTTGAATGTCAATAAGTGAGGAGTAGCCACGCATTTCCGTGAGAGGGTTATTTACTGATTCACGAGCTACTTTGTCAGGTTTTTCATTGCCATCAATTCCACAATGGCCTTGTGTATATAATTGTATTTATTAGAATATATTTTAAATACTTGTTATAAATGGGGCATCATTTTGGAAATTGGATTTGTTCATTAATGTAGAAATTGTATCATAATTTTAAAATGTATGGTCCTAATACAAATGACATTTATTACAAAACAAATAAGTAAACATTAAATGATATGCTTTTTAATTTGCATTAAAAAATAATTATCATAATTAATGGCATTTTATCATAAATATTTTTCTACTTGTTGTAAACTACTATAAAAATGTGGAAATTATTTATTTGACCTCCATAAAAATAATTGTAACAATAGTTAGTAAGTTGGTATGTTAAATTAGACGTTATTTAGTCAGTTTTTAATTAATTAATACACATAAATATAGATAATTAAAGTAACTGGGTATTAAAAATTACTGTATATTATATCCTAATTCCTAATCAACGAGCTTTTATCATTTATATGGTCATCTGTTTTATAAAAATTATTAATTACTATACAGATATGATAAGCATTACCATAATTTATATTTCTTTACAAAAAACCGCGATAATTTCAAATAATTTTAGTTAAATTATTAAAATGTGTATTAGTATTTTTCTACAAAACTTTTTTTAGTTGATACTATTACATAGGTGTTTTAGAATATTTTAGAAACATTGCTTATTCAATGAGTAAGTTTCTTGGACATAATTAAATTAATGCAATGAAAATATAGTTTAATTGATATAGATAATAATGCTATGTAGTTGATTATCTTGAACTTTAAAAGTATGAAAATAGTTTGTACTCTAATACAGATGATTTGAAGTAGGACAATGGGTAAGCCCTTCTCTCCTAAACAATCCTTAGTGCGTACCTGTACAGATTTATAAAGGTATTAAGAATTAAATGAATATTATATAACATGATTTCATTTTAAAAATTTAGTTGCACTATAACTTGGAATTAGGATCTGAATGTGAAATACATTATGTTTTGAGTGGCCCGAGAAATGCTTCCTAAATACAAAGTCCGCATTAAAAAATTCAAAACTTAAATTTTAATTTTGCATATTTCGCATTTAAGTTTTAACTTTTTCACCATTATGTAGCATTTATAATTTATAAATACATAAATATACCTATGCCATATTTTTGGAATTGTAAAATGTTTTGTTTTAATATTCAACAAGCTTGAATAAAAATCAAAAAATAATAAAATACAAAATTGAAACTATTTTTTATTTTTGCTTGTAATCCAAAATATATTTATTATTACCACAATGCACTTTATTAGGTATGATAACTTGTGTCACGTTGTGTCAACTTTGTTGGCCGTAGTCACTGGTCAACATAGATGTTCATTTTTGGACCAACCATATAGAAATAATCAAAGTAATAAAAATTTTATTGTCATAATTCATTTACTAAAATGTGACTGTGTGTGTTCGAGAGCATCATGTTCTGCGATTTCCTTGAATTAAAACTATTAAATTTGTTTCATCTTTACTACAGCTGCATGATACTACGATCGATTTTATTTGTGTTGATTTTTATTAATTGGTCATCAGCTTTCAGCAACTAGATTTAAAAGCAAAACATTTTATATTTTGTTAAAATTATTAATTTAATAGTACGTATTTGTTATTCGTAGACAATTTAGTAATTGTTTATGATACAAAAATTAAAAATAATCAAAAATAAATAATATATTTTGAATTATTTTATAGTTATTTATTAAATGATAATAAAGAACGTTTCTTATAAGTTATAAATAATATTAATAACAGCTTAAATACTAGCAGATAGTTAAATATTAAGTAAAAAAAGGTACACATACCTATGTCAGAAGTTTTAATTTTACTTAGACTCATGGTAATTAGTTCGATTACGTTGTTTGTTGGAAAAGGGTTTATATAGGTCACTTATTTAGAAGAATCCAATTTCCAATATTGATTTAACTTTGGTAACTTCTGAATAGTGTAACATAAAAGGAATAATTTAATCATAATAAGGAATAAATTGATTATTCAGAGACGAATTGTTCGAGATAAAATAGTTTGATAAAATAAGATTCACTTTGACATTATATTAGAAAACGTTTGAGACTCACAGAAATCGTTTTTACTTCATGTAACTTCAATAGTTAAATTAAACGTTAATTCAGTAAAAGTAATTCTCAACAAAAAGTTTTGAAAAAAAAAAAAATCATATTAATATTGTGGTCACATTGCTGTAATATCGAATAATATCAATTATAGTGGGTAATGATATTTTTCGAAGGTCTACCTATCTGATAGTTATTAATTATATGATGCTAGTATTATTTATATTTTTTTTGCCAATAAATCTATATTTTAAGAATGGAAATTTTATTTGTGTATCCAAATATACAAATTATACTAACATTTTTCAAATTTATGTTTTCAACACAACTAATATTAATGTTCTACACTAGGTAATAGGGTATTTATCTTTATTACCTATATGTATTATTGAAGTATGCGTTAGTATAGGCATTTCGTATCATTCTCTCATATAAAAATATTTTTTATCGAAAATGTGATATAATATGTAGTATAATATCTATGATATATTAATTTTAATTGAATCTAGTTTCAAGTTATATATATATACGATTAAAAGAAGTGAATTTTAAATTATAAGATGATTGATACAATATAATAGAATTATAAATTTAAGTGGACAAGTGGTACACAAAGTTTAATCAATACGTAATACTATACTTTTTTTCTTTAAAAAAATTGATTACAATTCTTTTTCATATGTGTAAACTTACGTTTATTACGTGAAACTAATGGCCCTTGACACTGAACATTATGTTAAATCACATTTTTAAAAGTCATGCATAGGGTTCGCTGAATATAAATGTACTATAATCAAAAAGTGTTTTTTTATATAAAATAAAAAATATTAATAATATTTTTTTTGGTTCTTAAAAATGGTTCTATTTGATGTATAACTTAAAATAAATATAGAAACAAGACAATATCGTAGTTTATTTTTAAAACTACTGATACCAATTGTAATGGCTTATAGACTGGATCAAAGTAAAAGCTAATGAGAAATTAACCGGTACAACATTAACACTTCGGTAAACTTATTTCTGTACGAATTCGCAGAAATACGATATCGCTACGATTACAATATCGTTTCGTCTATTCGCCTGTTGCCCCGGTGTACACGAATTGTACTGGAAAGTTATTTTTACGTGGAATAACGCAAATGGTGTTTAAAGTTCGTTAATTATATTATTATGTTATTATATTACGCAGTTGAGCAGGCATCCTCGACAAGTTCGTTTCGCTTCTGGAATTGACTCGAGAACTTTCTGGAAAACGGTATCGTTTTAAAGTTTAAGCAATGATTGTGATTTGGGTTCGGTTTTAATTCGCTGTTGATTACAGCTGACCTGGTGCGGCAGTGGCAGCGGCGCCATCGAGTCCTTCAATCATCGGCCGCCGCATGAATAATAATTATTGGTGTACGTTACGTGATACGTTCACCCCCCCACGCGCACGACCCGGGGGTAGGTATTGCGGACACAACCCTTCTGCGTGTACACCACGACTCGTCACGATTTATGCCCTTGTTTTTGGCGACCTCTGCTACCTCACATGTCGCCGACGTTGCAGCCGCAGTATATCGATTCTCTGGCGAGTCGGCTGATCAATTATTTAAGACTGGTGGAGTGAAAAATAAAAAAAAAATTAAATAAAAAGTTTTTTTTTTATTTTGTGTTATTGTTATACCTGGGTATATTGTGTTTTTCCTGTCATTCACTGCCACCGCCGCAGCCCAGTTCCATCCCCGTAATTCGGTTTGGTACAACATAGTTTTCTATATAATATTAGAGTGGTTAAAATAGTTAAATAACTATCAAAACTGACGGGTCGTCACTTTTCGGCGGAGGAAAGCGAAGGATATTAAAATATTGATCTATCCAGTCTAGACAATTGTAAAATATGGGTAATATTTTTATCGTGTCCCTTTATTAATAATATGAATATGAAAACTTTCAATACTACTTTTTACTCGTATTCGTTTTTTGCCATTTGATTTGACGAATTCGATTATTTTGTCGTTCGGTGTCTATTTATACACTTTAGTGTATCGATTTTTTTTTAATTTTCAATTATTTTCGACAGCTGATTCTTCGTTCATATTTAGTATCGGAATTTGTCGTTTGTACGAGTATCATGCATTTTTTAACTTTGGCCATTGTAAGTTGACTACTTGAGTCTCTATCGTTTGACCTAAGCTCATGTTCATATATATATATGTATAAGCATACATAACAAACCTGTTTATGACTTTAAATGTAAAACTAAAACACATAGACCCAACAGTATAATAATGTATCTGATTTTATCATTTTAATAACGTTGTACTACCAATATTCTAGTTAGATGTATATGACTTCATTATAATGTAAATATCAATATATACAATATTGAATGTATATTACTACTTCACGTAGAGTTTAATTCTGTTTTGGTTGTTTTACATAGTAATATTACTTTACCAATTATTGAAAACGTCACAAAGTATATAATATATAATTATGTTTGATGTCATATAGTTGAAATAAATAATTAAATACAATTCTATGTTAAAAGAGCAATTAAGCTCGACATACTATCGACTCTTTTAAATAATAATAATAGTTAACTTTTTTTATTTTCTCTTATTTGATATCGATTGTTCTAATATTTTTATGTATATCGTGAAAACATGATATGCCAATAATAAACTCTGTACATTTTTAAGAAGTATTCAAAATGTTTCCTTCTATACTACATAGGTATTTGATGTTTACCTAGTTTTGCACATCTAACAGATTACCTACTTGAAAAATAAAAATTGAAATTGAAATTATCCATAAAATCTCAGCCAACCGTTAACATAATGTAAATGTTTTTTATTACTCTATCTTTAGAATGAATTATTCATAAGGATTCTTAAAATTAAGCTACAAACTTTATGTTGAAGTTATTCATCATATTCTTACAAAATAATAATGATTTACATGATATAGGTGGATATGTTGTTCAATGAATCAACTAGAAACACTACGTTTATAATTTTAAATATTAAATATTTATATAGTTTATTAAATTCAAGGTTCGGAAAAATCGATACGTAGGTTTTATGAACAGTATCTCTCGGAATCAATAGCCAATGTAGTCGCTACAAAATTGGTTGTATCAACATACATTATACACCCTTTCATAACTTATAATATTAATACAATCTGGTTATTTTTTTATTTATACTTATTTGTATCATTAATAATTGATGGCCTACTCTTTATTTTAGTAAACTGTATTTACTTAAATAAACTAAATTATAGAAATGCAATATAAACGTCCTTAAGTTTTAGATTATTTGCATTCAGAAAAAAATGTTTATTTGTAACAATGTGGTGGTAACACTATAATTAGTTATTAATATTTGACTGGCTATGCTGATGGCTTAGTGGACAGGTCATATGTAAACATTTTGGAGACGATATTGATTCTGATTAGATGATTTCAATTAAGTCTTCTTCAACTACAACTATGTATTATCTTTTCTAGTAATGTCTAAACTATAAAATACGCATAATGTTAATATTCAAGACTACCGATAAAAATGTTCCACCTCACAACATTTTTCTGAAATTTTCAAAATTTTTTTTTTAATTTTAAATATTATCTTTACAAAGTCTAATAATTTACAGTAGATGATAAACTGAATATTGAATTATACATATATATTTTAAAAGTATGTGTAATAACTCCATAAATTATTGTCATCGAATAATTTTTCAGAAATTCAATAAACAAGGTGTACCTATTTAACTTAATAAAGTTTAGTTTCTTACCATGCAAAATATTTATAATATATTGACCATTAGTACTTGACCATGTTCGTGGTGCGGTTCGTGGCATAAACAGTCTTCGGTCGGTAATAGGGTATTCTCTTTGTATTAACCATGATATTGTATAGTATTATAGAAATTAATTAGGAAATTTAAGTATTCAAAGTCATTACTAACACTATAATCATACATTGTACTTGAATTAGTTGAATTTACTTTCATTCGGTACAATAAAGTAACAATAATATAACTGTAATATTGATAGCAAAAATATTTTTAATAAGATTTCGACAAATGAATTTTTTTTTAAACAATAATATTAAAAAGAATTTAAATTGTTTAAGATATTTATTTACATTCAACAATTAAATTGGATTAGTTGAACAAAATATTTTTAATTGCCACAACTATCAAAAAGTTTCAAAGAATTTCTTTGTTACAAAACATGAAAGTTATAATTGAAAAACTTACTATAGGCACCCAACCATTTCATTAGTGTATGTATCTCTTATAGATCGATCTAGGACAAATGGACGTAGCTGTTTGGAAGGACAATTGGACTTAAAAAAAAATTACAAATTGGCAAGTAAAATTAATAAGTTATTTATATTTATTATAATTCGTCAAAAACGAGTATAAAATATTTAAATATACAAATCATTTCTTCCATAAATTATTTAAAAGAAAAATATATTTAAAACAAATAGTTTATTATAATAGATACTCAAAAAATTAAAATACAATATCAAAAAAAAGTTATTCATACTGATAATATTGATTATAGTACGGTACTCCAAGAAAAATATAAAATATCTAAAAAGTTTATAAGCAATAAGTTGTATTATATTATATTGTTGTTATATAGGTACTAATTACCAAAACCATACAATTCAATTCATAGGTAATACATAATATTCAATAATGATCGATAAGGTTCGATATGATACGATATCATCCATCTTACGAAAATATAATATTAATTGCTTTATAATTTATAAATGCCTATTAATAAACCAGAAGTCTTAATTTTAGTTATTTTAATTTTTCTTAATATTTTTCGATGATGATCTGTTGTAATATTATTTATTTTATATGTATATATTTTTTTTTACTTACGTCCATTTTTTCCTCTTCGCTTGTAAACAGTACCTACTCAATAAAATGTTTATTTAATTTGTACATTTTTAAATTCATATAAATATAACTATTTGCATGATTAAAGTCTGTGTCTGACTCTACCTACGGGTGTGTAATTCATTTCTGACTTAAAGTTTTAACATATTGCAGGAAAATGATAATATAACTGTCAAATTTGCCATACTTATTACTGCAATACTTATAGTAACTTAAATTACAATCAGAATATGTTCTTTATTATTTTATAGGTTAACCAAATATCAATGGAACTTATTTCTGACCAAAAAATAATAATGATTACAATTTACAATACTACCAACTTTAAACGGAAACACAATGAACCATTTTGAGAACTTCTTATATTATTGGATAGGTTACGAAAATTGAATTGAAATACAATTACTGAAAACAATACATTTGAAAGCTCTGGACAATGGGCCGACAGCGCTAAACTAACTACCCTAGAAATAATCACCAACCTAAGTCTCCAACAAGGGACACCTTCTTAACAAAAAAAATGACACTTCCAATACTAAGACTATTGTAATTGACCACTCATTGTCTGATCCAACAATCCTGGCAAAAACTTACCCCTCCATGACATGCCTTAAGAATTAATTATGGTAGTGGGATATTATATAACCTTTCAATTAACACATCATTAATATTATGTTCACTGTTGGATTTGCACTCACACTCTTATCAGTACACATTTCGATAGGCAGGTATACAATTTACAAAACTTGATAAGTATACAGATTAAAATACAAAAACAAACATTTTCTCTATGTATATTAGTCAACAATAGGTAAGTTTCAGCAAACGATTTAATGAAAACACAGAGTACCATGTTAAATTCACCGAAAATTATAATATAATTTATTTTCCAGAAAATCAAACCAAACGTTAATTTAAATTCTAACTAACTACAGACATATTATTACATAAAAGCCACCAAAAAGGATGCCTACTATCAATTAATTAAATAATATTATGATTAATCAAAATCAATGATTGAGATACGCTGAATACGAGAATAAAGAATAATGATGCATATTAGACAGGGTTTTGTTTGCATAATTTAATTACCTGCACATCTTATCCCTCGTAGCTTTTTTTAATTTATCAAAAACAATAAATTAACAATTAGTCTAACAGAATACTTCAATAAATTATAGACGACACCAAACAGTGATTGTTATTAACAAATAAAACGTTACTTTACTATACTGGTAAGCCTGTATACAAATAATAACATATTTGGAGTATTTGAGAAAAAATAATATTTCCAATTTTGTAATCATATAATGTACATAATAAAAAACAATTAAATAAATAGTAGGTGCCTACTTGTGGTTTTATAGTTTGGAAGAAGTTATTATGTTTTCCAAAAAATATCATAATTTTATTTGTTTAATTAAATATTTCTTATTTCACCCACTTATTATTATAATACTATATTCGGTAAAATGATAAACCATTTTTGTTAATACCTAATTTACATTTTATGTTTAAAATAAAGAATACCGTTATTCTTATTATACTGGTTTACATTTTTGGCAACTAATCAATATAATTTCAGTATTATATCTTTATTTAAAAAGCATATATTAATTCATTGTATATTACTACTTACGTTATAGCTCATGATTATATATAAAATAACATATATAATAATACGTTATAAAATGTATTTAAAAAAATAATTTTTGCTTAAATGAAATAATATAAACATTAAACCGGTAGCTTTTGTGTTGTTCAACTCTGACAATTCTCAATTTGTATAAGTGTTCCTATAATATTATAATGCACATTTAAAAATTTAAGACTAAGTGAATTCAGGTTGGCAACTCGTGCAAGTGGTTTAATGTTTTGAAATAAGACATTTTTTTTTTGTATTTATTTTGATATTTACAATCTGTAATGGCATTTACAATAAGCATATTTGTTAAAAATATATACAAGACCTGAAAATATGAGGAGAGAAGTCACCCGCAGTAACACTCAGATACGATTGATTACATCACGATTAGACTATTTTTAATTATACATACAATGTATATTACATACACCTTTTTTTAAACTGTTTAATTTAAATGATCCAAGTCACGACACCAGTGCCTTTTAAACTTTCTCTGTGGATTACCAGGAATGTGAACTGAGTCAAGTGCAGAAATAAGTGGCATCGGAAGCACTTGTACTAGGATGTGGATACTTCGGTGACAGTCTGAATACCAAGCTCTGAGTGTAGTATATAATTCATTATATACAAGTGGTACGTTAGTAATTATACGGAGTGATGTAGATTGGAACGTTTGTATTTTGAAAATTTTGATTTTTTGCCGCTCCCCATAATTGGACATCATAAATTCAAATAGTCTCCATGAGAGTTTTGTAAAGCAACAACTTATTTCTTAGGTTGAGTTTGGAATGTTTATCCAGAATCGAATATAGGGACTTTTGTCTTAAGTTTAAGGGGAGACCTTTTTGTTTTATATGCTTTGCCCAAGTAAAGCGTTTGTCAAGGATCAATTCTATGTTGTACTTGACACCAGTAACCGCTGAAATTATTTCATTTGCCAGAAAAAAATGGGGGGGGCAATGAATCGCCTAAGAGAAAAAGTTATATGCGAATGCTTTCCATTATTTATATTAATTTTCCATTTTAAAACGTAGCTGGTGAAGTGACCTACTAATCGACTAGTTGACTAGTCCACTAACGACTACTATCCCGCCATGAAGTGTTATTATTGAATAACTTCTTCAATCAAGCCAACCCGATGACATGACCTAATATGCATCCCTCCATTGTGCTTATTGTAAATATTTTAATACAGATTGAACAAATTAAATAAATATGTAAAAAAAAATTTCCACTTGAAGTACCTTTCTTCCATGTCGTTAAGGTGACTTTGTAATTGCTGGCTTGCGACATGTGGATTTTCAGCAGAAGTAAATATGACCTTGTCATCGACAAATTCAGCTCGTGAAGTTTGAAAAGATATTGGTTGGTTAGCCACGTATATGTTGTATAGCATGGGGGACGAGATAACTGCATGGGGTACATCGGCCAGGATTGGTGCTAGGTTTGAGAACTCAGAACCTACCTTAGTTACAAAGTGGCGAATTTCTAGAAACTTTTTTTAAAATAAGAATTATGGTGGGGGATGAGTTATTTTAATTTATAAGTAAAACATTCAATTTCAAAAACTAATACGCCCATCAAAATTGTACTTAGATACATTCATGATATTGTAAAATGTCGATGTGTCAGTTATTCATTGTAGCTATGAAATTTTCACAATTATTTCAAATTTTATTGAAGACTTTTGAAGAAATGACATCATCAAATTATAACCTGTGTTTTTTATTTAATATGTAATCATACACAAATTTGAAATTACTCAATAATTGTAAATAGAATCTAGCTTTGCTTTGATTAATAGTAATGACAGACCCATTTCGTATTTTTTTTTTTAACTGTATTTAACCATGTAACATACAAAAATGATTTTGTACAAATGTTTCATGAAAAAAAATATTTCACGTCATTATAAAACTATTTTAATATAATTTGTATTTTATTTAATTCAGCGGATGTGTTTAGTATTTGTACCTACTGTAGTAATAATATATTTATTTAATTCGTTGTTAAACATTGCATATTATGCGATAATTCCACAGACCGTATGTGTAATGACTAATGTAATATTGTATCAATAATCCAACCACATTTTGTAAATATTGCTCATTTTAAAATATAATTTTTAGTTTTAAAATCAAGAATTTTTTTTTGTGCTTAATCTGAATAAGGTACACACGGTAAACTTAAATGGTTACTAAATTGTTGACATTCGACCACCCGTTGCTCTATCCTATTGGATAATGATATTAGTGTATTATCGTTATGAAGAATATGAATGTACAGAATGATAAATTATCGTTCTCAAAAAAAAAAAAAAAATGTTACTGAGTGGATAAAGTTTATTATTGTGTTACTATAATAGGAAGTTTAATGTTGTTCATAAAAATAATTAATGATCATAAATTTAGGTATTTAGTAATTTATTAATGAATCTTAAGTGAACAAATTATATAATAATATTATATTATATAGTCGTTAAATCCAAACTACCTATTAATGTGTCATATTAAATAAATCTAAAAAATATTTATGCTACACATTTTTTTTTTTGTAATAAAACTTTATAAAAAAAATAGTGAATCAAATTATCTCCATTATTATAAATAAAAAAAAATTCTTTGAATAGTTGATAACTATACCTAGTATAATAGCTAGGGTACTGTTGATAATTAATTTAAATAATTTAAATATACAATGCTCACATCTATAGCATAATACCATTTCAAATACCAACGAATTGATATTAATTGATATCATTAGTTATTATTTTTTTTTTGAAAAAACGTCCTTATTCTTTGAAATCTAGTTAAATAGTAAATAAAAACATATTTAATGTATTAATTAGATAAAATTTCCAAACGAAAGATCAAAAGCTATTTGAAACTTTTAGTCACTCCTTCTACCAAAAAATAATTTAAGATATAAATAAAAAAAAAAACACTGTGAAAACTAGCTATTAGTTTACATCACTCGTTGCAATTACAATCTTAAATGACAAAAAAAATATTTATAATTAAGCTCGTTGTTTTCGGAGTACATTTATTAATAATAATTGTTATACAATGAATTTAATACAAATTCAATAAATTAATAATAAACTTTATCCTATTTCATTTATTATAAAGTTTGATTCACAAATTTTTGACTTGCAGTATAGTCTAGTATACAATTATTTTCGTAGTATTAATTTTTTATTTAGGTTTTGATAATGGTCAGCTGTTTTTATTTATGTAAAAATATACGTCTATAACAACTGATAATAATGATAATACTTAAATGTTTTAGGTACTCAATACTAGTTTTGAAATCAAATAAATCTACATGTATAATTACACTTAAACAAATACAATATGATAATCATCTTAGGTGCGATTAATGGGAGCTTGGGAACTGAGCCCCCAAATATTTCCAAAGCCATCCCAGATGAAAAATTAGTCTCGGAATTTCATGTTTGGTACATTTAGCCTCCCACACAAAAAAAAAATATACATAAAAATATAAGCTCTAATTGCAACTATTGGCGCTAATGTTGATTTGATTATAAAAAATAGGTTTTGCTATCGACATTTGTGATTTGACAATAACCATTTAAAAAATCATATTTTATTCGATTATTCGAATAAACCGCTTATTTCGAGTAAGGGATAAACTCAATAAGTATGTACTTTGTGTTTTTTTTCATATATTTAATCAAATTCTTTATTTTAGCTGTAAGTTTCGATGATGTACTTTTCTCATAACATAATATATAATATCACACACGTGTTCCCCCCCCTACAGTCCCAAAACTCTACAGTACCTCACAACCTACAGCTAATGGCCTCAGTTGCCGAAGCTTAAATCAAAAAAAAAAAAAAATATATATAAGTTAAGACGAGTACGTTACATAATATCAAAGAAATTGTGTAAAAATATAATAAAATTGTTTGGTGATAATACTAATCATAATAAGTGTATTCAATTATTTTTAGACATTTTACTACATAATATTATAAATATGTTAAAATATTAATAATTTGTAAGTTTGAATCAAAAGTTGATTTTTGTAGTTTACTTAATTACCAATTAAAGAATACAGTTTTTTTTAATTTTAAATGTATTTTTAAGAAAAGTAATGATAATAAATATTATACTATTTTCAGAAAAAAATCAAATGTTTGAGTATTTTTAAATTTTTACGCTACTTTTTTTTTTGTTTTATTTAAAAATACTCCTCAAGTACCAGGGTCATTGGCGATTCTGAAGAAACACATTACATTTTACATTTTACAGTTAATTTTATACGCTATTTTACTATAATTGTTCTTGTACATTTAACATTGGGAATGAAATAAAATTAAGTACATGTTGTTAGGAAAAGTGTTTTGGTAAAAATATTTTAAAAATTAATTTAATTTTTAACCAATTTAATTTCTGGCATAAAGTATTAGTGGCTTAAAACATGAGAAAATAATAATAAGTACCCAACATGAAATTATAAACCTAAAATGTTTGCTACAAAAGAGAAAAAAGTTGAACTTTTTTTATAGTGATGCACTTACCCTTACAATGTTAATCAAAATGTTGTGTGTATATAGAAATACTTTTTTTGATCCATGGGTATGTAAAACTATATTATTATAATGTTTAAAAGAGCTCTTGAATTTATCTTTAATGTTCTTTTATGAAGAAAAATAAATATTTTTATTCAACGTACAACGAAGTATAGAAATTGATTATTATTAAAGTTCATAATAACCAAGGCACAGATATTGTTTTATTTGCATATTTTACTATTACATTTTATATATTATATTACCCATGCTCTTTGAAACATTATTTGAGTTTAAAGTTATTTAAACTTCAATATTGTATGGTTTGTCGTCCATGTATATAATTTATTTCGTCAATATTCCAGATTTTTGAATCGATACTATTCGATTGAAATAACAAACTTAATTTTCAGTATTTTAATTAAAAAATGTATAGGTTCATTTTTAATAAAATTATTTAGTTCCCAAACATCAAGTAATAATATTTTTAATGTAAATTTGTTTTCACTTTCATTTAAAAGTTAACGTTTAACGTGTTATAATTTATAATGAGATATACAATTAATATATACTCACACTTTTCAACAGAAATGTAGATATCTTTATATAATTAAAAATTTACATAATCTGACCACTGAATATTTTTAAAAAATATCATACAAAAAAGAGTTCTAAAAAATATAAAGTTTTTTTAAAGTTCACCCAAGAAATAATTGTGGTAAAAAAGTATGTACGACTGATATAACTGATATAAAAAACTATTTTTTTAAATATTTAATCCCTAGATTAAATATTATTATTTTTTAGACTTTATCAGGCATAGCGTATTGCTTAGGTACTTATATTTCAATGTGTATATTATATACATTCAAACATTAAAAAATTAATATTCTTTGTATGTTGATGAATAAGCCTCTGTTTCAGTTAAACCACTTGAGTGAATAATACGTAAAATAATCCAATGTCGTACTTTTTTTGTAAGTCATTCTATGCCATTTTATAAACGACTTTTTATTGAATAACTACAAAAATTACTTCTATGATAATGAAATCGATGAGTAGTACAATTAATAAAAAATATATCGGAAGATTGTCACAATAGTTTTTTATTTTATGTTTCTTGAATACACGAATAAATGAAAATATAAATAATTTATAATGCATTTATTATTTAATAAATCATTTATTTTCATAACAAAAAATGTGTATTAGAAAAGTTGAAGTTATTGTTATTAAATTGTTGGCACTATATATGCTGATAGTATTCTCGTGTTGTATAAAATATTTTGCTATAATAGTATTTCATTAGAGCTTAGATTGGATAGTGATATTTTAACCGTCTAAATATTTAAATTTAAATTGCTATTTAATTACAAGAAACCTTCCATCAAAATTACTCGTTTCATTATTTTTATAAAATATATTTTATTGGTAGCGTTACCTGACAATTAGTACATATAATTTAGATTAAGTATCTATTTGAATTAAATTGAATTGATATCTGGTTAAAGAAAACGATTTCAATATCCATGAAATAAACCAATTACCATGTCCTACGATGCAGACTCTACCCACTAAGCTTCATTAAATTAAACCATAAATCAAATTCGATCGTATGCTTTTAATGAGCTATTCAACTCCGTTTGCTGAATTGATAAGTAGTTTATGTTATCATAGATAATTAAAACGTATGCAGTGTTTACATAATCTTTTCTCTCGCCGTATGGCGATTGTATCACAACATCAGAACAAGTAAAACCTACCCGAATTACTAGCCAACATACTCCACAATCACGCTCAATCCATTGCTAACATCTTCTAATCCATCGGAGCTTCCAGTCCTCAAACCATATTTTAAAGTCATTTAGAATAAGTACTAAGGGCCATTATACTCGATATTCTTTTATTATTATTATTATTATTATTAAGTACGCAATACATTATGTTATCGATTAAATTATATTTTGTCAGCCCAATATGGCCCATGTTTTTATGAATAGAAAAAAAAAACTTTTTCTGGAATTAATTTTTTAGGACACTTAGTACAATTTATTATGGCTGGTTAATTGTTGCTGTTAGTTAAAATAACATTGCGAAGGTACTAGGTAGGTATACCACGTTGTACACAAATATGATTATCCCGAGTAGATTTAATCTGGTGTAGAATGTATGGAATGAGATTCCAACAAGCATGTCAGATTTATTGAGTAACTTAGGACTTAATACGAGTGGGATTTAATTTAATGGAAAACCAGTGCGCAAGCTTAGTATAAGACCTACTCGAAAAGTTCCTATGTAGGGATTTGTTTTTCTATGAAAAATAACAAACAATCGATAAATGATTAATATCTCGTTAAAGATTAATTTTTTTTGTACCCACGTTATATTGATTTATTTTAATTTAAAAAGATTTTTTGTTATACGCTTTCATATTTTATATAATTTCATGACTATATCCACCTACACCTACCTACCTAATATTTGTATTATTATATTTAGTATAATACCATTAAAACAGAAGACTGTTCGTATTATTCATGTAACTGGTTTTAAATTGGCAGGGCTTATAAAACATAAAATAATATGGAATCGGGACTTGAATTTAATCCTCTATCTACATATTTTCTATGCCAGGGGACAAGGGTGGTCAACTTTAAAACATCTAAGTTTTTCCGGGTTGTCAGAATCGATTTACCCTAAATTAATAAATTAAAGAAATCGCTCTGCTCGGAATTTTAAACATTAGGTTAAAATTAATTCAAGAAAAGATGGGAGGAAGTCGCGGTTGACTCAAACCATGTCGCGATCAACCTGTTGGCCATCAATGTTCAATAGACCAACGACTGCCTACTACTATCGTACTTCTATATGATTTTAATTTAGTAGGTTGATTTTTATCTAAGTTTATACATTTATAATATGGGTTTTAAGTAGTTATCGATTTATACGTTACTAGTATGATTGTGCCAAAACCCATTTTGGCATCAATAATACATTAGTGAAAATAATCATTAAACTTTAAATATAAATCACAGTGACAGAGAAAAGTAATTATATTATAAAGGCATTATTAATGAGTTTTTAAGCTGGATATATAATTTAAAATCGTTAACATATCAAATAAATGTTACTGTCAAAAAAACAAAATTTTGCACGTTGACACTTGGCAATTCAAGAATTATTCAGTGAAAACCTTACAATGTATAAACAGTCGTTTTATTATGCGACAACTGCTCTGATCGATTGTACTGAACGAGAAAATCGTGCAATTTTGGCCAACCAACTCAAAACGTATTATATTCTTGGGCAAAACATCAAATCGCAATCACGCTGGTGAAAAAAAAATGTCATAAATTCACTCTCGTCGTCCCGAATATTTTATTCGTTTTGGAAATAATGCGTTTTTAAGCGGCTGCAGCAGAGAACAAATTGAACTTTCGTTATTACCAATAATACAGATGATTTACGAAAAAAGAAAAAGAAGAATTTTATTCCACACAGGTTTTGTATATAACATAAGCTTAAAGTTTTTTATCCATTTTACGGCCTTATCTAATCGAGCAATATATATATGCATTCAATATGCACGTTTTTGATGCATTTTAATGTATTTTTCGTTCCAACGTTGGGACCGTCATTAGGTATATTTTTTTTTAGTACTTATGCCGTTTTAGAATGTTGATACCAAACATGACAAATGCTCGGAGAAAAATATTTAAAATTAAAAACTTATTTATTAAGGTTAATTTTTTTGTCGCCAATTTTGTACGTACTTAATGGTACTTAATTAATACCCAGCCCTCTAGATGTACTGATGTATTCGAGTTCGAGACAATAAAATCTGTGACTAATTTCTAATATCATATTTATACTATAAAGAACCTTATTGCTTCCAATAAATTGCTCCAAGGGAGTTAATATCAATATTTTCAAAATATTTTGTTAAAATCATCCAAATTCAAAAAAAATAAAATTATTCTCAATGTCCTTCATAATTATGCAATTTTATTTTGATCCAAAATGGAATAAGATATGATACAATATTATTTTAATCCGACTTCCCGCATACGTATTACGAGTATTTGGGTTTATATCAGAACACACCGTCAAGCCGATCTGTCGTAGGTATATACCTATCCGCTAATGAAATGGGTTACGTTACCGTTTTGACTCTCAACGTAAAAAACTCACGAAGAATATTAATAATCATTATAATATCATAGATTATTATAGGTACGTTTTCGACCAGTGATTTCGACGACCGTATGCCACGACCGCGTTCGGCGCGTCTGCTGGCGATTCATGCCATGTCGGTGGTCGGCGGCATGGGCGCGCGCGCGAGCATACTCTCTCACTCGCTCTCTCTCGCCCACTCACACGCTGTTTCTCTACGGTCGTTCGCCGCCGCCGCCGAAACCCGCGTGTCGGCCACCGAACGTTGCCGTCAGTAGTTCGGGTGTTGGCGTCGTCACGCCGCGTCGGTTTCGCGGGAAAAAATATCGCACGCACACGCGGACCACCCACCCCATTGGGACTGCGAAAAACCCGAAAATTCTAAACGTTTCCGGAAACGGTCGAACAACTGGACAAACGCGCGGGCAGACCTCACGACCGTCATTGTTCGGGTGTTTTTTTTTTACGCTATTTTCATTAAAAATTGGTTCAATATTTTCTCACACTGTTTCACGTGCCACCGTCGTGATAACGCTGAGTATTACTTCATCGTGAAGACACACAACGATAAGGTGAGTGATGGGTTGCGGAATATAATATTTCCGATACACATAGTCTTACTATCACTTATTAAAGCCCGGAAATTATACCCTTACTATTTTCAAATCGAGTCCACTCAACAGGTGTGTCGACTTTTTCATCTAGCCGAATCCTCAAGCGAACATGTTATCGTATACATACTCTCTAGTTTCAAAATATATACATAAGTTTAATTATTGTTTAAATCGACCAAATTCGATTTCCCATTGCCTTTCTCCCTTATCCTCGTAGCACGAAAGTTTTGATACCTGTACCATATCGAGATATTATTATTAGTATCCAGATATATGCTACCCTTTCGCCGAGACTTTTGAACTCGAAACCGACTCTAACTCAATATTTATCCTTTTGTCTGCCATCATTACGATATTGGGCCTTTTATACGGTACCTCCGCGATTCTTTTATAAATGGCTTACCCATAAAAAATTGGTTCTAGTGTGTTTCTAAGTGGTTCTAAATAATATCATTGTTGTTTCGGAGTAGGTACGTATTTTGGGGGTTTGTTTGATTCGCGTCCTTCTTTAATACTTTATGGACCACGTCACAACATCGAAGAATTATATTTCACAAATTATATAATTTTTTATAGTGTTTTAATTTGTTAGTTCCCTTTTTATTATTTTAATGTTTATAAATTATAACAGTGATTGCGAATATAGTTTATGCTACTTCTAGAAAATTCCTTAATATAGGCCTGCCAACCACTCCACTGTGTCACACATCCACACTGATAAAAAAAAGGTACCTTAAGGAGTGAACTTAACAAATCAATAAATACCTACTTGTATAATAACGGATGTGTCATACATTTCGTTTCAAGCATATTGTAAAAAACATTCGATCCTGGTAAAACTGATTTTTGTCGATCTTTGCCAACGATGAGCCGACAACACTTTTTACATATTACCACGCATATACTTATTGGAATATTGCATTTAATTTATTGTAAATACTACTAGGTAGTACTCCAAAATAAAATATAATTTAGACTCATGATATTTAGATGCATAGCTGCATCGGTGTGTTCCATGAAGTTGGGGACCCCCTAATCATCTCCAACATACAACTAATCAATATAATTATTTAAATACTGTTTTTTTCACAAGTAATCTATATAGTATATGAAATGGATGGCTTTAAATTGGAATTTTTCTTACAGTTTACTTTTGACACGCATAGATACCTACTTGTTCTAATCTTGTAAATATATACCTAGATTTAGTTACTTGTTGTCGAGCATTTAAAACTTAAATTGTCCACGTTATTCCATGAAATCATAATTAGCATACAAATATTTATTTTAACATAAGCTAGTATTTCAAAGCGATTGAAGTATAATATAATAAAGTTCGTATATGAGCAATAAAATATAAAAGAACCGTCAAGTTATCATAATGGTAAAGTCTTTCTAGATATTTATGTCAAAAATTAAATGGAAAAATAACCCCTTGATATAATGTAATATTTATTAGATTTTATATACGATTTCAGTTTCTGAGACATTTTAATTAAATAATAATGAAACTCAACACCCATGCAGATCACTGAACTAGACACAATAAAAAGCGTATTTTATAATATATTTCACTAGATTAAATTTATTAATATGTAAGAATGAAATCATATTAATTTTTATGACACTAGAGAATTAATTAAATTGTGTGAAAATTTAATAATGTATACATTTTTATATTTTATTATTAAAGTAGTTCAACTTTACATGTTGTCAACGATATTGTCGTTTTATTTAAAACGATTAGAAATCCCTAGATTATTGTTGTAAGCAATATTAATAATTAAAATATGTCAATTATCATAACAGTAAAAATTAATAAATAATGATTATAACATGAATGAATGTCTTTATTTACTAGTAGTAGTACGTACTAAATAAATTTCAAACATGATATATTATTAAATTTGTTTGAAATAAGAAAAGTTAATATTAAATTCATTAAGTTGCATTTTGAAATTAAAAATTATTAATTAACTGTACACTGCTGTAAACCTTTGTCGATGCAGATAAGTTACCTCGTATTTACAATACAGTCTTCAAAATAGAAAATAAATGAATGAAAATACCAAAATTGTTAAAAAAAGAGCCACATACATAAGATATCATAATACAAGTCCATGACAGATAATAATATGAGTAACGTATTATAAAATTATATTGTTATATAGCAAGATAAATAAAAATTCACAATCGTTGTGGCTCCTCTGTCATTGAATTTAATCCATAAAATAGTTTAGATAAATATTTTTCATCTATTTTACATAAGCCACTCAATAAAAACATGATTTTCTTAAGAAGATATAAATTAAAATCAAAATGTTAAATGTAAAAACACTAAAAACAAATATTTTTCAATTATAGTAAACAAATCTTATTATCTCGATTTACTTAATAAATCATCTAATAACATTCAATTTTATTTTACTATTATAATTTTATATTAACATAATAATTATTAATTTATTCATACTATATATAAAGAAATACGCACGTTTAGTTAAAATAATTGAATTGATGTTTTAATAATAATACACATTTTACCTTAAATTCTAACAACTTGACTATTAAGAGTGTTTAATTTAGTAGAATAGAAAAATAGCTAACTAACGAGTAGGTATTTACGTAACAAATCATAATTCAAATTTGTAAAGTTTGTTATAAAGTACTTAATAAAAAAATAAACTCTACATAAAATATTATAAATTGTAATGAACTAATTTAAATTCTTAAAATATTGTAAAATTTAAATTAAGAATGATAAATACGCAGTTTGATATAAAATAATCAAGCTACAAATTAAAATTAAAATTATTAATTTATTAAAATATCAGGGTAAGATGAAAATCGTTTTAAACTGTTATTTCTAATTATCTACGTTCTACAGACTTAAATCTCATCAAAATCAATTATTTTAATTTTGCAAATTCTAGGAGCTTAAGATATTTATAAATTAGTTATCTTACTGTCAAATATCAATATCGTTAAATACCATGTAACTTTAATTTGATTTCATACATTTTCGTATGGTATTTGAAAACATGTTCATATTATAGTTATATAAAATTATAATATACATTTAAATATTTAATAATTATGTTATAAAATAAAATATATAATTAATTAACAGTGACTTAAAAATATTAAACTATGAAAATCGACCCGTTGTCTTAAATTTTGATGTGTATGCCTATATACTATATAACTATAATATGATTATATTTTTTTTTATTGGTTTTGAGCCCGAAAACTAAGATCATTAGCTATGTAGGGGTTACTGTTTCTTGTGAGGTTAGGGTGGTTGGTTTGGCAACTCGTGTATGTGTTACAAGGTTTATACTACTTAAAACTTGGGTGGTCACCCATCCTGGAACTAGAATCAGAAAACGGTGCGTACTCTCAATCATGCAACTGATTGAAGCAACAGCGCCATGCCAAGGCCCATTATTATATATTTTATTCTCACATTTTGTAGGTAGGTGCTTATTGTTTTTAATCTTGTTCCTTCTATCAAATAATTGATAATCGTTTTAAACAACTATTTAAATTAATTCTTTAAATAGTTTATCATTGTTAATTGTATTCTCCAAATCCATAAGTCCGTTTATTCAAAACCTCAAATCATATAACTTAAAGAACAATTATATTGGAAGATATATATTCGAATTCAATAGATTTGAATTACTTTGATATGACTAGTTAATCACTGCTATAAAATTTTCCTTCCTGATTATAATACAGGTACTTAGAAAAGTGTTTAAATATCTAGTACTTACTGTTGTCAGGCACGTATTAATATGACAGGCATATTAAAAAAATGATATAAATTTTAAATTAATTAAAATTATCAATTTTTATGTCGGTATTGCAGGCCATTTATCAGGGATATATCATACATTAATGTACATTATCAAACGGTTAAGCAGAGTCAGTATTCAGTATTTAGTAAAAATGCCTCAACACCAATCCCAGTCTTAAAATAAAAGATGAGATTCTACAGTTTAAAAGTTAAATAGGAATCACAATAGTTGTTCTTGTGTATTTGATGCTTACTAATTTTAAATAAAACTAAACAAACTATATTCTCATTATATTTACCCTCAATTCTGAAAAATTGGTAATTTACGTATCTCAGTATGACAATACCGTAGGATCTTGCAAAAAAAGAAGAATTTGATACCAGCTAATACTTGTTCTTATAATTCTCTACATTACTAACATACATTTTTGATGATTACTCCTGTATAAAACCAGTACGTGGCTTTTCGTATAATTTTACCTACAGTGTATATACTTTTTGGGATTTTGCCAAGCTGTCAAATATTCATTCAATAATCATTCAATATTTCCAATCGGTATGTTTATTTACGGATCATTGCCAAACATCTTTGTGTGTCACAAAATAACTATGTGTAGGCACTTCGTTCTACGACATTAGAGTCACACTATAAGAATTCTCTCTATATTTTCAATACGATTCTGTGGAAAACTATATATAGTATGTTCGATCTATTCTCATCTCCTATTCGAAATTCCTCTAAACAATACACAACGAAGAAAGAAAATACATTATCACATAGACGACTCAAGTGCAACTGACGTAGTTTATATATAATTATTATTTATCACGTAATATTGTATAAGATGACATTTTTTCAATACATAAAAGCCTACTGATGAGAGTCATTCCAAGAGACTTCACTCCAATAATTGCATTTATTGATGATTTAATTATAAGTCAGAATTATAAATATAATTTGTATAATTAAATGTTAATAAAAGATGTATCTCTAAATGTACTAAATTTGATTACAGATATATAAAACATATTTTATATTTTTTCAAACTAATTTTTGAATAAAATTAAATTAAAGAGATATATATGTGGCCATAGTTAAACATGTAAACATATAATATGAGTATTTTATATAAAAATTAAAAGTTTCGTTTTTATTTTTTATTGTCTGTCAGAAAGTATGAACATTGTTTAGTTGACATGAATAATATACATATTATTATACATCTAGTAAAATAATTGTAGTTTTTGTTAGTTTTTTTTATATTACTCAGTGCATTATTTCGCTTAAAATCGAGCCAAGTAATAAAATACTTAGTTATTTATAAGCCACAAAACTATATTAATTTTAATGAAAAATTTAACCTTTTGTGTTTGAAAATTAAAGTAAATTATGCACAATTGTCTGCTGTTATTAATTGATGATTACTACTTACTATAATTGTACTAAATTTGCTCAAAAATAAACAGCATGTTTGATATTTCTAAAAATAAAAATAATATTATACTGTAATACAATAATTTATAGTATTATGTTATTATACAATATGGCAATTATGATACTAATATACTTATATTACGTGCCAATAAGCAATTTAACTGTTTAGAGCTTCAGGTAATGAATATTTAAAATAAAGTAGTTAAATAAATAGTTTAAACGCGAGTGATATTTATAAATATACCTACTCATATACTTATGTACATAAATGTTATGCTTACTGGCACAGTAATTTGCCATACGTTAAAATTGTTTTTACGATAGCTACATAATGTAGAAGTTGTTTGATTTAATATGTTAATTTCGAGTGTGGTCCAGCAATATCCTTTACATTTCTTAAATATAAATTGTTTTTTTTTTTTTTTGACGGACGCGGTTTTTCCTATTTGTACGACAGTCAATGATCGTTACTAAGTAATTTTCAGAACCTTGCTGTGGAGATTTATACTGTTTCTTTACAATAAATTTGGATGTTTTCAAGTTTTGCATTACGTTAATATACTTAACGAGTGCAGATTTATGACCTTTGATCTTAATTTTCCTACATTTCATTTAGTCATACATATTATACATTGATTTATATCTTATACTTGTTATCAGTTATAGTTAGCTGCTTCTTACTAAATAGTCTTGTCAGCAAAAAAAAAAAAATAATAATTATGAAAATAATTTGGTGTATAGGATTAGGATACCCTAAATGCTTCTCTTCGGTATGTACTGTAGCTGATGTATCTTCCCATTCGGTTTGTCAAATATTACATTTTATTGGTGTTTGACTCGGAATTCAAGGTCGATTAGGTATAATTCTAGAAGTAGACACCAGGTGCGTGGCAGTTGTTTACACATTTATTTATGCGATATCTCAAACGAGTATACCAGACTATGTCACTAACGGCATTTCATGAAACACCCCGAAATAGTACTTCTTTTCTTGCAAAGCTTTTCTAATCACGTTTATCACGAATTCACGAAACCAATCTTGTGTATAGTATGTATATATATATTATGCGCTTTTAGTAAATTAAGTAAAAGTTTCATTAAGGATTTACACTTAACTGGACGGAATGATATTATTCGATTTATAGAAATTGAGCACCGTGATCACTTTTGCTTATTTCTTTGATTCCGTATGCGAAATAGCATATTATGTGCATAAGATGGATCATGAATTAGGTTCTTCGGATGCTTTTAAGTATTTTAGAAATGATTTCATCACGATCTGGTATTTTTTTTTTTTAAGTAGCTATTTTATGTTTCTCGTTTAACATTGAACTATTTACATCGCTCAGATTCTATGATATTTAGTTGAAATGCACACTACAAGATGATATGAATATATTTTTGCTTCTTCTTATTCGCTGAGTGACCAGCTGCGGTGCGGTCCTACATATTATGGATAGGTGGTACTACTACAGTACGAGGTATCGAGTCATGTGTTATTCTGGCTTATTTAAATGAATTATCAATATTATCGATTGTATAAATAACACTCAGTATGGTTTTAATGATTGATTTTAATTTCACTGATTTGTCATGAAGTATTTTTATCATACGGAGAATGTGATACAACGTTAACTTTATTAGACCTTTGAAGTATAATTTTATGAAATTCCTTATTTATTTATTACCTACCAATACAAAATTCTATAATAATATTAAGCAATTGATTTTTGTCAGTCAGAAAGTGTTGTCTAAAAAATATATTGTATTTGTTTTGTCATTGATCTAAAATACTTATATACATACCGCTATACATTTTCCAGCATTGTTTACTTTTTTAATCGCTTAGGTATTATTATATGCTTCTCTAATCAGATTATATTGTTGAAAATAAAATATAATTATTTGGACTACCTAACCATTGTTGTAATTGTGTATTTTTGTTGAAAATCTCCACTAGTTTAAATATTAGTTATAATGTACCACACTATCCAAGCGGATAAGGTAATACTTCAATAGTAATATACCTAATTATAACTAATATATTGCTTGAATATATATATATTTAAAAAAATAATTAATGATTTTGAGGATTTTAAATAATTTTTTAATTCAACCCTTTATGAAAAATTAATGTGGCATTACGCTTAACTTTTTTACTAACTCTTGTAATGAAAACCCATGATAAACATTGTATTATATTTTCAAACATCGGGTTAAAAAGTAAAAAAATGTAATGCATTTTTTACTACAAATTTGAAAATAGTTTCGAATTTTGTTGATTATGATGGATTTTGTCAACATTTGAAATTCAAACAGAAAGCGAAAAACTGCAGTATTATGTAATTGTGACCTTTTTAAGTTGCAGTAAGAAAAACTTGTTAAGCACTTTGTGTAGTATTTTAATGTTGTTTTACACATAAGTCATAACCAACAATTTTCGATGTCTATTAATAATTTTTCTATGTCTGAAAATTTCATGAATATGCAGTTATTGAACATTTAATGTCTCTGTAGTAAGTTGTTCTTTTTTGAATTGCAACAAAAAATATAATAGTTTTCTTCGAGTCTGGTTTTCCAAATTAATTTTTAGTTTCTCTCGATTAGACTACTTTTAAAAGTACTGGAAAATTGTTTAACTCCCAAAGTACAGATTGATATTTTTACCAGAAATTTACCAGAAAAGGATGATGATTGGAGCATTGTATCTACTGGTGTTTTCAGATTCAACTAAAAATGATGAAAAAACATCATTGTAAATGCAATACATTTACCACTCCGCTCAGATTTTAAAAATTGCCTGTTCAAATATTAATAATGCATATAGTCTTTAAATAGCCCACGGGCCCAGAGGTAGACTTAAAGTTTCATTAAAACTTTAGGTATTATCCATTAAAACAGTTTGTCATAAAATAATGTATTTATTATTTATAGAGTACATACTTATTTAGCTAAATATATTTATTATGTCTCTTGACATATTAATGTATTATACATTAACTAACGAGTAACGAATAAGTGACATATTATTCAATAAACCATTATAATAGGTATATAAAATTACAATATCCAGTGGTTAATAAAATTAGATTTTATAATGCTTGGATTTTAAATTTAATTTCTGTCTACATGATAATCGTATTAACTTTTTATCCATTTTTTAATTAAATTAGATACACTTTGTTTGCAATGGACATATTATTATTATAGTTAAGCTACCTAGCATTTAAGATTTTATCAATTAACTAAATGTTTTAGTAAACAGTGAAAAATATCGATTACTTGCTGCTAATACCTACTTGGCTTTTAAGTAAAATTACGACTAAATACTAATATTTTGTGGTTATTTTAGTTACCATAAAATGTTTAATTATTTAAATTTGAAAAAAAACAACAATAAAAGCAAAATATTATTCATATTATTATACTCGTATTATAATAGTGTGTTGTATTCTCATAAATAATAATTATTTCGCTTCTTTCTTTTCTACCCCGTTATGAAAGTTGAGTGTTTTAATTTTAATCAATATCCTAGCTGAGTATACTTCTACTTTTGTATGAATTTTTGTTATATGTGTTAAATATGGTTCAGTGTCACTGCTATTTTATAAAATATGTATTAATACCTATACCGCTATTTTACGTCAGAGTTTGAACAATACAGAAAATTGACCGTCAACTGCGCCTTTGTATTTTGTATAGGCCCCTATACAAGACACTTTTTGAGACTAATAATGTTTTTTACATAATAAGAGAGTTATATGAATACATTATATTCTCGGTATAAATATAGAATAGTCTACTATCAACATTGTTGAATAATTGAATAATTAATTATATGATCATAATATGAACCTTATAGATTCACTAATAACGAAATTAACTCTGTTCAATAATATTATATTTTATTAAACTATGACAAAAGTAATTAGACAATATTAATCTGGTATTCCAACTTTCAATGAAATGTATATAATTTTTAATTGATTTTGTTACTAACAAACTAATTTACTCCATACAATTTGGTTTTTAAGTATTTTAATATTATAAAAATGAAGTAAGATTACCTATTTGTATGATTTTTTATGACATTAATTTTTGAAATCGGTTTTATTATGCTGGTTACTAGATGCTGAATCAAATAATTTAAGGACTTATAAATGAACGATTTAATATGATTAACTTGATAAGTTCATAACTTGTTTAAAACAAACTCTACTATAGACTACAGCACAATATAATTAATAATTAACTTATTACTTTTTTTGTGAGAAAATTTCAGAAACCGGCTAAATTTATGATCAAAGTTGGTAACAAACAGAACTCTATTTAAAACCGTTTTTGAAATGCCATGATAAATTGCTTTTAGATTTTAAAAGAACATCCATTTATTTATTTTTAATTCGTATTTATTTAACAGATAACATTTATGATCTAACAAAAACAGATTGTCCACAAAACTGATTAAAAGCCTTACATAGATGAATGAGCATTGTTTTAATTTAGAAATACAGATCTTAACTAAAATCGTTATTGGTTTATAATCTATAGGTATATCAAAAATTATGTCAGTCTGTCATAAATCTATGCCTGTCTAAATGTTTGGACCGATTTTGATAAAAATTTTTGTGTGTGGTTGAGTGGTTGTCTGGATGATTTAGATTTATAACTGGATTTATAACTTTGTAGATGCAACCCGGGGAGGTGCTCGAATAGGGATTTTGAGATTTATGTTTATAAATGGTTGTTATTGGTTATAATAGAAATAAAAATATATTGGTAGAAATAAGAATTTTTTTTGTTTATTGTTGCCATTGGTCAATCGGACAGATCAGGTATAAACATTAAGAATGCATCAAATTAAATTTCTGCACATTGCCTACCAAGGTGGATGAGTTGCATTTATAGCCGTTAATCGGTGTGTCCACAATCAAAATAAAAATAAATAAATAAAAATATAACATATTATTCCTAATATATAGAGTAGGCATTTTTAACGGGCCACGAAGTGCATAGTAATCTATAAAACATAGCATTATAACGTGAATAATATAAGTTCTAAATGTTGTTAAACTACTTTTATCATGTGGTAAATGATAGAGTACCGCGAGATAAACTGAAAATCAAAAGTGGCAGTTGGTACACTAATTTTGTTCAAAGTTTTACATCAAAAAATATAATTCTTCTAACATTATACAAATTATACACATAGGTGCATAATATAGTGGTTAATTAACATAAATTGTTTATTATCTAATTATAAAGAAATTAAAACAAAACTAATTATTCTTTAACACCGTTTTACAATAAATTATCAAATTTGAATTTATTCATAATACTTTATTATTATTTTTATTGTGTTTAATTTACTGGCAACATGTTAGATAAATTATGTAAGATATACAATTGTAATGGATATCAGAAAATATTTAGAAACGTTACTCAAATTTGAATTGTGTGGAAACATAATGATGAGAATTATAAATATATTTAGTAGAAATAAGTACTACTTGGTTAACAAAAATATTCTACTATATAGGTAGGTATGTAAAAGATAAATTGTTTTTTTATACGTTGATGATTTTTTAAAAAAATTGGAATTATTAGTGTGTAATTATATACTTTCTTGTAAAGTGTAAATGCTTTAAAACTTGTACAGTGATTACATTTTTAATATTTTTAAACGTTTGTTAAATATTACAAACATTTTACAAAACTGTTAACATTTTAATTATTTTCTTGATAAATATTTAAAAAAAAAAATATTTTATTTTCTACACACCAAAGTAAAATAATTCAAAACTGTGTAAGTTAATTACTTTCAATGTAACATTAATAAATTACTGTCATTTCATGCAGATGTTCAAAATACCTTTCTTGCAAACTTATTTCTTTTTGAATCCTTATGAAACACATTAATTTTTAAACACTCCTATAAATCGCAATGTTTTTAATGATTTATAAACTAAAAAACTAAAAAAAACTTTAAATATTATCAATGTTGCCCCATTTTACGTTATTGTAATTAAATGATAGTATTATAAAAATTATATTATAGATGAATTCATTACAGTCCATCTACACCTAACTCATAATTTTCAGTAATGTTTATTTTTAGAAGTATCGTATAGCGTTCTTAGTTGAATTTTCTTGGGAATCCCTACAAAAATAGTATAGTTATTATTAAAATCAAAATAGTTCCCGGTTCATTTATATTCAAAGATTCTATTACCTAGTTTAAATTTCTAATAATATTGATGATAGAAACATACAATGGTTTATAAAGTTTGTACATTATATTTATTTAAGTATTGTATAGGCGTAATTTACCTGTGATAAGTAATCTCGGCTGTACTTGAAGTATTTTTACAGATGCAGTGATTATTAACGTTATAATATTATGTTTTTGTATACTAAATTATTATTTATAACACAGTTTTTTTTTCGCTAAGTATATCAAAATTAATTCAGATTTGAAATCACTTCAGTCTTCGAAATGTTAGTAGGTAATTTTACTGTTAGTATTGTATAATATATCTTTTGTAATTTATCGGTTAAATTTAAAAACAAAACAACATGATTTATACATTTTATTATTTCTAGGTTATACTGTTAAAATACATTAAATATGTTGTATATCATTATTATTTGTATTCTTTAATATTAGTTTCCAACAGTTATTTTAGTAGAAAGAAGGTATAACACACCATAATTCTAAAAGCTTGTTTTTTCTTTGTTGAATGATTTAAAACACTTATTTGTGGCTCTGACTTTTTATGATGATTTTTTCATACAATTGTAATATTTAAAAATATATATTTATCTTATGGTGCACCCTTTGATTTTAAGTTTATATTAAGTAAAATAAGTTGGAGGAATCACACATTTATCTCCACAATTGTTGGATAAATCAAGTTTCCCACTTCCCATTCTTTAGGAAGTATAATCAATATTTTGATTTGTATTTCAAATGCAATTGTACCTACTATAAAAAATAAAAATAAAATATTTACGATACTATTAATGTTGGTGTTATATTTTTAACTTTTGTATTTTTGTATTTTATTTGAGAATATAAAGCTGCTTTGTAATAAAATTATAAAAATTGTTAACTTATTTTTGAAAAATTACAGTTTAGATTAGTTGTTAATGGTGTAATGATATACATTTAGTTTCAAATGTATATACAATTATTTTTATGATTTCTATTATTCTAAAAATATACTCATGGTATTACTATTAGGCAGTAAATAATTATTATATATTATAATTGTAATATATTTTTGAATATTAAATTATTCTATTGAAAGTCCTGTGCCAAAAATAAGGAATGTTATTTTGAAAAGATTTATTAGTCTTTCACGCCAAAAAGAAATGTGGTATACTGCGTGTACTATTGATACATCATAATATCCGTCTGCTCTCCGTCTGCTCTCAGTTTGAGCATAAACGCTAAAAATACGTTGCAATTATTGTAGGCATAACAAACTTTTTTCATACCATTGACGTCGAGTGTCAACATTTTGTCTTCGCGTATTTCAACTTCTAATAGTTGAAGTGAATATACTATGCCAGAAGCAAATGACACTTAACTTGCAACCAAGTACTTGACACGACAGCTGCATCAACCAACAGTGTACCCATAATATACAACTATGAATGCAAGAGGGTGTCATATGTGACCCCATTTGAGCACAATATGTGAAATAGTTGCTAGAACTTGACCAAGTATTTTATTATTTAGTAACAAGGGCTCAATCCTTAATTCGATATTTAATTTGACGGTTTTTAAAACAATTAAATAAATTAAATAAATCTTAGAAAATTCAGTTTTAATATAATTTGAAAATTAATTGTAGTAATAAATCACAATCGAATAAATATCAGAATTGTGGTGATTTTATTAAGTATCTGAGTTCAAGTTGAAAATGTCTTGAGATAGCATGACAAAATAAGCAATTGTAAAATAAAAAAAAAAATTAAATTCCTAATCACTTCTATAAAGATTTAAAAATTCTTTGTATTTTATATCAATTATATTCTAGTAGTCCCCTAACATCGTGAAATCAGTAAGCTACTTATTGATCATCGTAGAATCAACAAAATACTTAAATTGACAAAATAGTGGCGTAATTCTAACTACTTGATTTTAGTTGCACGTATCATCGATATTTGTAATTAATGTTTGTCTTGAAAACATGTGCCTACGTGACTAAAAATGTATAAATGTAAAATCTATATCTATTTATATAGTTATATATATATTTGTTTTAAATATAGACATGATATTAAGTTTGAAATACTCGTCTTTTATTTATCGTCTTGGTGCAGAATAGATATGAGATATCTTTCATTTAATTGTAAAAGTAATGATAATCATCGCAATCAAGAACATTGTGAAAAAACACTTTATTTTTATAACATATTGTCGGTTATTTTTCTTTAAAAAAATAAAATACTTATTCAGAAGCTCGTCTAGATTTTATATCTCATCTAATGATCTTCAAATAATTCACAGAAAAGTATATAACTGAAAATAATAATTAAAAAAATTGGATTCGCCTAGAGAATGTGTTCGTAGTTATTGATTTAAATTATTCAATTTGTAAAAATCAACTCAGTTTAATATGATAAGATACGTATTTATAATACACTATAGTATAAAATAAATAAAATGAATGTGTATTTTTTTTTAAAGATTTTCATTTAAATATACCTTGTAATAAAAAAAATTATAAAAAACCAACATTAATGTATTCATGACGATGTAGGAATTCTTTATTTTTCACTAGACACTGTGAGTGGAAGGAAAATTGTATTGTTTTTTTTTCTTTGTCCTCAGGTGAAATTATATTTTATTTTGTATATATTTTTTAGAATAAGTCAATGGTTTAATAACGTTAATTGCGCAAGTTGTGCAATTGTATTACAATTATTGTTTTAATGCTGCAGTCTTGGGTACTGTTTGCCATTCTATAAATATTCATAATATATAGATTTAAATAAATCAAACACACACTAATTCTAAATTTTTTTTCTATGAATTTGCAGATATTCTGATTTTTAAGCATTTTGTTATGAGCTTATTATTTGTATTAAATATCATACAACATAACTTGATACGAATTTTTAGGAATAAAAATCAGATTTGTTAAAAATGTGAATTTAAAGTTTAAACCTGAAATAACTGTCATGGCTATTGATCTTAATATACATCCATAACTCGGTAACAATTCGCCTACTCGAATTAGTCCTTACATAATCCCTTCGAGGCGTAAACCGCATCGAAAAGCAATCAAATATGAAATTAAATTATGTATTCTCGAAGGATCTAGTAGGAGATTGCTAGCGCGTCTACGTGTCTACGTCGAAATGAACAAAAATTAGGATTATTTGTAGGAAACGGAAACAATAATGTTGTTGTTAGCAAAATATGAATTTAATTGAATTTAATGCAAACGAAATATGATACAATAGATAATTTGATCAAACAAAATACAAACAGAGTATATATTGTATCAAGTAGTTTGTCTAGTAGTTTTTGCAGAGTTACAGTTTACGTAGTATACCTCTGAACGTTTCAAACAGACTAGTTGCTACAGAGTAAAAACAATTTTGTTATAGTATGTTAAAAACCAAATGTTGACAATTCATTATTTTATATTTTTAATACCCGTTAAAAAGTACTTGATTAACATCGTTTATTATGTTACATGAGAATAATATGTCGTCTTTAAAAAGTCGCGATTTGTATCTATTAATTTTTTGAGTTAAAATAGTGTTCTTAAGTTGTTTAAAAGCCTTGGAAATATAAACGAAAAAATATTGAACTTCTTTTTTAAAATATTCTGCAATTACTAAAAAAGTTTTTAATAAATTATTCTATATTATGATATATTTTAATTCAAAAATATGATTTTTCTTATTTGTATTTTTTTTTTTGATAAATTTAATTTAAAAAAGGTAAAAAATTTTCAGTGTATTTATATAATTAATCGATGTTTCTATGACAACCAGCTTAGGTTTTTCATCCCAATCTAGGAACATTCGATTAACTACCATTAAAATAAACAATTTTTTTCTTCAGGGTCTCATAGAATATACTTAAGTATTTTTTATGTACTTTTTTAGAATTTATTTAAATAATTAAATTACAAACGGTTACACGGCGTCTTGGATAGGCTATTTAGCTACACTTCTACTGTTGGTAATTTTTATTAAGAGAGCGTTATACCCGCATGTGTTGTCTACTTGTCTCCGCCTTAGAAGTGCGTAACATACCAAATTTTAAGCTAAGAATATCACGTTTAGCTCTGTCAGCTTAAAAAATTAGAGTGAATTTTCTTCTTATAAAAATTAAAAGTAAGATTATTATGGAAGGCTTCTCATGTGCTTTTTATTATATTTTAATTTTAAAGAGAGTTATGAGTATTTTAAAATTTTAAATAGTTTGTACAACTTAAAATACTCATAACTCTCTTTAAAATTAAAATATAATATAAAAGCCCATGAGGAACCCTCCATAATAATCTTACCTTTAATCTTAATAAGAGGTCAATTCACTCTAATTTTTAAACTAACAGAGCGAAACGTCATCTTCTGAGCTTAACATTTGGTATGTTATGCACTTGTAAGGCGGAGAAAATACATGCGGGTATAACGCCCTCTTCATGACCATAATAATAATATTATTATTATGTATACTAACATTAGTTTTTAGATTTTACATTTCGATTCAAATCTTATAGTGTAATACGTGTAATAATATCTAATCATTAATTTTACTGATTTTTATTGAATTTCAAAGCACTATCGTATTGCCCAACTGGCACTTCATTATACCTGTCAATGATAGTAGATTTTTGAATAATACTTAATAACCGATTTAAATAACTATATATCTTTTTTACTTTCTTAATTTAAGTAACTCGTATGTACCTACTGAATAAAATATGTTTTTAAGAAGTATACGGTGTGTTAGCAATAGTTTATATTTTCTGAAATATTTTATAATTGTTTTATTTTTAAATATCAAATATACTCGGTTCAGTGGGGGAACACGCCGATTCTGAGCATTCAATTGCTCAAAGCTTCTGTTGAAACCGGCTCAACTAAGATGGTGTGCTACGTGGGGATGTGCAGAAAACTTGATTTTCGTAAGTCCACCGTGTGTTCTCTTGCTGAACAGAGAGCAGGTATATTGATTTGATTTTTATGTATATTATTTAAAATTTCATTAGTTTGGATTTCCTGTATACTTAATACTGTTATTTATTAATATTGATAATATAGAACATTTAAAATGTATTCGAATATTTATTTCTCTCTTATAAACCTACTTAAAAGAGTCAATGCACTTGTATAATTAAAAAATATCTCTTACATTTTAAGCTATTAAACATATTTTTTATTTCATCAAATGATATAAAAGGACATACCAGTACATTTTATGCTATTGCATTTTTGTTTTTAGTGCTCAGAGCATCACACAATATATATATTATAATATCCAAGTCAGTTAAATTAATAAATATAACTTTATAGCTTGCTTCCAGTTACGGTCTAAAAATTTCTAACAGGACTGATAACAGCTATTAGTCTAACAAGTACAACGAACTGTATAATTTGTAAAACCAAGCATTGTCAATTATATCACATAATATTATAGTTAATGAAATGAGATATTTTATAATTTTTTTTTTTTTAGTTGTTAATATATGGAAATGTATGTTATATGGAAAAATAAAATAAATTTAATGTTAAAGATTAAAATTGTATAAAGCTCGAAAACATAGAAAAGATATTATGTATTTTTTTTTTAAATTTAAGCCCTGTATTATTTTTTCTTAATACTCTTTTGTTTTTTTTCTGAAGTTCTAAACATAAAAACTGTAGTTTGTATACAAGAATTATTATCAACAAAACAACAAAAACATTGGTTAAACTGGTTACTGGTTAGTATAACAACACAATGAATAGATAGCATAGGACCTAATATGTTTTAGCAATGCATTTTAAATGTTAATGTATTCAATTTATTATGGCACACTGGCAAATTATTTGAACAAGCTATGTTATTCTGTCGATAACTCTTTAACCTTTATTTGTGTTATACGAATAAGGTTAGAGTCACAATATTATTTAAATAAACAATAAAGGTATTATTTTGTACTCCGCAATCGTATTACTTATTGTACTAATATCACGGGTGTATGGATTTTTAATGAATAAAATAAAATATAATATAAAATATTTAATGGAAAAAAAAACTTTTAATAATAATTAAAACAAAGTAGTTGAGTAGAAAAACGTGACTAGAATATTCATTTAAATTAGGTAATTATTAGAGCAAATATTTATGATTATGTTCTAATAACCCAATTAGGTACAATATTTAAAATTTAAATAGTATATTATGCATCACAAGTACATTTACATTCACTCATTACATGTTTTTATTACGCACAAAGATACAAATTGTGTGTGTCTATTGAGAATTAAATTTTACAAAAGGGAAATTAAGACTTAATTATTAGAATAACCGATCTGCAGTACAGTAGGTACCAGATCTCGACTGTATCCCTATATTGTCTAAGACACTGTGGAAGTTATTGTGTTAAATTTGAATTGTATTTTATAATATTAGTTAGGTATCTATGAGGAATTTTGTATTACATTTTCAAAGTTTATATTTCATAAAAATTGAACATTTTAGACATTTTAACTTCAAAACTATTTGCAAATATTTGTGTTTCTGACCGATTTTGTATACATTTCCCGGTTATTTGTTTTGAGCAATTAAAAAAAAAACAAAATAAATTTTTTTAAAACTGATTTTATGATTATTTTGAAAAATAATTGTAATATTTTATGTCTCAGGAGTACTCAGAAGTACTCATATTCAATTTGCTATCAAAAATCAGTCTCAAAGTTGGAGATTGAAACATATTTCTCTACTATGCCACATCGTTAAAAAGCACAAGCAAAAAAAAAAAAAAATCAAACATCATTGTAAAATAATAAAAGTAATATATCTATCGCTCCTTTCAGAAGTTAAAATTAAAGAGAATATAATTAAACTTACTTCATCAAACTATTGTATTCAATTTATTGTACATATTATTCATTTTTGTTAATAGTGAAGCTACTACATTATTTAATCAGTTTAAAAATACATTCTCTAACTTATTCTACTATAAATGTATCAACTTTACAAATCATGTTAAAATATTATTTAATATAATAAAAATACAATGTTATATTTCTATGTAAATAGCAGTGCTTCACCTTTTAATATAGCCACATTAGCCGTTGAACTATTAGGCCAATGGTAAAATAAATATGTAAGTAGATCTATACAATGTAGAATATAATATGATTAAAAAAAAGTAGTCTCACTTATTGTTGATTTATTGTCTTAAAATATTTTTAAAAAAGTACAAAAATAAGAAACGTATTCTCATTGTATATGCAATTACTAATTATTTATAAGCATCTTTACAGATACACTGTTTAATAGTTTAAATTTTGCTGTTTTTGACCTAAACAAATCTTTCAGAGGTTTAAACATAATTTTTCAAGTATGATACAAAACGTTTAAAAAAACTAAGTCTCAATAATTTTCAAAAATTAATTTTAAAATTTTAAACTGTGCAAAATATTTATTTAAAAATGTTTGGAGTAAAAATTATTCCTGTTGCATTTTTCTTGTTTTGGTTATATCTTACATTAAAGTTTTTTTTTTTTTGCCTAACTTTAATAGAAGGTTTTTTGAAAATAGTTATCGTTATTATACATTTTTTTTTTTATCAAATATAAAGTATTTCATAAATATTTTATAGTAGGTCATCCATAAGAAATAACTGAACCTAACCAAAATAATACAAGTGGTGGATAATAAAATAATTACCGTCGTAATTTGAATGATATTATGCTCGTATATTCTCTAGTTTAAAAATATTATGGATGCCATTTTTATGGATATTTTCTATGTAGTTTAATGCACTGATTTAAAAACTGCAGTCATAACACTTGTCAGTCACGTTTGTGCCATAACAAATTTAAGTTGGCGGATGTATCAGTTTTCACTCTATAGTATAAACACCATCGTATCACGAAGAGATTTAGCCCGTAAACAGGCGGTTTTAATAACCTAATCCACGGGTTCCCAAACTATTTTGATTCACGCCTACGTAAAAACGAAAACATTACGGTTCCACGTCTTCTATTCATTTTATAGCATGCTTATATATATATCAGTCAGGCTAAGAAATATTTAATCTATACTATGTACTAATTAACTAACATATATCATAATATTTTGGCTTGTTCCAATAACAATAAAATCTAATAAATAACTCTCCCCGTTTTGTTTGTAGCATACACTTTCTAAACTATTTAGGTAAACAAAATATAATAGGCAATACTCATCTCAAGTCTCTCCTGTGTTCACACAGTCACACCTCTCAAATCTTATTTTAAATATGATACCGCTAATACAAATGCCAAATGAAATGCTGAAATTGTGGGGCGGTTGTATGATAAATCTACCCGTCGTTTCTAGCACTCGGATAGGTGACCATCCGGGTTTTTAGCAACACATCTCGGCCCGATATACACAAACACGTGTTATAATGCTACCAACATAAAAACCTACTAAACCTATATAAAAAAACTCCCTACCGTACGCGCCCCACACTTAATGTTCTATGTTGCCAAAGGTGCCCCCTAATAAAAAAAAATTACTGAAATTATATTGCTTCACTACTTTACGCACCAGTCACTACAATTTATATCATATTACATAGGCAATTTTTAAGAGCAGAATACAATGTGAAAAATCAGAATAGAAGTACCTCCTCGTAGTAGTTGGGATTGAATACTTAGGTTTTAAATAATAATATAAAATTACTTTAAAATTTTTATAAACAGAAGTGATTTTTAATAACGCGTGTGAGGTTGTTGTGTATAGTTTTCATATTTTGTTTGTTATTTTTCATTTTCAAAATAAAAGAATAGTGTGATGTTGACTTCATACTTCGATGCATCTTTGTTTCTGAACGATACAGCATGATACGTTGAATCACATTTATTTCTTTGGATAGGGCTTGTTGAAAAATCCATCCCCATAAAACCAATAGCTTTTGCACTCCATTCAAAATCTTAAAAAAAAACAACGGGTGTCAAACACATCCACTCAAGAAATTTACAAGAAACAAATAATGCCCATGAGACTTAATCTCAACGAAAATAAGTGTATAGCAAGATTATTGCCTAAAGCTAAAACCATCATCTTGATTTTAAAATACTCGGTACATTCATACAATTAATGAAAAGTGTCATTACATTTTGAACGCTCTTAACTAATAAATAATGCTTTTACACAAATATAACATTTTAATATAATGCAACCAATATTTTTTCCAACACTATAAAAATAAACCTACACATTTTTTTTTAGTAAACTGGAAGAAACATGATTTTGTATAAGGTATATTTTAAAAACAAACCAAAGAAAAAAATTGAAGTAAATTATAATATATACTCCATACTAATAATTTAGAATAAAAATATGGTTAGGTTCGTTTGAAGAACTATGCTTATACTTTTTGTGACAAAAAAAAACAAATCCAATGGTTTTAACCATCATAAAACAAAATAAACAAAACAAACAGTTTACTTTTTACCGAGATAAAACATCTTTCAGTAGGTAATATAGTTTCACTGTACAGAATTTCATTTATTATATCGTATTTTTTATCATAAAAATATATTTAATGTGTTTGTGTGTGTGTGTGTGTGCGTGTGGTTTGTTTCATATGTATCTCCTAAAACCTAAATATAAACATAATTCACAAGAAATTATGCTGTATTTACCACCTAATATTCCATTCAAAACTGAATTCTCACTTAAACCATTTCATCTCAAGACTATTATTTAAAATCCTCCTTGACAAACTGGATTAAGACGCCTAAACCAGGGTTCAGAATTGGACCAGATACTTACACGTTGTGTAAATAATGAAGTTCGCTATTTCAATTATTATGAAATTTCCCACTTCAGTATTTTTTTTAGTGTTAAAAATACCACTTATTATTTTAACAAATATACTTCTTATAAATAAAAACCAGTAATCAATAAAACAATATATTTATAAAAATAAACCAACCATGATTACCCTCTTTGTATAATAGTCTTAAATTTCTTTCTTCATTGATTTTTCTGTATTAATATGTATCTAAATAAAAAACCAATACAAAAATAACCTTCTTTCATGACCCACTATACATTATATACAGCTAGAATATAATATATACAGTGTACAGGGTGAATCACCAAGAATGCCCACCCCGTTTCTCTTAAATAACGCAGTTATTCAAAATCTGATTTTAGAATTTTTAAATAAACTATAAAGACCATATTTTCAAATTCTTGAGATTTATTTTATTATTTAAGTAGTGTCCTGAGGAGATGCAAGCTTCTGTTTTCAAATAAGAATTTTTTCTGCTATAAATTATTTGATGGATTTTTTTTTTGAAAATGTTGACGTATTAGAACTAAAAAAGGTTAGATTTTTTTTTCATTTAAATTGTATTACTAATGATAATAGGTAAATAATAATGGGTTTTTAAGATGAAGGGGATATGGTGATTTAAAAATGTTAGTATAGTCAGTATTGCCCATTTATCTATATTAATAATTTATAAAAATACTTAAAGTATAATTAATACTAGATGCAATATTATATCTATTTTATTTTTTTGGAAAACCCATTTCTAAGGACTATTATCCTCAAGAAAAATTTTAATAACTGAGAGACTCCTAGTTCAAATTTTAAATTAGTACATTAACATTTTAAAAAATATTATAAATTAAATAATTTATAGTTAAAAATCAGAAATTTGTATTACTATACGACATTCCTTAAGTAATTTAAAAAAATAGTCAGAGTATATTTGAAAATTTCAAAAATCAGAATTTGAATAAAATATAAATTATTGAATTTGAAATAAATGATGGTGAGCGTGCTTGGTGAACCATCCTGTATATAATAAAATTACGATATCCGTATTTTACAAAAGTTATTGTTGTATACAAATGTGTATATACATACGTCATATTAAAATGGCATTAAGTTCTTACTTAGATGAAAACCATAATATAAATGCATATTTGGCAAAAAAAATATCTGAACAATGAACTACTGTGATTGTGGATGGAAATGTGTAATAATAAGAACTTAGGAAAAGCCATTATATGAGTAGAGCACTTTGAAATGGCTAAGTCACTTAGACACAGATCCTACTGATGTGTTATTCGTCTGACTTCGTTTAACTTAAAAGCTTCTGATATAAGGTCCAGCCGGAACCATAAAATATATCCAATATTTTAGTGTGCATAATTTAAGGAAAGGGTCACGGTTCCAAAAAAAAAATAAAATGCGTTTTACCTATAGTTCAAAAGTGATTAACATAATATAATGTAACAGGGGGATCCTTACAACACTCAACGATGAAGGTATTGTGATAAAAAAACATGGTTGGGCGATCCAGTATAGTATTTTGATAGCGGTGATAAATTATAGCATTTGAAAAATGATCGTAAGCTGACAAAGTTTTACCTAAAAACAAGTTGTAGAATTTATTTAAAAATATGTCCTTGTTCTAAATCTTTGGTTTAATTCTGAAGTAAGCTGTTTTGAAATTACAAGAAAGTAAATTCTAGAGAAACGTTGAATACAACTTCTTTTTAATATTGAATTTGTAGAAAAAAAACAAATTAATAGAATAACAATTAACAATAATGTGTCTTACACACAAATTACAACCAATAATTTGCAATAAATACATCAATGACTGTACTCAAAAATTGTATTTATAAAGACTTTACAACTATAAATAAGCTTAAAATACACAGACATAATACGCTACACAAATGTTAGATTGTATTCAGTGGGCATGATAAAAAGTTTATTTTAGTTATTATTTTGTTTTGAATAAAATAATAAAAACTATTCCTAACTGTAAAGACTGTTATATCAACCGCGTACAGGTTATATATTATGTATGTTTTACGTATACTTATGTATATTTATGTACATAATTAATATTGTTTTATTAATATTGTTTTTATAAAATATGTATATTGACGAATAAATAAATGTGATCATAAGTTTTCACATATTTATAAAAACATAATTTCACGGTTCATTTTATTTACACAATTTAAAATAATTAAATTACAAACACTTATAAATTATTCAAAAAATATTTTTTAATTGTTTATTTTATTACATTTTATATAATTAACATCACAATTTATTAAGACCAAAATAACACTACATTTTGGGTTAATCAATATTAAAATATAAACTCTAATAATTTAAGCAAGTTAATGAAATCTATTAAAAACTATCATACTTTTTCTTAAACGTCAATATCACATTTAAAATATTAATTAGTATCTAATTACATAAAAACATTTAAGCACGTGGTTAAATGTATTTTGTTCAACATTTGAACAGTTTTGTATACATTTGTACTTTTGTATGATATTAAAACATATATTCGTCAAACTTTATTAATATCCACTTATTATTTTTATTTAATTTTTTATGTTCAAACAAATATACTTAGGTAATGTTCAACATTAACATCCAGGCACATCGGGTTGATTATAATGTATTATATTTGTACATCTCTGTTGACCGTTATTAAATATCATTATTATTCACTTTGTCTACATTGTGTTAGATGTTTTTTTAGTATGCATTTATAATAATTAATAAATAATATTTGGTAGTGTTTCAGATAAAAATATTTAGTTGAAATAAAAATAAATCTACCATATAGAAGATAAGTGTCTATGGTTATGCTAGCAGTTGTAGGAACGCATTCAAATATACAATTCAATGTTTAAGTTTGGGAAATTGTTATGTTTTAGTTCACTTTAAATGTTAGCTGTTTTCATTTTCTTCGGTTTTTGAAGTGCGTAAGCCGTAAGGGATTATTTTTACACAGGGTGCCAATTTATGTTAATCTCGGTCATTACTTTTGAGTTTTTGATGAGTGCTATTCTAGGAAAATGTATTTGGGTTTTGGTTTCTATAAACAGGAATTTTATATTTCACATATGATTTGAAATTCACAACACATATAGGCCGGAATAGATTAGTCAGTCCACAATGCGTATTGATATTCTAACTATTGAATTAATACATTTTTTTAAGTAGTCTAGCCGTCGTAATATATAAAAATTTGTAAAATAAATTAATAGATTAGTAGTTATTTTGATTTAACATTGACATTGCCTAGTTAATAAATCACTGATAAGAGTTGCTATATAAAATAATTCAATGTTGGAAATTATTTTGATATAATATTATTACAACCTAACTTCACCTTATAACTACTAGGTTTTACATTGATGCATATTATTAGTCAACTAATGTTTAGATTAGCTGAAAAAACAGTGTCTAGATACATTTAGTTAACTGAATTTGATCCAAGACAAATACTTATAAATCTAAGAAACAATTTTAATGTTTGTGTTATAGTTAAAAATAATAAAACTTTCGTAAGATCATTTGATTTTGAACATAAAAATAATTCGAAGAAACACGTAAATTTATTAATAAAATAGAAATTATCAACATGTGAAGGGCATAGTTTTTATCGTTAACGTATGTACTACAAGTGTACAGTATACAATATTATAAGTTGTGTATCTTTAATTGTATGAACCATGTTAAATCAGTACGTAGTGTAAATGCTGTGTTCGGCGTACGATTTTCCTTACTATTTATAAATAGTATATATCATTAATTTTACAATATATTAGATTCAGCGATGAATGAATTGATTTTACAAAGACATATTATGTTGTTGTGGGTTCGTACTTAGCGTAGCAATTATGTACACGATTTGCACAGAAATGAATGCTTGGATATTTATATTTGTGGGGGGGGGGGGTGATTGAGGTAGAAAATTCGATAAAAATGTTCAGTATTTTTCAAAATTATTGATTGGGTGGCAGGAAATAAGATACCCGAGTGGCTAGTATTTTTACGCAGAATAAGTTTTTGAGAAAGTTAATTGTGTATTTTTAGTCTTATTTAACGATAAATAAACGCAGGTACATTACATCTTCATTATATATTTATATAAGCGTTCTTTATTCATCATAAAACTTTAAAAATATTTTTAACTCTTTTGAACTATATAATATAGACAAAATTTAAATTTTTTAAATTTTTATCTTTTATAAGCTTCAATAAAAATTGTTCGTTTGATATAAAGCATAAGTGTAGTTCATACTATAAACAAAGAGTCTAAAAAATAGTAAAATATAGGTGCGTGATTTTTTGTTGTTAACATTTGAAATTAAAATTTGGATGAAAATAGATATTTGAAAGAAGAATACCGTTTTTAGTTATTTTAAAGTAATTTTTAAAGTATTGTCGTTGGATAATTGAAACGTTCAACTTATATTATCACATTTTAAATTCACAAAATATTTTAAAATCCAAAAATTAATTCAACCTCTTAGTTATTTCTAATAATTGCAAAATAAATTACAATAAAATCAATATGAATATATTATCATAAAATATCCTTAGAAACAGAAACTGACACGTCTCTTCCTTTCAAAACCATTTTTCGTATGCTTTTATTTATTATTGAATTAAAATTTAACACATCCAATACAGTAACTTAAACAATGGAGGGATACGCTCAAAGCCTGCCATACAACAGAGAGACTTCGTTGATGTTTTTTGTTATCTATTAACATAATTAAATTTTAAGTATTCTATTTTATGTTTATTTTGTTTATCTTTAACTACGTATAGATATTTTAAAATTATACTCAATCTTATTTTTATTAATTTTATGTTATTAGAACCGAATCTTAAAAATACATATTATTTGAAACCTAATTTTGCCAATAGATTTTAACATATTGCAAACTATTAATGATAATTTATAGAATTATATTTTTGATTATACGTAATAATTAATAATTAACCCAGCTATATAATATAACAAATAATATTATAAGTTCGAAGTTTTATTATTATTTTTTTTTTTTAATAGACAATTTACAGTCTGCATTACATAACACAATAAGTAAAAAATATGACAAACATAACACTACATACATAATAAAAATAACACATGAAGCACAAGGTGAGGGAAATCATCCAGCGATGGTACTCTTAAAAAATGTTTTATTTTAAATCATAAGAATTTTTTACGAAGTTTATATAGGTAGAAACTAGGAATTTGAAACATTTTATAGATTACGCTTATATTTTTATTCGTCCAGACGTGATAATACGAATTTATTATTTGTTTATTTACGAATAAGAGGGGACCACAAGTTGTTTTTGCATTTGTCATTCCTGACAGCATTATCCATGTATTCGGATACTCAATAGAACAAACTAAACGGATCTTGTGAAAAAACATTTCTCCGAAAGCGTTCTGTTATAAATTTCGACAAAGAAAAATATTGAAAATCTATTTATTATGAAAATAAGTTATTTATTCTTTCAAGTTTTGAATTTTGAAATTAAAGATGTTTTATTTAATTACGAAAAATATTTTCAATGAACGTAAATACAATTATTTAAATTTCACAACTATTAGGACTTTATGTGAAAAAAATACTCTTCTTGTTATTAGATTTTTTATACTTATGTATTTTAAACAATTTTAGAGTTTATATTCAGCAATATTGGAGTACTGTTACTTTGATTTTTTTTAAAGTGCTTTATATAATAATATATGCAACACAATAAACTCAATAAAATACCTTAATAGTTATAAACATACATTTTTGTTTTAAGTTTAAAGACAACTTTCGTCTAAGTATGTGAAAGATCCAAAGAAACTTTTAAAATAACAGCGTTCATTACTTAACCTTTTCCATTTTATACCATTTGTAGTAAAGAGCATTACTAAAATACTCATATACATACAAGAACATTGATGAATTATTATTGCTTATTATTATTATTATTATTATTATTATTACATTTTTTTGCTTATATTTTTGATTTTTTTTTTTTTTTAATATAGAGATTACTTCCCTTAGGACAAATAACTATAACATATCTATGGTTAACTACTTAATTTCAAAAGGATACTACTCAAAATTAGTAGCTTTTGTATAGTTATTACTTAATCCTAATAGGTATTTAGGTACTAGATTTTTAATAGTTCGCTAGTAGTTTACTAATCAATATGAATAGAGTTGTACAGTTGTTATTAAAGATAATTGGTTAACTACGAATTGGTTAGTATTGGCTAGTCATAAACTACCCATAACTAGTCCTATCTAATAGTGAACTATTAAATTGTTAGTAGAAAAACTATCACTACTATTTAAACTATTAGTAACTTTTTTTCTTTTATCTGGATTATTCGACAGCATTAAAATGCATGTTTTTTTAAATTTCAATATATTTTAAATAGAAAAAAAGCACAATAAATAGATAGCAATATAGTTAATTTTATAATTATTCTTTTAAAACATATATACCCCTTTTAATATACATATAATATTTAATCTTTCACAAGGTTGTTTACAATAGGTTTTCTGTATACATTATTATTGAACGACATTCCTAAACACGTATCAACAATTTCTTCTGGAAAAAAACTTACTACCTATTATATTATTACTTTCTTCTGTGACTATAGCTAAATTGTTAGACATTATTGTAATATAAGTGGTATTTGATTGATAGTTATTATTAATAATTTTAGTAAGTTAATTTCCAATTAATATGTTTTTTTTATAATACATACTATAATTTTCATTTGTACGAACCAATATTGATAAAAAGCGAGTGATGTCCACAAATATATCCCATTTTGAAGGTAAAGACTATTGTTAGGTATTTCTTTTTTTTAGCCATCCATACATTGTTGCATGAATAAGCATTTCATTACTTATAAATCTTTTGAAATATTTAATTTCAAGAAACCATTTTCTATTAGTTGTATGGCAGTTTTGTTTTCTATGAATATTTTCTAATGAACTGTTAATAAATGTGATATTTCTTCTTTTACTCCAAATTTAGTAATATTTAAATCTAGACATGTCACATTTGTTATATGACTGTATCCATTTAATCGAGTCAGTAAATTTAGAATGCAAGGGTAAATAGATTTTTTGTGAGATTTTGCATGTTTGAAATCATAATATTCGTTGACATTTTAAATTGATAAGTTCTTAAAATTTGCTGCGAAACATATTGTGGTAGATAATTATTTTGAGGTTTTTAAGAAAACGAACAAGGCCATATAATTTTTCTATTTTTTCGCACAAACACTTTGGTAAACAGTGAAATTGCTTTAAGCTTTTAATGTAGATCATGTAAGGATCACAAATGGATATTTTTAGAACATAACAAAGTTCATACTTTAATCTTAGAAAATAATTAGTTAATCATTGGTATTAATGTAGTTTTAGTTTAAAGAAAATGAACGTGCTCAAAAGTAATCAAAAAATTTTTTCCTACAATGTTTTTTAATAAATAATTAATACTCATAATTTGTAATATAATATATATGATGAAAGTACGTTTTAAATGAATAACTTAATACCATATATTAATTAGTATGCTGATTGATTTATTTCCGAAAATTTCTTTTAAACGATTGTTGCTTGTACTCTTGTAACTTAAAAAAATATCACAAGACAATAAGTATAATAAATTATTGATAATATATTAACATTATAGATAAAATACTTCATTTTTTTTTTTTTAAAGCAATGTAGGAAGTAATTATTTTGAGTATGAAAATAATCTTCAATTTTTCTTTTCTTATGAAATTTATTCACAGATTTAATAAAAAACTTAATCTAATTTCATCAATTTATTTAGAATCAGGTAACTCTGCTGAAAGATACACCGTATAAATTACATGTAATATATTAAATTCTAACATTTTTAACTTATTATGTATTAATGCATTATTTTATTTTTCATTTCTGCATAATAATATTATTAAAAAAAATAGAAATATGTATACCTTTATATGTTTTTGATATAAAATAAATATGCTTTTGTATTTTTGAAAATATGAATTTTGTAACTGGAAAATAATTTGCAAATGTTCATGATTTTGACAAAATTTAAAGTAAAATTCTTAAAAAGGTGGACAAGTGAGTACTGCTCTGCTATAGGTACATCAGTTGTTGAGTATGTTATTGTAATGGATGTGTCATATTTGAATTTAATTTTAGATCATTGAGTAACTTAGTAGCGTAACTTTCCGAGAAACTTTTATTTTTGTGAAAGATAGAAAAATTTGTTGACATTTTCTGTTAAAATTTCTAAATTTCTAATAAATCTAACTGAAAATAATTTACACAATTTGAAAAATGTCTATGGTGGCAATAAATAGATCAAAAAGAATCAAAATAGTTTGTACATTTTACTATGTATATGAAATGGTAACATTAACATTTTGTGAACATTTTGTCAATAGGTATTACATTATTCGTTTTTTAGTTATGCCAAAAAAATTAAATCGATTTTATTCCTGAAGATTTCAAAAACTACTGAGTTTTCAATTTTGACTTCTCAAAAGTACCAACTAGTTCCATTTTTCTACCATAAAAGATGCTGATGCCAAAAATCTTAGGTTTTTGCTATACCAAATGTTGATGACTCGACATACTGAAAAAAAACATACACACAAAGAATATAGTAAATAATAAATATAATTCATTTGTCGGTACACTCACACTTAAAAACATGTATATTTATTTTTAATATTTGTAATGTTGTAGGTTTTTAGTGAAAAAAATGATCACGTGACGATAGATCTTCAGAATAATCACTTATATGATTTTGGTATTTTACATATTTTTACAGCAAAACTAGAAAATATATAGTTCTTGGTAAAATCGAATTGTCCGTCTAGTTCTAGTCCATCAACTATTCTCTTAAATTATTTGTATTGCCTTTTCAAACATGTATATATGCAATTTTCAATTTTTTTTATTGATAAGGTAGATAATATGTATTGCTATGTAAATTTTAATACTCAATACGCATTTTCAGAGAGTTGGTGGCATTCGAATAGTATGATTGGGTTGTTTTTATTAAATCTCATCAAATGGGGGTTTGCATAATATAATATGAATCGAATGTTGTAGGTAGCTATACGGCTCTATGCGCTTAGCGAGGTATTTAACAAAAAAATGGCTTGCGCATATTTTATGCAGTAGCTTTTAAAACTTAAATTATGTTTCTTTACTGCCTACGCCCTACACGTCTGATAATATTGTAATTTATAGTTACATGTTGGCATGTAAAACAATTATTTAACCGTGGTCGCTACTTTTCTTCATATTATTATTAATTACATAGTGTAATATTGATTATATTATTTATTATGTAACCTTATTGACTATTGTGAAATATGTATTATTTGGCTGGTATTGAATCATATACGATTAATCAGCAGTGGTATGGTGGTTTTTGTATTTATATACGTTGTATTTATTATAACAACATGTCTTTGGTAAAATGTATTTATACAATTTTTAATTATGTACATAGTACGTAAAAAAATATCTAACTTGATCAGCCATAGATACTTCAAGAGAGATTGACTAGAAGTCAGGATTACAATTTCAGCCACTGTTACGAATGTAAAGTTTCCTTTGTTCCCTACATTCCCCTGTTCGGCCTAAAGTCACCCTAATAACAATACGGTTTTAATAAATTTCATACAAAACAGTTTAAATTTAAACTGAGCATTTTTTTAATTTGAAAGAGTGTAACTAGATACACCCTTACCACCATATTTTTCTGTCTCAGCAGCAAGATGCGATGATTTATACTTCATTATTTTATAGATAAATCTCTAGTATTTTAAATAATTAAAAAAGTTTAAATAAATCCATAGATTAACTTACCATTCAATTTTATAGCAGGTTATTTTATTTTACATTAACCCTAAAAACCGCTAAGGAAAAATACGGAGTAAAATCATTTTTCCTTTCTTACCCTTTAACAGACAGAGACAATAAACGTCAGTGTTCGCTGTCTTCAGTATAGAAAAAAAAGGTTTTGATTTTAAATTAGAACGTGATTCAATGTTTCTTAGTAAAAATAAAAATTTTGAAAGAAATATTATTATTTTAATTAAATATTTTTTTGATTTACTTTTTAATTAGGAAAACTCAAAAATATAAAAAGAATTCAAACTAGTTAGGTTTCCACGAGTCATCATTTTTTATCCAATATTGTCAAAGTGTTTTTAATCATTAATCAACCAACCAACAGAATGAATATTGTTTGGATCCATGAGTCAGGTATACTGTGTTAAAAATTCAAATGTTTCTATAAATGTATATAGTATATTGCATAATAATATTTTTTCATAAAATCGAGAAATATGATCCTAAATTTAAGAGGAAAAAACTCAATGATAGAATCTGCTATAAGTAAACATAGTTATTATTATGATTATTATTTTCTTATTTCCCACTTGCAATCAATCAACTAGTTTAATATCAGTTTAATCGAATCTATCATGATATTTTTACATTTAGTTGTATTAAAAAAGTGTTTGTCAAATGTATCAAACGTAGATTTACGATATAATATTGATGTATGTGTTATTGTGTTATTTTTAAAGTATTTAAGAATTTACATATACATTCAAGTAAAAATTAGTAGTTATTTTTATGATGGAATTATTAAGAATATGAGAAAACTTTTTTTTTGTTTTAAATTTTGTTTTAATATAATTTACAATAGTAATTAGCTTACGTTAGATTAACGTTGTAATTAAATTAGATAATTTATACATTTACATTTTTAAATAAGAAATCAGGTTAATTATTTACGTATGAAAATGGTGTGATTGCTTCATACAGATTTACATTTGGACAGTGGATGACATTGCGTTTGACTGTAATTTGTACATTGCGTGTTGAACATAAATGTATAATGGTCAATGGAAGAGCAGTCTTTTAATATATAATTGTATATTTGTATCCATGATTAAATACTGATTCTAATAGATGCAAAATTGTATTTAAAATTATGATAAAATAAAACCAATCACTCTGTAAAAATAAGTATATTGCATAGAGTATAAACTAACATCTATAAATACTCAATTTTATCTGTTATACTAGCATACTGTACTCAGAATGTAATCATTATTATAATACTGGAAAAATACTGCAAACTCGGGATAATGCATTTAAGATTTATTCCTAGAGACGATGAAAATATTATGTTTATTGTCCAATTGTTTTGATAAAATGTCTTAATATTCTCTATTCTGAAAATATTGTCAGTAAGCGTCTGATAAATAATTATTAACTACTGTAATATTAACTAAACAAGCATAACAGATATTGTTTAAAATAACAAACAAATCAATAATATATAATTACAAATATATCTGATTAGCTGACCTTTTTATATCCACTATTCGGTTTCTGTTATGTGTTTGGTATTTTTTTATAATAATTAATATTATTTAAATAATATTTTTTAATTTAACCAAACACTGTTATTAAAACTAAATGAAAACTAAAAATATCGGAGTACCTTTACCTATCCGTCACCATAGAATGGTAGTTTAAAAATAATACGTGTTCAAAGGTTGTAAAATATTCAATTATTTTTTTATGTCAGTTTTAAGGACCTTTTATATCGCGTTTATAAGCTTAAATATTTTGTTTTTTTGCCATTTTGGTTATAAATGTACGGAAATGATTTCAAACAGATTTTATGAGTTGATCATTCGCTTATTTTGCTTTATTACGTAAGTAGTTTATTCTGTTCAATTTTGTAGTCAGTACACCGTCAGGGCGGAATTTTGTTATAAGCCCATTGTGCGCTTATACGCCAAGACATTTGACCGGCCATAAATGATGCAATGTTGAATATTCTAATAAATGGTATGCACATATTTATTGCTTTCAAACCGTAGTCTTCATTGGACGATGGTTGTCTACCTTGATGAAGAAACTTTTTTGCTGCCGTTCGCATTCTTTTGAATATTGCTGAGTTAGTTCATGTAGCCCTCTAGACTAAAATATTACAGATCTCTACCTACTCAACTATCTCCTAATTAAATTTTGAAATAATAAATGCATCTATGGCTTTAGATGCAAGTCTTATAATATTTTTTTCATTAAATATGCATTTTAATATATACAATATATATTTCAAAAAGTTTCTGTGGTATTTAATCAACATGAGCCTCATACAAACACATCCGAAACTTAAACACGATAAAGATCAAAGTAAGTATATAGGTATAACAATGCATATGCATAGATCGATGTCAGACAATAACAGCTTACATCTCTTTCGTATTATTCAAAAGTTATGAGCTTTACAAAGGTCTTTGTCTAAACTTTTTCCACAGATATTGTTACTATAAGTTAGTATAAGTGCTAAACAAAATTACTAATTATTTGTAAATGGAACATTGCATTGGAATACTTTGTAGGAAGAAAGGATAAATATGTTAGAATTCCTCATACTATAATAACGATATATGAATATAAAGAATAATGTACACAATTACTGTTAAAAATATTATTGACAATCACATTATTTTAATTTTATATTCTGATTGGAGAGAAGAATGTATTAGTTTTAGTATGTTATGTTTTTAAAATTTTTTTTTAATTTGAAACACCCTAAATAATAAATATAATAGTTTAATCGTTAAAATTTAAGGTGGTTTTTCGATAGAAAATTGTATATAATTGAAACGACGGAGGGCCATATATTTCAAGTTTTTCCAAAATTTTTGAAAAAACAACAAAAAACACATAACGTAAAATATGGTGGCATACAATTTTTGCAATTGTTGATGTTACCGACCACAATTTGTATCCTAGAACAATGTAACCAACATCAGAATAATGTGGTTCTTAGTGTTTAATGAAATATTACGATGAAATGTTTTCTATAGATATAATAATTAAGTTAAGTTGATAATTGGTAAAAACTAAAAATAGTTTATTGCAGAATTGATCCAATATTGCAATTCTAAGAATCAAATTTTTTAAGTTTCTGTTGCCATCCTAACATAATTTGGGTCTGAAAAAGCAGTTCATTTTTTTCTTTCTTTTATTTAACCAGTTCATACTTAATTTCTACCTACTTTGTTTTACTTAATCGAAAACAGGAATAACTGTTTTGACTCTTGACATTTACAAAATTGTTTTACCTTTTTGTGCTATTTATGAGCATTTTAAACTGTTCACTTTTTTAAAAAGTTTGGTTTGTCAATGTTAATTGTTAAAATGTTTACCTTTGGTTCAAAAAGCTTGACAATTAAATACAAAGTTAATTCTTCATAAGTTGTCATCACAAAAATGTTTAAAAAAGTTAGTTCTCTCTCCGAAGTACGTGCAACATAATACGCATAGGTACCTAGGCAAACTTACCTACAACAGGACCAATCCTGTATTTTATTAATATGACTCATACAAATTACAATAACTATCCATCTGAAAAATATAACAAAAATAATAAATATAAATAAATAAATAATAATAATGCAAAATATCATAAAAAATGTATATAGGGTTCCACAGTAAAAACTATTTACAACAAAATCCACAACATTAGAAATCTTACCACCAAAAATAATGCAAATTTTATTGCCCAGAAACTATTAAATATAGACACAATAAATTATATACAGGAAAAACAGAAATTTAAAACAAAATAGGTAATACTAAGTTGTAGCAAAAATCAAACTTATAAAATCTTAACATATATCAAATTGTGCAAAACACTAATTGAAAAATAAACAAAATATATATTTTAACATAGAAATATAACTGAACATTTGTATTTAAATTATATAAATACTTACTGTAATATTACACTAATACTTTTCCACTTTTAAATTAGATAACGTAATTGTATTAATTTTTTTGAATATAGTGCTTATTATTTATTTATATCTGTGTATTATAATATTTTAAAGATTTTTCATGGTTACACCTACCATTACTTCGGGTAATGCAAAAAAAAATCAATCATCAAAAGAAAAAAGTTGTTGTTCTAACTCAGCAGGTAGATGAAATAATTAAAAGTAATCGGGGATTTACTATTATTTGAAGAGGTTGTATGGTATACTTATATAAGACTATATATTTTTTGTTGTACATATTTAATCAATATTATTTTATGTTTTTCTAATTAGTCTTTTTATAATAGATACAAATCGGTATTGCACGTTTGATTTATATTTTTGATTAAACTTTTTTTTTAGTAACAAGATACTGATTAATTTAATCAATTAATTACAAATTTCTTTACAAAAGAAAAAATAAATAAAAACGATTATAATAAATTATAAAGAAAATAAGATTGGGTAGATAAAGAGTCCAATTATGAGATAATTGAAAACACTTTCCAGAATCGAATATAGCACTTTGACGTATTTCATACATTATTGTCTGATAGAGGGAAGAACATAATTATTATTAATAATAATTTATTACACTTAAATTAAATGAATAAGTCTAATGAAATGGAACATGCATGTTCGCATGTTCTCAATCTTCAAATAAATGCGTCTTACAAAGATAATATTTTAACTTTATACTTGTTAACACTATTGCCTAGATTTTTAATTTGAGTAGAAGAAAATCATCGATTCGGCGTTTATAATAGTTGTATCATTGATCATTTTACTAACTCGTGAGAACTGTATTTTTTTTTGCTTTGGTAACATGCCATTGAAATTGCCTATTGATTTTGTCCCCTTTTAAGGGTCTTACTACTGTATATCATGTTTTTCTAGTACAATAATATAGTGCATTTTGTGCGATCTAGGTCAGAGTTTAATGGTGCGTTAAGTATTTTAGGAAACGTTGAATTCCTGTTTTTTTATTTTTTTTTTTTATTGGATTATAATTATATTTATTGGGTTCCTACCTACCTATATTAGTGTGTTATAATTGAAAACGAGTAAATAACAATGAAATATAACTTATTTGCGATAGATTAAAAACTAAATATTCTTTATTAGGAGTCAATAATAATCGTTTATAATCATTTTTTATACAAAATATACTCATGTATAAGTAACAAATAAAAGCATTTCTTAAAATGTAATTGAAAGCAACATTTAATGAGTATTATTTTTTACAAATCAATAACTCACAATGAAATTTTTAGAAAGGTGTAATACCTTCATTTTAAATTAATGAACTTTCCATTTTTCGTAACCTGAAGCATTTGCAAAAATTAAAATTAACTACATTTTCTTTGATTGTTTGTCTTTTTACCGAAACCAATCAAATTGACCTTACCAAATCCAAAGCTTAGAACTATTTGATCATAATAATTATAGTTACGATAATTCTTGTTGATAAATCGATCAACTCAGGAATAAAGACGTGATGAATATAGATATAATGTGTGTATATTTAACATGTATATTAATACAAAAATACAATACTAAACTATAACAGAATGGTGAGCGGTATTATGACCTGACTCAGAAAACTGATAGCTCAGATTGTTGGTGGTATTACGATCTGCTTCCAAGTGTCTTGAGTACCCTTAACCGTCTGACGAGCACTTGCCATGGTCTCCCTTATATTATATGATCTTATTAGTAGGAGTGATGGCCGTGGTGGTGGCGACTTTAGTGTACACTGTACAAGGTGGAATTCGGTCTCGTAACATAATTTAGTATTATGGTGGATTCGTCTTCTTTCTCGTGGATATCGAGACTTTTTTCAAAAAGAATCGTCTGACAACACGTTTATAGTTTGATTATTTTAATACTGTGTTCACTACGCGTCTACGATCTTCATCACTGACCACTGATCAATATGCTTATGACATGAATAGCCTAATTAATGATGTCACTTCAACATTCGAAACGTGTGCTGTGTATTATAAATATTTCACCTACAGGTTATATTAATTATTATTTTGATGATAAGTTAAATTTTCATTTTTTAATTGAAAAATATAGTTATGGCCTATTTAAATGTATTTTTATAACATTCTATAGAATGATATAGAATATATAACAATTGAACTAATATTGAACTAACATTTATGCAAATTAAAACCATTACGGTTTTCTTACAAACTTTATAAATTAATAAAGTCTTTAGTTCTTAATTAATCTGAATTTTGTAAACAATAAATAAATTACAAAAACTCCAACTGTAAACAGTTTATTTGGTAACTAAAAATTATTTGTTAAAAGTGATTTTCAAATAATTATAGTCATATTGTTGTGCTTCTATAGAATATTACATTATAATATTATTAACATTTTGTAATATAATTGGTATTATTTGGTATATAATGTGTTATTAAATAAAATGAAGATATTATTAATTATTCACAACAAGACATCCATTGTGTCAAAAACGAGCTTAGAAAGTGATATTAGGAATTACTAAAAATATAATAAACTTCAATTATCCTACATACCTATTATTATGTTATTGACGTCAAATAAATATTAAACGAATTATGAGATATTATTTCTTCAATCCCCCGTCATGTGGATTTATACCTGTCCTGGGTTTTTTTTCAATTTAGTTGCATTTATTGAATAAAATTAATACAATACTTTTGCGTCATAATATATCCTCGCATTATACATCTGTTGTTAAGAAGTTTGCTTGACGTTAATCTTAGATCCGTAAACACCATCAAACCATTTGTTTATATTATTTAATCATTTTTTACATTATATTACCAGAGGTGTATGTTTTAGATATTTTTAGGGAGAGTTGATGTGTGGGAGTATTCCACCCCACTGTGGGTGGACTTTAATTGTTTTTATGTGTTTATGATTAAATATAAGTAATAATAATAACATTTCAAATGAGTATTGAAAAAAAAAAAAAAAAAATAGTAGTTGTGTAGACAAAAAGTAAGTATCTATCTCTCAGTGGCGTATTTGAGTATAATTTTTGAAGGGGGTTAAGGAACTGTTTTTTAAATGTTATTAATTAAATATAAATGTATATTTTGGCATTTCATTTATATAACCAATTGTCATCTATAGAAATATAGTTTACATTTAAAGACAACTAAAATGTTTCACGTTTAATAAATTAATTAAAATGAATTTTATGAACGTCATGCTGTATTTGTATTTGCATTACACGATTTCGATAAATCTGTTTTTAACTTAGACTGTATTAAGAATTTAAATAACTCTTACTACCTCCTTACTCAATCATTCTTGAAGTTCCGCTGAACAAATGATATGATTAAATTGTATAGTCTGAAATATTTATAAAGGTATATTGCTGTTTTATTTGATTCAAGAATCACAAAAAAACCATACTTGTTATAAATATCTCTATTAAGAGTTCCAAAAACGTACGAGAAAAAGTATTGGCAATTTTTATTTCAGTGAATTTAATTTCTGCGGCAACTAAAATAATAAAATAAATAACCCTCTCCTCCCCCTCCTCCCTCCCCCCAAAAAATACAGCTATATGAGCATTAAAATATTTAGTTTTTTATTGATGTTATATTTGTATAGCAAAATCTAGGTGGTGTTTAAGCGGAGTGAACAGGGCGTGAAGTCTCTTAGTACTCGTATATTACAATATATAAATATGTTTTGTTATATTCAATGCAATAGTATAATAGTAAACAGTATTAATTAATTATATTTATATGAAAAGGTGTTTAAACAAAAATAAATACCTACTCATATATATAATAAACATATTACATTGATAAATTAATAAGACAACTACCTACTATATTTTGTTTTAACAAAGTAAATCAATAATTATTGTGATTTACATTGATAAAACGTATTCTATTATTTGAAACAAACGACAATACCTATATTATAATATAGGTACTGTAGTTTATTGTTTAGGACTAAATAATAATTTTCAGAGTATTAAAATATGTTTAATTTCATGATCAATAACTTTCCGTGGTTTACAGTGCATTATGTATATTGTGTGATGTGTTTATTTCGACGTATCAGTGAACCGATAAACTGAGCATAAAAACGGTGCTTTGTGTGTGTGCATAACCGTATGTGTCAAGTAAATTTTAATTTTAATTAATTAATTGTTTTAGGTAAATATCGCATGAAAACGGTCGTTCTCGTATTATGTAAAAGCGCATATATAACTATTGTGGTGAGCCCCAGTACCTAATGTACCAACGCACTTATGCCATATGTGGTAGTTCGCTTCAATGGTTCAAAAAAGTGTGTTCATTCACCGTCTTCCGCTTACGCATTTCTGTGACGTCGGTGTGCGACTAAAATCTAAAGCGGAAATCCTCGGTAAGACACAAAACTTTAGTTTTCTATATTAACGTACATTTTTTCATCAGCATAGTAAGTGTTTTGCACAATAAAATTATATTTTTACAATTATTATACTAGTTATCAAATAATGAAACAACGAACTTATTATGTTGTCACGGTGATTACTTAACTGAACAGCACAATTGCCAATTTTATACCGTTTGCTTAGAAAAACACAACATGATTGCGCCCTTCTCCTTTATTACCTAAAAAAAAGTACTACAAGTTTACTACCAATCGTTTAATTGTTTAAAAAATAATGTACAACTTTTTAATGTTTCAAAATATACAGGGGTAGTAAATTGTTATACCAGCTATTGTAAGTACCAACTATACTTAAACTATAACTGAAGTTTTATTTATTGAGAATAATGTTATATGTGACGAGTAGGTATAAGTGTAGTATGTACTAACAAATACCAACCTAGTGCCTTAAATATGCACAAATGACTAAATCAAAGTTGTATTATGTGGTACTTGTAAAAAATATATTAAATAAATTTGTTTTTTGACCAATCCAATAATTCTTACGTTGGGTGCAGTTGTATTAAATCCAGCACGTGGCATGCACAATATCACGTGATGTTAATTGTACTATTGAAATTAATAATAAAACAAAAAAAAAATTATGATTCGATAGAGACCAGAAAATGGACTCAATGCCACGCGTCATTGGTGACGCCGAACGATAAAAGGGAAACCGTAAATTGAGTATACCCAAGTCAATTGGCGTATAATACTATAATAAAGAATTGTATTTTAATATATTATTTTATAGTAGCTTTGATAGTCAATAGACAAGAGTAACAAGCAGGGCTATAAGGCAGCAGATATTTTGCATTTGTAATATCACTACAATATAGATTGGCTGCCATAGACAAGGTGTCGTCCTGTGTTGGTTCTTGCACACACCTACCCACTTTACCCTCTTAGATATACCTAAGGACCCCGCAGGATAAACGATGGTACTACTATAAAAATAATATTATTTAAAGAATTCTTCAAAATATATTCAAACGTTTCTCTTTTTCATATGCAGTTCAATATATTGCATTAAAATGAAAACGTTCAGTAAAATTATGTCAATAATATTAAAATTGATATTTTATCGGATTATTATTATTTATAATGAATTTTAAAAGTTAAAAAGTTAAGAAGTTAAAATATGTTAAGAACCTACTATAGATTCAATGAATATTGTATGTTTAGTTAAAATGTATTAACACAACCATTTTTAGGATTTAAGGAAAAAGTGATGCATTTTATGCATAAAAAAATGTATACTCATCATGTGAGTTCCGTAGTGTCACGTACTGCTTATAAAACTAGTAGCATCTCGAGAAAGTTATTGCGTATGATAAAAGAGAAACAAACGCTGATATTTTTGTCGAAGTTAACTAGATAGAACGGAAAAATAATGCAAATAAAATATAAGCGGTAGGTGCCTAATACTAAGAATGGTGAAGAGATGCCTAGGTAAAATATAAACATATGTAGGCGCAGTTAAATTATGAGTTATGACTTGAGAGGATGCTATACCCGCATGTGTTGTTTCCGTCTTACAAACGCACATCATATCAAAAACTGTTTTGCGTGAAATAGAACCACTAAAGCTGCTGCAGTCCAAGCTAAGCAACCAAATGTGCACACTATAAACAAGAGAACATTTACTGTGCAACATTGTTTTTATTTTTTCGATATAACAAATACAAGAAAAGTTATTCAAGTTTGAAATAATTAATTTATAAGCAATAAGAACTGTTCTTGTACTTGTGATATCGAAAAAATAAAAACAATGCTGCACAGTAAATGTTCTCTTATAGTGTTAAAATTTGGTTGCTTAGCTTGGACTATAGCTTTAGCGGTTCTATTTCGCACAAAACAGTTTTTGATATGTTATACGTTTGTAAGACGGAGACAACACATATGTGGGTGTAGTGTCCTCTTAATGAGTAATGACTCCGGTAATGACTAATAAACTTGTATAGACTATAGAGTACTATTTACTATACATGTCATAATTCATAAGTAAGTGTAACAAACTATTTTTTGTATGTATAATTTATCCAGATAAAGACAGACTGACTTATACAGTGTTATATTATAGTCATCATGTTTTAAAATATCAGTTGAAATTTTGAATGATAACAATCATGAAGATGAGAAAGGTACCACTTAACTATACGATTTACCAAAGTACTTTCAAGCTTGTTTGTGAAATACGTACACACACCCACAAATTATACGAACAATAAACACTCGAGTCTCACTAAAATAATTATGCTACGTTAATGACATAATACTATGAAAAGTATCATTTAAATAGTACCTATACGTAGATACACACCTATATAGTTGTGGTTACACTTTGGTTAATTAGTTAGCATTAATATGATCAATATTTTAATAACATTATTAATCTATGATTTATATTATTTTAATTAGAAAACAATTAATATGAATATCTTAATAACGGTTATCCAGGAACATAAAATAACTATTATGTTAAAACTATATCTTAGTCATATCCTTAAATATAATCCTATTTAATCCCTTAACATATCTAAGTTACCTTATATTTTTCAATTTGTATTTCAATTTAGTATAAATATTTGTCATGCGAATATCGTATAATATTTAGATTGTATAATAGTCTTAGACTACTTTCTTCATTGATTTTTCTGTATTAATATGTACCTAAATAAAAAAACCAATACAAAAATAACCTTCTTTCACGACCCACTATACATAATATATACCTAAAATATTATATATGATACAGTGTACAGGGCGAATCACCAAGCATGCTCACCCCGGTTTTTTCTTCAATAATGCAGCCATTCAAAATCTGATTTTTTAAATTTCTAAATATACTTACTTTAAGATCATATCTTAAAATTCTTGAATTTTCTTATACTACTTAAGGAGTGTCCTATGGAGATACAAATTTCGGTTTTTCAAATGAGAACACTCCTATAATTAAGTAGTTATTTAGTTATTTTTTCTGAAATATTTGATGCATAAAAATTATAATTCGTTAGTATACGAGTATGTATATGTTGGTAATATGCATCTTTAACAAAAAAACATTTCCAATTTATTAAGTATACCATTAAACTTACCAACAATTAAAAGAAATTTAGCCGTACCAAAAGTATGAAATTTGATTCACATACATAATAATGCTGATCATATGGAAGCGTATACATTTTTAATTACATTTTTTACTTAAATACCTATAACATTCAAACATAAACAAAAAATGTGTATTGAAATAACAAATAACCGGTACAACTTTATGTTTTAAGTAATATAATTTAGTTTTTACTTAATATATATTTTGTAGTAAAACTTTGGGGTAGTGTTGCACAGCAATTCGAGGGATATTTTCGGTTTTTTTTATCCGAGCGCAACTTACTCATCTTTAAATAGTGTAAGGGCAACACTGCAAAATCTCTCAAAATTTATTTTCGTATAAATTGTTCACATTATTATCAGTATTTGGATATAGTTATCGTTGAAATCGGATAAAAAGTACTGGTTTTTATTTTCGATTTTGATAAAATGCACAGTTGGCAGAAGAAAGTTGAACGAATATTTAAAAGTTCATAAGTCGCAAACGGATTCTTCAAATTTAATATTTAAAACTACTTTTTTCAATATGTTTATAAATTGGCTATCTTGAATTTTTTATTTTCTATAGAAAAAAAAATAAAGATAAAAAAGTTTAAAGTTTATATTATACGTGTAGTACGCATGTCTTTTATTTAAAATGAAGAAATAAAATTAAAATATTGATTAGACCACAAATTATATTTTCATTTGTCATTGCTTTCTGTTACACTAGCATTGTATTACAATTTACAAGTACATAACAGTGGCTATAATATTATGTTATATAATTAATAAATAAGTCTTAGTGGAAATGGTTGTTCTTTATCGTGAGAACTTTTATTGTTGATGTTGAGATCTCTGTGCCGATAAAGTTCAGAAAGTACAAAAGTTTTACACCGACATCTGTTGGGCTATTTGTTTGTATTCAACAACAAACGTTTCGGTTGGATTTTTCAGTCGAGTACGAAATAAATTAACATACGAGAGTTGTATATAAGATATTATGGGTGTTTTTAGTTATGATTTGATACAAGTACTATAAACAATTATGCAATTTTTATTTTGTTTTTTTAATTTTCATAATAATTATGTTCACTGAATAGTCTTTGCTTAATCGCATTATAAAAAAAATTAACAGATAATCATATAAGATCATAATATTAAATCATTATAAAGTTTCAATTTTTTAATTCCATTCATAGGTAGGTGCATAGTATAAGTAGACTAATTCCATGATACAAAAATGGCTTCTTTTGATTTATATATTTGAAATAATAAAAAATGTATTGAGCCCTTTTATTCCAAAAGGTTATTTTGATGATACTAAATCTAATGGAAAAAAAGTTTTTGTATTAAATTTGCTTCTAAATTATGATATACTTTTTACATTTATACTTTATTTCAATTTCATTAAATTTTTTTTTAACTTAACATTAATTTCATGAAATAGTTTTGTAAAGCAAGTAATTTATTTTAGTTCTTTCTTTACAATTTTTAAAATGAATATACAGTAGTGGTAAATAATTAAAATGTTAGTTATTAAAACATGAATCCAACAATTTTTATTAAATAATTTTATTGAACATTTCATTAAGTATAAACAGATTATGTTAATACATAATTCATCAAATACTTAAAAATGTATAATACCAATATACATTTATTTGTTTTTATGAGTCTAAAAAGTGTGTTTCCTGAACTACTGAAATCGTTACTTGTATACATATACCTAGTAGGTACTTGTAGCATACTAAGATAATTTATTATTTCAATTATTGTTTCCTTTGTCTTTTTAAATTTAAATAACATTAGGATCATATTATACTGATATAGTACCTACCTATTATAACTTATAACAATTAATATTTGGTTAATATCTATATTATGTTGTTTAGAAACATATAATATAGTAGATTATTAAGATAATTAAATCAAATTAAATGATAGAATATGGTGTCTACATATTAGGGTTCCTTTAAATAGTATATTATTGAATAATAAAATATTTTTTATCACTCAATTGTTGAGTATGAATCGTTTTCTATGCATAACATAATATATTGATTGCAATTTGTGATTTATTAGGCTTATATTTATATATTATTGCCCTCATTTTATTTTTATTTTAACTTTTATAGTTTTATGCTTCACTTAATGTAAATATGCTATTGGTGTGACGTAAAACAACGACAATATAATATTATGTTTAAAAAATACTGATTCATTTGAAATATATTATGCTGTAGTCAGTTTTTTAGTACTTCTTAGTTCTTAGGAATTAATAATGAGGTCTCGAGGGTGTGATTGTTATTATTTATTGAAAAATTGCCGAAATTAGTGTCAAAAGATTTTAATTTACAATCAATGATAGATTTCTAGATACCTAGCCACATAAATCAGCTTTGGGCACAACTGTTCTTTAAATATTTAATAACTTTGAATGATTTTCTAATTTTTAACATCATTCAAACGTAACCGGGATAAGTGTTTTTTATTTTTTATAATATCTGTAACACAACATTGACATATTATTTGAATACACATAAGTTCAATTATTAATAAACTGATTATTCTTTCAATACTTAGAGCAGTTAAATGTAATTGAAGTTCCTATAATTCACATGTTGACTACCGAAGTATGTATAATTATTTACAAACAAAAATAATATATTTAGAATAAAATAAAATCGCATGTGCTTTTTTCCCTCACAGTAATTTACATTAACCTATATTGAAAATAACTTTTTTTTAACAGTAGGAAGGTACATATTATGTATTATTATTATTATTATTATTATTATTTTTATTATTATTATTATTATTATTATTATTATTATTATTATTACTATTATCATATTATTATATTATTATATTATATTACATTTTACAAGACTTAAATTTGAGATACGTATACCTACTTTTTTCAATATTTATTTTATTTATTCATTTTGTTATAATAATGGCTCATCAGTTCACGCTCCAGGGACTTTTATGCATGCTACGAATGTTATAGGTATAATTATTGACTATAAACGAATACACAGCAGTTTTGTCGTTCATTATAATATGTGGAAAGTGTTTCGAATGTAACCAGCAACCACCAGCTACTGCAATGAGGCAGAAGCATACATGACGAGTATACACTAATACGTACACGACCGCAATGCCATCGTGGTAGCTGGTATTTGTGACAGGCGATATATGTTGTGTTGGGACTAACGGTTGGCGTGGCTAAATTCGCGATATTATCAATACAATCAGTATAATATAGTATTTATGTACACGAAGTAACTTCGCACTACAGTAGTCAGTTTGGATTCATAATGACAAACAAATATCAACTATTACAAATTATTTATACAGTATAATATTATCTCATATGCGAACCGATCAATGACTTTGCGAAAACAATCCTCCAAGACGAAATAAGAAAATAGGAAAATCAATAGTTTATTCTTTAGTAGGACATTTAGGTAAGTCCTAGGTACATATAAAAAAAGAACATAGTAAGAGATTTTATACAATATACACATTGACCATTATTGTATACTTCTCCGTACTATAATACGTCTGCTATGAAGTGCATTGCTATTATTTAGCAACATGTTTGGCTTTAACCCCAATAAGTTTATCGTTGAATACACTTATCAAATCAATACATTCTTCTTCGGCGAATGCTATTTATACCACTAGGACACTGACAATAATCACGTGTTCTTTGGACAGGGTTAATAATTTGTTGACGATATTCAACTTTAAGATCAACAGCGGCATTAAATTGATGATTACATTAACACGGTGCAGAGAAATTCTCTTCATCGAAACATTATAATAATGGTATACAGTATGAAAAAAGTATTGACCTCGAGAAAACAGACGAAATCTCACCAATAGATACTATCGTTGTCTTATTGTACGTGACTCGATGAGTTTATTTCAGAAAAAAGTGTTTATTCAATTGTGTTTCTTTACTTTTTAACTTCACAGCTTGAACAAGCTTTATATTTATTCTAATAATATTTTATTTTTTGTAACATTATTAACTGTCAAAGTTTGGCATTGTTGACGAGTTTGATCAGTTGTGAGACTACTTCTGAATGGCAACAATATTTTCAAAGATTTTCAGTAGTTGAACATTGTGGAATATTTTATCATAGGTATTATGGTAGAATTCGAAATGCATTAGGTTTAAATAATATTTTTTGTATATAAAGTATTTATTGTTTAAACATTTTTGAGCTCAGACAATAATAAAATAATAAATAGGTAGTTTACAAATATTAATATTTGCTATCATTTTTCATAAGTATTTTACTTTAAACAGCTCAAAAGTTCGGTTTTATTTTATTATATTTGAATTCTTCTTCCTTATAAAGAAAAACGACTTTACTGTTTTTAGAATATAATCTGAGAATGTAAGCATTGTTAACAGTTGCAATCAGTAATATATTTTTTATTTGTTCATCCGCTATCGTAATAAAAAGTAGCTGTAAAAATATGGAACAGGTATTATGTAACTATAAATAAGCTTGAAACAAAATAAATAAGCCGTAAAATACTTGATTTTTACTTTTTAATTTCATTTTATTACCAAGTTCTTGGATATTATCCTTTATAAGTGTATAATAACACAAAACAAAATAAAATTCAGAAGTTTGATTTATTTAAAAAAAAAAAGTACACAATATTATTATCCTTTACAACGTACCAACCAATATATTCAAACTAATTATATACATCGTATTTATTATGCAAGTTGAAACTGTTCAAATATTTTTAAAAAATAAGAGTAACTTACAAGGTCCAAAAAATATATATAAGAGAACATTTGTATGGTATATTTAATAAATATAAATATTAAATACACACTTTAACACTTAGCGAGTGTCAAGTACTTACAGTTGAAGTTAGCCGAGAGAGAAACAGTTGGATAATTTTTGAGTCTACAAGTCAATTATATCCACATATAATATATATGTCAATAGGTATTTTTAATCACTTGAACATTATTTTCTTTTTGTTTTAAAAATAATAAATCGATACAATGTTATATTTATAACGTTATTTTTAATCTAGTGAAGCAACTTAATATGTGCCAATTTGAAACATCGCGTGTGCGTGTGCTTTTTTCGCATCATAGAATTAAATTTAAAAAAATATTAATTGTTTGATCGATAACTTCCGTTTATGTTTGTATATGCTGCAGGATTCTACAAATTTAACCCAAAATATCAAAATAATGGTTATTTAACTTAATAATTGTGTAATACAAAATAATAAATACTTCCAGGGTTACAGCATTTGTTAATCATTGGTTTAACACTAGATCTATTCAGTACAGTCAAGATTTTAGGAATATAATATAATATATATTAACAACTGATTGAATATTATATTAACTATAGCCAAACTTCTAAATTTAAATTTGAATTTGGAGGTTTAAAATGTATCTATATCAATATATCTTACTCCAATTAAAATTGGACCTCAAATGAATAGTTCAATTAAAATTAGAAACTTAAAATAAACATAGTAATTGGAAAACAATTCATTATTTTCAAATGTAAAAATTATAATTCTACTTGTTTATGTTTCTAACATTTTACTACTCTTTACATTAGATGACTAAAATTACTTAGATATTTAACGTCATTTTTATCAAAATATGAATTTCAAACTATTGAATATAAATAATATGTTAATATTAGACATCTAATAGATTTAATTAAATTTTACTTATTTGTATTTGTATTTTTTTTTTGTATAATAATTGCATAGCATTTCCACAATTAATTTACAATTCACATATATAAATATGCAATAAATTATCAAAAATCAATATAAATCACTGCGATAAAATATTCTTAGTATAATGTCTGAATACTGAATGTATTTTTAGATTTTGAATCCAAATTATGAAAGTAAGGATAAGATGTAATAGATATTAAGTGATACATACATTTTTTTTAAAGTAAATATAGCATAATACTTGTTAAGGGTATAAGGGTTGAATCTTAAATATAAGTATAGTTTAAACAAGAATATAATATTGTGTTTGTAAGGAAAGGGCGTTAACATGTTCAATGCCTCAACAAAATTCAACCCTAATCTACAGGATGATTCACCAAGCATCTTCACCTCTATTTTTCCTTCAATAATGAATTTATACGAATTGTAATATTTGAATTTTTCTAATATACACAAAGACAATTTTTTAAATGCTTAAACATTTTTTTACTTAAGGAAAAAGTGAAGGTATAAACTTCAGTATTTCAGGTGAAAACCCCCCTTTTTACTGTAAATTATTTATTGGATAATTTTATTTGAAACTTTGATGTACATAGTGCAAAATTTGAACAAAAAGTTTCTGAATATTATTACAATGTTTATACTAAGAATAATAATCCTTAAAAATATTTTACAGAAATATAAAATAGACGTAATATTGAAATTAGCATTAATTAGATTTGTGCCATTTTTACAAATAATTAATGATGATAGATTAATATTATTGACTAATATTTTCAAATCAGCATAGCCCTTATATTTTAAAAGCCCAATACCACTGACCTTAGAATTTATATAACCTTACCTTAGAATTTTGAATTTAATACTTCAAATTTTTGAGAAAAATGTTCTGCTGAATAATCTACAGTTGAAATGGGTGGTACTCATTTGAAAAACAGAATTTTGTGTCCCCACAAATACTTCTTAAACAATACAAATAATTTCAAGAATTCGAAAATATTGGTTTTAAATATATTTAAAAATTCAAAATTCAGATTTTAAATAACTGAATTATTAAAGAAAAAAGCTGGTGGGCATGCTTGGTGAATCACCCTGTATCTATATGAGTGTTAGTTGATGATTTGATTTGTTGGTTTGCATTTATCAATATACATTATAACTGGAAACAGTAAATTGAGAAAAAAAGCAGAAAGCTTCATCACTTTGATTTTAACAATTTTTTCATTAATGTACCTATGGTTTCTACTTTTACACTGCAAGACACTCTCATTAGGTAAACTTTTATGTAAATACATTCAAATTATTTTAAATTTAACACATACAATATAATAACATCATTAAAATAATTAATAAATAATATTCAATTCATATACCATCTCAACAAATATCTGACATTTCAAGAAATTCAATTTTAATAATATTGCACTCATTTCATTCAACCGTGTATTCATATACATTATACTGTTTATAGTGTCTCTAAAATCTCTACCGTTAAATCTGCTTTATGAATTATTTATATTTTGATGAATATTTTTAATATATTGATTTAGTTTTAATATTTTAATATTGTTAATAAAGTTATGGGTAAGTAAAATATTACAACTTGGAAATGACCATAACCAGCTTAAAAACAAAAATATGTAAAAACCCAACGTACAAACACAAATACCTTTTTTCTTTTAACTTTATTAACAGAAAAATTTACTTAATTATTAAATTCGACAGTTAAAAACTAGTTATGCTAAACCTAAACAAAATATGAAAATGTGGTATTTATTAATATTATACATCTGTAAGATGATACATGTGAGTTTGGCAAATAGCAATCCTCTTAAGACCTAACAGATCCAACATAATCATTAATAGGAAATTATTATGTCAGTTTAATTTATAGATAATCGTATGACAAATAATCAAAGTACTGTATATCAATTAAATCCTTCTAAATAGTCACATAATGATATTCTATGGGATTTCAATGCATTTATTAATGGCAGTTTCAAATTGACATTTTAACTAAAAATGTTTACCAAAAATAACAATTACATTTATATTGTGTAATCATAAGAAAATAACACAATAATTCTTCATTTTAAAAATCTATTAGAATTAGGTATTTCTGTATGCATTCGATATTTAATACGTAAATGGAAATTATAGAATATTTACTAGAAGTTTTTAGTGAGTTTTTGATATTTACTGCTACGATAATTTCATATGAGGCGAGGACTAATGATTGATGGAAAATTGTTCATGTATAGTAAATATTAATGATGAAGATTGGAAGCTTTTAATAATTGTTATATTATGTACGTTAGTTTGAACAATTTTGTAGCAAATATTATTTCAAGTTTAATGAAGATACTAATACAGGTAACGGATATCGAATTCAAGGTACATACATTTTATATTTAATTATATCACATAAAAGTGTCTTACATTGGTTTTTATCATAACAATTTGTTGTTTTTTTATACTTATAATATGATTAACATTATTCAATATTTTTTGGTTTACAATTATGAAATGCTTAATATTCAAAAATTTAGTTAGAAAATTGATTACCTATCTAAAAAAATAATTACATTTTTATGGACTAACAAAAAATATCTGACGCTCAATGCATAGAAATTGATTGTATAGGGTGAGTGAAGTTTTCAACAAAAGCATCGCGATACAAAATCCTATAATATTAAATATCATTATTTATTGATAATTTTCTGTTTTAAATTCAATAGCTAATATGCATATTATGTTGCACTTATTCTTTATTTAAATATTAGCTATTCAGGTATACTAAAAATTGTAGCTTTTAATATAAGCATATTTTGCGAATCAACAATACATTTTTATATTTTTTCGGGGAATATAATACTACATTTTAAATATTAATCCAATGATTCTATATTAATTTACCCAATTTAACTGTACTAATGTTTCACATAGAATTATAGAAACTTTTTATGTGTTCTCATTAAAAAAAAATTGAAATCAGAGCATTTAAATAATAGAAACATTTTTGTTTTTAAACATAATATCATAATAAGGATACCTAATCAGCTTAAAATAGTTTAACACCGACCAAGTTTTCACACCAAGTGGAAGAGTTTCACGGGTTAGTTATCATCTCCGCATAAAAATATTATTTTGCAAAGTTCCACGTGATATGCATAAGCAGATGACGAGAATCATTTACATAGGTGAAATATTAACATATTTCCATAATATATTATAATTTTACAGCGTAATATGAATATTATGATAAACGTTTTTTTATGACATAAATATTTAAGTATTTTTGTTTTACGGGAATAAATATTAAAACATAATACTGTAATACTAAAACTGAAAAACTGCAGCATGAATAAAAAAAAAATAAGCTACTGCCTCGAGAGAAAATCAGAAATGCACAAGGCGTGCGATAGTTCCATTCACATGGTCCAGTATGCATATTGTTAATGCTGTAATGCATGGTTTGTATATTATAACAATTAATAACACACTGCATAATATGAGTTTAGCCGTGTGGGTTAGGTTAGGTTAGTTCCTCATTTTATTTTCCTAGGATTCATTATATTAATCTCTAAAATTTTAGCAGCTAAACATATTATTATGTACCTTGGTAACAACAAACAAATAAAGGTAAAAATAATATAAATTAGTATAAAAATAATGGTATAAATGATAATAATATTACGTAATATATTGTAATATATTGTAATATTATGTAATACGTACATTTGCTTCTCGCCAAAGACGTGGCAAATAACAATAAATGTTAAACATTTTTTTTTTATTGATCTAAAGCCCGGCAACCAACTGTTTGTAAAGGATAATAGATGGTTTGAAACTTTAAAATACGTAAGTATTGTATGTGTGGCAAGGATTTTGTTGCTAAAAATCCCGGGTGGTCACCCATCCGGGAGTTAGCAACGCCGGCCGGTGTATACATTCTGCGCGCGTGCGCGACTGAGTGTAGACACCGTGCCACACCAAGCCACAATATTGTAACAATATTATAATAGCTAGAATCTGTGATACACCGAAGAAAAAATACTTATACAGCGACGCGTATACCTAATACAGACGATAATCCTTCACAGGTTACAATATTGGGTATAAATTCATAAATATTTGTATTTATAATCAATGGTTACATATTATTATTACTTTACGGGTGTAGTACCACAACATTATTCATCTTGTTCATTTTTAAATAAATAACGATTTTTAATATCAAGCAAACTGAGAATATTTCATAATAATTACCATTGAAAAAAATATGTGAAATACCACATCGTTGAATAATCACATTCCTTCGATATCGTATCGTTTGAACGGAGGCAGATATTATATTATTATTATTATTATTATTATTATTATTGTAGTACTAGCAGTTTTCTCCCCCAGTCGACCATTGACGACACTGCAGCACTCGTGCCCGAGTGTTTTATTGACTCTGTAACGATCGCACCACTCTACGTGCCGTCCGAATTTATAGGGGTCCATGTACAGCCTGTACAGGGTGCATCAGAATTAACTGAATGTATATTATTACTTACTTACGTATCAAAAGATTACATTCTCAATCAAGAACATAATACCAAATTAATATTATTATTAATTTAAAACACAAACTTCACATTGCTCGTATTAAGCATGAGTTTAGTTAAATTATTTAGCCGTAAAATGGTAATACTATCGTCGGTGCAAGCACTAAAGTTTGTTTTAAACGCGTATACAGAAAAAGCATGGAATTAAATATTGTCAACTATGCACAGTGTATAGGTTTCTGGTCCAGAGACTTGGAAGTTGGTCGCGAGTAAAGTTTTTGAAAGTTATAAAAACTCCAGTAATTTCCATCTCGCGGCAATATCGACAGGCACCGCCATAATAACATCATATAGTGATGCACTCCGTATATAATATTAAAATAACAAGTGTAAATTTACATATTATATAATATGACTCTCGCGTACATGTTTGAGTACCGACCGTATTTACAATAAACTCGTATAAATGTATAATATTACGGTCTAGACGGTCTTCGTTAGACAGTTACTCTGCCTATCCACTTCTTAAAAACTCTATTTACCATACCCCACTCGAGTTTATAGCCTAGAGCGACTATACTGCGGGCTATACTGTGCATTTACAAACGACTATAAGGTTAGTATTATTGTTCCGCCAAAGAGTGTATGAAAATAATCGTATCTGATAATGAAAATAGGTATGGTAAATTGTTGTCCGATATCTAACTTCATCGTTTCATACGCCGATAAGAACATTATTGACTATAGACTATTTTAGAGCGGCAGGCTCTATAAGATATTATATCACGATGAAATATAGTCTGCTAAAATCGTTTGTCAGTTTTTAGGTTTCTCATATTCTTACTAAACAAAATGTGTAAGGATCCATTTAAATAAACATTGTTATTTCGACAAAAGTATAAACTTAACTTTTTTTGTTACTAACAGAGTATAACTAATAAGTAGGTACTAAATTAAATATTATATTTACATAATTTTTATGTAAAACCATTATTTGGTAAGGACTAGTATCATTACTATGTACAATAGGTACACAAAGTTGAATAAATCAGAAACTACTAGTTAAAATTTCGATTCCGATGCTTCAAAGTTTTCAAAAATTGGATAACAATTTACAATACAGAAGTATGTATAGAAAAGTGCCTAATACATGTTTAAAATACAATTTTAAAGATTAAACTATCTTTTAATTGTATTAACTTTACTTAAATTTTCGATTCATATGAGCACGTTTTCCATGTATCAATTAGTAATTACCTGACACTTTTATTGGGCATTTTTCATACTGTAAGAATATTCTCAGATTCTTTAGAACGACGGACAACATTAAAAATTTGTGTAATACCAAAAAATAGTACAAAGCAAGTTACAAATTTACAATATACAAATGAGAATTTAAAAAGTAATTAATTATGCTGGATACTAATACATTTTTGTATCAAAAAAATGAGATAGCAGATCAAGCAGTAAAAAACGCATTTATCGATAAATCATAAATGATGGTTCACGTCACAACGAAACAAGATATTACAATATGTATCACTATAAATCTGGACATACGTAATAAAAAGTGATAAGAGACTTGGAGATCTTCAGGTCCAAAACTTGACGAAATAAAATAAAATGTAGCTCTTAAGCCTTTTCCCGTATGCTCACCTATACAATTTGAGGTTATTCTAATACATCGGTCATCTCCATTGGCCACGCATAGTCTGCATAGTCTTCCACTATCACCTAATGAATAAAGGTGACCCAAAATATGCCTGGCTTGTGGTTTTCAATTTATTGTCAAACACATATTTATAGATTTCCGGGCATATTCGAACATCAGCATTTGGACCAATCTCTCTGATGATCTGTCAGAATCTCTAAGAAAAAAATCCATATTCATTGGCATCTACAGAAAAATTCATGAAAAAATCAGAACTCCAAAATCAATAATAAGTAATATGTTATAGGTACAAATTATCATTTTTATTATAAAAATGATATATAAAAAATAAAACATATAAAAAAAAATAATTGTGTTATTATATTTTTTTATATTTATACATAAATAGTACAAATCACCATTAAACGATTATAGCTATACATTTTATGTAAAAGCTGAACAAACGTTCAAAAAACTAATCCCAAGGTAGAAGAATCAACTTAAAAATTAAAATAATATTCAGGGCATGGTTCTTGGAAATATATGTTGGTTGTGCTTGTGCACTTAAACTGTTTATTGCGTGATGAAAACACGTCATACGATATTATACATATTGTTACAAGATATGAAATAATTTTTCTTTCAGTGTAAAACTATATTTTAATAATGACCAATGATGGTTATCACTTTCGTCTCTATAATGGTTATTAATCAATAATTCCTTAATTGTACAAATGTAACTAAATGCTTCACAGAGCCTCCCACGGGCTTTACCTCTCCCCTCTCACTACTTTTAAAATTACATAATTCCATAACTCATAAGTTCTACAACAATCGATACATGAAAGCTATTTATACACATATTAACATACTTCATATTATATTAAGGATAAAACAAAATACGTATATACCTATAATACTCTATTTGGTTTTTATTAATAATATATTGAGATTTTAACGATAAAACATTAATAATTAATATAAAACTCAAGAGGGTTTACCAGTAAATATACACTGCGTCCCCCACAGCGTACATCTATATAGTGCTTTTTGATGTGACCCATTAGCTAAAAAATGCTCTTAAGCAATCCATTTCACCGTAATGGGTATCTTAATGCTAATCGTCTAACAATATTATAATAATATGTAATATTTTGTAGCTAATTAATATTATGACTTGTGTCATAGACCATTATATTTATAAACAACATTTTCAAAATTTTTTCTGTAAATATTTTATAATTTAAAAACATTAAATTTATAGTATTGAGTCATTATAATAACTAGAGTTAGATGTAGACCTAAAAAAAATGGTTACTAAATTTGATCTTGGGGGTGCTAAAGATGCTTTTGCATCCCCTTCCCACTAGTTGCTCCAATGATGTGTAATAAAAAACGTATACATGATTTGCATTTTAAAGTATTATAATATTCTGAGATTATAGTACATAAAACAACAATAACATATTAAATTCGGTATATTGAGTACCTGTATAAAATCATCTAAACGTTTAATCAATATCTTATGATTTCTTAAATTAGTACAATTTTAATAGTTGTGCATTATATTATTATCATTCATTAATATCACCCATAGGCTGTACATGTTGGTAGGTTATTTTTGTAGGTTATAAAGTCTATTTTATTTGTATGTTATTCTCTGCGATATGAGTATAAAATAAAAGACTCGTTTTTAAACATTAAAACAAAATATTTATTTTGTCATGTCATTGGTAGATAAAGTTGGTTAATGATTACTATTATTATGATGACCTATTTAGACTGTCTCTTTATCGTTTGACTAAAAAAATGAAAGGGAAAACATTGAATGAAATTAATATATTTGTATTAGAATTGGTAAACAAATGTTTAATCATCAATTTATAAAATATAAACAACGTGTAAAAAAACGATTCTCTGTATTGCAAAATATAAAAGCCAACAATCAAATCCAATCTGAAAAAATGCTATTTAATAAAAAAAAATCCTGTCCTACTGATAACATTATAAGACAAAAGATAAGTTATTAAGGTTTCATAACAAATTATTTAATTGTGCATTTTTTACCAGAAATTTGTTAATCTATAATTTAAAAATGGTAAATGCTATACTTGGCAATTGTGAAAACCTAACCTATGAAAAATGTTCTTATTCTTATAAATTAAAGTACATAATATATATATGGTGTATTTTTTTATACATTTTGGAAAATGTACACAAAGCCATAGTCAAAACAACCATAGTTTATGGTATGTTACTAAGCTATTTATTATTATTTATATATTTGTAGGTATAATAAGTATTTATAATTTATATATACCTTCATGAAAACACTTGGTTTTGTAGACATAATTTATAGTTCATTCATGAACACACGACTACTTTGATTTACCTGTTTAGACGTTGTAGTTGACGCCTGTAGTAAAATTAGATGGAGACATTCATTTAGTAAACAATCATAAAGTCAAATTTAATGTTTATTGATATTCTATCAATTACACCATATTATAATGATTTGTACAGAATGGATATATAAAACAATATAAAAATAAATATATTATAAAAGCTCATATGATTTATTTTCCAGTGATTTCCGTGGAAAATATGCTTTTACGTTGGGTGAATAGAAATATTTACTTCATGGAATGTGAAAGATGAAGTACAGTTTTCTTTGAAACTTAGTTTAAATTACATTCCAAGAGAAACAGAAAGCAATGATTTGAAAATAGTTAATGACATTTTATATCAAATGATCAATGTCACAGCAATTTCGGTTTAACAGTGTGTAACAACACATGCCACATTAAGGCTAAGAAAATCTATTGTATTCAATATACTATGATACCCTATTATGTATGAACAATATTTAGCAAGAAACTGTGTTAATAAGTACTCATACTTATAAGAAATCAAATTTCATTTTAAAATAATTGCATAGTACAATTTACAAGAAAATCAACATGGTAAAGTGATGTTTTTACTGTCGGTGCTACAGCGCTATTACTGAACGAATTAATTTATTTGTTTATACATTTACTATATATTATCTACATCGGTAAAAACAAACTACTGTAAATATTTTAAATTGTTTAGATAAATATTGTAGGTATTCGATATAAAATATATATTCGTAAAAACTAATACAGACATTGTAACTAACATTTTAAATTATGCTGATAATCACAAAATTAATCCCTTAAAATAATAAATATGTTTAATATATATATATAAATATATGCAAGAATTCATTAAGCATGCTCATTCTCATTTTTCAATCATTAATATTGCGTTAACAGAGATTTTTGTTTTTGGAATTTTTAAATTTACTTGAAGACTATATTTTAAACTACTTAGATTTTTATTCAATCTAAGGAAAGTCTTGTTGCTACATACATTTTTTTTTCAAATGAAAAATATTATTTTTTACTATAAACTAACCAGATAGGATTTTGAACTGTTTTATGAATCAATATCGATATTTTTATTTTATAGAGAAATGACTAAATTATTAACCTTTGTATGCTAAGAGTAATTATAGTTAAATAAAATAAGTTGCAATACATGATTACCATGGTTCTTTGAAAATGATAGTTATTAATAATAACATAGATAGTAGCATTTTATTATATATTTTGTAAAAATGTAAAAACCTTTAGACTATAATAAGCTCTAGACTCAATATTGCAAATGTAAACCCATTATTAAGAATTATTTTCTTTAGATATTAGTAGGTACAAAAAATATTGGAACTCAGAATCTACTTATTTACATTTTTAATAAGTGACAAAAACATTTTCAAGAAAACTATCGTCTAAAAATCGTACAGTAAAAAAGAGGGTCCTCATTTGAAAATCATAGTTACAAATATGCAAAGTAGTATAATGCACAGTCCAAGATATGAGCCGATAGCGCTTTATTATAATATTTATACCACTCTGCATATAATTTTGATTATTCTAAGTTCAACAAGATAGTTTTTTCCCATTTAAAAACAAACAAATTTGTCTTACCACCGGAAAAAATCCAAACATCTTTAGTTTATGTACTACAATCCAAAGACTGCAGCATCTACTACAAACAAGACATTGGTAACAATTTTGATTACCTAGAGCTAGGTGACACTTCCCCACCATAGCCTTTATCTCTATTCACACAATCTACTCTGAAAGTTATATTACATTATCATATCAACTTGTAACAAGCTAACAGTATCTCATTTGATTATTCAGAAAACTCATATACCTACAGAGCTGTCAAAATAGTAACAACAATTCTCCAACTAGTAAATCTGACCCTAATACAAATACCTAATACCTTTATTTAACTTGCTGGGTGGAAGCCCAACTAAAATACTATATAGTATTTAGTATTTACATTTTGCAAAAAATATACACATCAATTAAAGTAGGAGAAGGAGATAGCTAGATTAGCTTGCCTCATATAGCAAGCGAGATGTTATTATTTTGGTAATTTGGAGCATATGTTGTACAGTGACCTCATCATGATCTGTGCGAACAAATACACATGGAAAATATTAACATTAGTAAATTGTATTTTATAAATTAGTTACATATTTTTATTTTAGATATTATTTCAATCAATTGAATGGTGTAGCTTTTAACATTCTTACATATTATATATACTTTGAAATACATTTTATATTTATATATTTTATAACATTTTTATCAATAACCTGGACCCCAATACACTATTAAATTGTGTCATACAATTTTTTGACAAAAGATGTCTTAAGTGTTCAATAAAAAAATCGTAAACTATTGAGCTCTGAAGTCTGCACCCACATAAAAAAAAAAATGTTTTTAGAAAAGCTTCTTCCACCAACCTATCATATTTTCCTCCTTCTTATATTTAACTGAGTTTAGTTAAACACAAAAATGTTATCATTTATAAGTCAGTAATACTCAGTTACTCAGTGATTTATTGAGAAACATACGATGGGATGACGTACAGTGTATAGTCAAATCCCTAACTTAAAATGTAGTTAATATGCTGATTCCAGAAACACAATGTGTATGTTATAGGTATGTGCATGCGTTAATACAGTTATGTATGCTGTGTGGCAGGTTGGTTAAAGACTCACATTCGTGACAAAACCATTTAAATTTAAGCTTTTCTATTTTAAGAACTAAGGAAATATATATGTAGATTTATATGTAAAGGCGTAACGGCATAATATTTTAATATTATTGAACGTCGTTCACTGAAGTAATTTATTTTTATATTGGTTTTAATCAATGTTGTCACCTTATAGGACTTGACTATTCACTCTCATACAGGTATTAAGTACGAGTAGGTGTGAGTTAGTACGTATAGAGAGATGGATTTAGTTTTTAAATACTAAATGTATTACATTTTTAAAAAAATTATGATCATAAGAATTAAAATCCAAGCAATTTATTTAATATGATGTTATTAAAATTAAAAATGCATTAATTTTTCCATAATAATATATTCAACGTGTTTATGTTGTATTTGAAAAATAAAACATTAGACTATTAATACTTTGAGCTTAATGAAAAATATTTTTAGATGGTGACATTTTTTAAAGGGTATTTACCCACACATTAGTTGTCAAATACACCAATGGCCATACTAAACATCGTCAAGCCAGTGAACTATACACGGTTTCCTATATTTTGTTGTTTCTAAAGGACTGTAGGTATTATATAATATATAGATGTCTCCTTGAGTACATAGTAGTAAATTGTGAGTACATTTTTTTATGAATGTTATGAATTTATAAATATTTTATGAAGTCGTAATAATTTATCCTAATACATTATAATTTATAATATTGTAGAAAAAGTATTTTATGTAACGACATTTTTTCAACCATTTTTCAATTATGTTATGTAATTCAAAATTAGATTGTTAGGAACATTAATATTATTAATAGGACGTTTTACATGCATATGTTAACTACGTTACAAAACTGAAAATGTAAATTTTCTATAAATCTATTTTACGCTGTATTTTTTTATTTTTTATATAAAAGTGAATTTAATATATATTTAATTATTTCTAATTTAAAAGAATGAATATTACCCAGAGACCACATTACGATTTTTTTTTTTTTAATTTTTATTTAGAAGCAAGTTATAAGCATTTTGAAGTTTTCAATTTTAATAACGCCTACCAGGTCTTACGTACTCTTAAGACAATAGTATTAAATTGGATAGATTAAATTTAATTAATCCAATTTATTTGATTATGACAATCTGAATAATAATGATATTTTTAATTACACTTTTTATGTACTGCTGCATTGCAGGTATCTCATTATTTTTACATTCCACACTTATAGCGGCACTGTTGATAACACTGGTTTTCGGTAATTGTGCTGCTGTCACTCTATCTTTGATATTTATTTTAACCATTTGAAAAAATGTTTTTGTTTGTGATACAATTCATGATTGGGTGTATCTATGTTTCAATAAATATGATTGTCCGATCAAGTTATGTTATATTCAGAAACATTACCTACGTTCGGGCACAACAGAACCTACATGATTAAAGGATTTTAATAAATTATTTAGTTGAAGTAGTTGCTAATAACACCTCCCAGCACCGGTTATCCAACAAAAGGTCCAACACACTTGGTCGGAGGCACATCCCCTAAACCTCACGGGGTGAATATAGTCCAATTAATGTTGAGTTGAGTGAGTGTATACCTACACTAGCATAACTAGTGATCTAACATATAGTTTGAAGAGTAGTTTCACAGAACCACGTGATTATCATACTTCATTCTTCATTACGTTATATTTGATTACCATAAGCATATTTGTGAAACAATTTACTTATATTATGAGTACATGCAAATAGCTTTGTATTCGTAGGTACTGTCCCTGTCACAGCTACATCATATTATGTCCACCAAAAAAAAAAAAAAATCCACTATAAAACAGCACTATTAAATAATCGAACAATGCATTACACTACGGTATTTTATGAAATATAATATTATAGATATTCCGTCACTTAGTGGTAACAACGACTAATAAAATAACTAATGTCTTACATTATTTTTATCGTTAACATCCATATACACTTCGTCGGGTAGTCGATTTCGACTTGTAAATATTATCAACAAGCGTGATTCATTTGGGTAGTTTACAAAAAAAGGGCAGTAAAAATAAAATAATTTACATGTCAGTCGTTACACATCATCTAACGTAACACTATATAATATGTTTTGTATTGTTATTTAGTTGTAAGTAGTTGTTATAAGTACATAATATTTTAATAAGCTCATTGTAAAACGAAAAAAATATAATAAATCATGGAAACCTAATTCTAAGAAAGTTTGAAGGGATATTACAGAGACCTAGTAGAGGTCACTCATCTGGCTCTCCGTTCAACACGTTTCAAGATAGTTGTAGGTAGGGCTTTCGGTTTGATAACTATCGATAATCATCACATTCGTTAAAAATCACACTTTCTGACACCCCTTTAAAAGTGTTGAACAATTGTTTCAGAAGTTGTTCTATGCATTTAGATCAAGGAATGAAATCTTGAAAGTACTAACTACACTTTATATTATATTAACATACATAGATAACGTCTATCAAACTTTTTGAGCACTGTTTCTACTGAAAAAAAGATAAAAATAGAATAATACAATTTATCGTAAAACATATTCAACATACAAAGAATCAAGTAACAATAACTTTCTTGACTGTTTAAATCAAACTAAACAAGATTAATGTGCATACATTGGTATGATAGTAACAAGAAAATTTTTTTTTTCGAAATCAATACATATATTTAACACCTTATAAATAGAATTTTTGATTTTATGTATTTTTTAGACATATTCACTGACCGATTGTAAAACAAAACCCTGATATACAGTACAATTTATTATCTCTGTTTCCCATTTTTTTTTATTTTTTTTTGTATCATTCTCAATCCAATCAGCTATACGCATTTATTGCGTTCGAAAAAAAAAACAATATAAATAAGCAAACAAAAAAGTCTAGAGGATTGGAACTAAACTACAACAGAAAAGAAATTCGAAGAAATACTGTCAGTTTTATTGCTAACCGACTGACTTTGAAACCGACGAGTTGGAAGAAGATTAATTGTTCTCGTCTGTTCTACAACCGTCCTAATGCTACAAATAACTCGTTACGCTTGTTTAATCATGATTCATACCATATCGTATGTACACAATATGATCAGTTATTGACGTTTAAGACGAAACTGAATAAGATATTTTGAAAGTAATTTATTCGATTTATATGCAATATAAATAATGAAAATCTTAACAAAACTCTGATTTGAACGCATTCATGTTATACTTTTATATCTCAAATACGACAATAATATTATTTGTTATTGGTGACAGATTATTTTATTAAGTGGCATGAAGTCAGGCAATTTCTAGTTACGTGGTGCTCGGCGCAGTGGCCGTATCATACAATAAGCTGTAGGTACCTACCGAAAAATCAAATCAAATCATTTCAACAATCACAAATGACTACAGAAAAACCAATCTCGTGTCGTAGAATTGTTGGATCTTGAAGTTTTTTTTTTATTCAAAGAGGAAAATGAATTCAGCTTACATTGAACTTTGATTTTTGAGTTAACTTTAAATAACGCTACCTAGTTAATTATATTTAAAAATACGTTCTCAATAATTTGGGATGCAGAGGCATTTATTTATCTTCTGGAAATATAGTTCTTAAAATTGGAGTTAATTCATAAAATTTTCATCTTTTAAATGAAAAATAAAATAAGATTATTTCAAGATTCACGATTTTTTCTGTAAGGCAAGTTTTTTTTACTAAAAACACATCAGCTTTGAAAGCTTTATGAAATTTCTCTCCAAAGATTTACTTTAAAATGATTTTAAGCACGTGATACCAATGTGGGTTAAAAATAAATGTCGTCATAACTCGACAACAGCAGTTGTTTATGTGTGGAATATTTTCTACTCCCCGCCGTTTTCTTATCTCCGACAGTGGACATGAACATTTTCGTGACCCCGTCCTTGAAATATTTACTTTTCATTGTACGCGTATAATTTTCTCATTTAATGTTGACACCTTTGAAAATGTTATCCACCCCTCTTGTCTGCTCAAAACCATTTCACCGCGTTAAATTAAGTTTTGGGTTGCCTGTATTTAACTTATCAAGATTTCTAGCTACTACATAATATGTAGGTACCTACCTATATACATGGTCAGCACACATCGACGTGTGCTATATATTTAGGGTCTCTAACACAGCAAGTAATGATTGTATAATGTTATTATCACCTCCCTCTCCTGTCGGTGTTTATGTGGTCACTAGTCTGTGCATATAGAATTGTGCCACGAAACCAAATTATTGTCAATAATATGGCCCAAACTATATTTTTATGTAATATATGTATAAGCTATTATTATTTTTATATTTTTACATGGTCATAATAGTATTTTCCATGTTTGTATTAAAATACATAATGCAGTAAAATTATAAATATCTTAAAAGGGATGATAAACATTAAATTATTTATTTATTGGAATAGGTAAAGTTAAATTGCATATATCTTAATAGATGAATCCGATAATAAAATAATATTTTTCAACGATTTCGATAAGTCTAAATTCAAAATCATTTTAAAGTAATAAATATTAATTCTTCTGGATCTTTCTAGATTGGAATTATAATATGTATATCGCGGTTTTTTAGGAGTACATGAAAAAGTATTTTAATTTTCTTTTCGGAGTTCAAGTTGAGCCAATATGTCTATCAACATAATAATTCTAGTTATTTTGTATACAGATTATATCCAAAGTAATAATTCAGAAACATTTATAAGAAAACAATTATCGCACAATGAGACAAGAGTGGTTAAACGTCATCCTGTTAAAGTTACTATTTCAGTATTTCATCAAGAAAACCAAATATAGGTACTCAAAATAATATTAAGTTGTATATTCCACAAAGTATTCAAAAACAACATTAATAATAGTTACAACAATTTAAATTACTTACCTCTTTTTTATTTATGTTTATAATCATAAGAAATAGGTACCCACATTTGATACATAACTAAAGAAATGTTTTCTATGTACGTGATTACATTTATGCATTTCCTCGTAAGTAATTTAATTTAAAAGCGTTCAAATATAATTTGACAAGTACCATTTTTTTCAAAGTATCTCGAATATTGGTATACTAATTTGAACATAATATTTGATACTCTATGAAGTAAACCACTATGTAGATATCACTGTTAATTAAATAAAAATTTAAATATCATATGATTAATTTATCATTATTTTAAAATATTTATAATATATTTTTAATTATTTTTTTAATGTTGTAGGTCATTTTTTTATTTTTGTCTGTATAAACATTTTGGATCATTAAATCTTCAACTTCAATAGTTCTTTGGCCAGGAAAGTGAATTTAATTAATACTTTGTTTTGGAGTGGAGATATCCATTAAGAATCCCTATAAAAAGTATACAATTCACAGTACTTTTCTTAATAATTGGAAAAAATATTTAACTACGAGACTTTAAAAACTAGTAACAGTAGAAAAATGCAATTTTCACCAAATATTTATGTTAGTATTTTCTATATACATGGTATAATTTTCAAAATATTTTTTATTTCTGAGTTATTTCTTGGCATTTAAAATTTTTTAAATAGTTTTTTTTTTAAGATGTGATCAAAATGCTAAGCAAATGTAGCTATTGAAATGTCAAATTGTCATAAAAAAATGTAAAAATCTTGAACAACGAGTTTATTTAAAAAGATAAGTATTGAGATTTAAATACCCATGATATGTTATACTAATTCTGAAAGATACATCAAAATACAAATTCACAATGCGCTTTTCTCATAACTTTACCTTGAACAAAGTAAGACACAGGCAAATTATACCTACGATAATAGTTAAATTGATTTAAAATAGTTATTCTAGACTTAAGTAAAGAACGTACACATGTATACGTCGTGAACGTATATTTTATAATAATACACATTGAAATGTTGAATATTATTTATTTGGGATTTAGAAAATGGAAAACTTATTATTTTAAAGTGTAAACAAACCTATAAATGTTCATTAGTATCAAAAATCAAAATATAATATAATACATACAATGGGTATATTATTTAGATTTTTTGTACAAAAAAAACTTTTGAATGTTTAATAACAATATAAATAATAATATCATGATATAATTTCTTATTGCTCAAATACAATTCATATTATATAATTTTAAAATGTATATATCTTTATGACATATATCAGTTATACAATTCATGAAAGGATTATACTATGTTTTAAATATACTGAATCTCGTAAGTACATATTATGAAACACTGATTAGTGTACCATGATTAAGATTATATAATGTCATATTCCAATGTCTTTAAGTCTTTAATAAAGATATTACATTTAAAAATAATGTAAGTTTACTTTGATTTTGTATAAGTTATCTATTGGTTGTATCATAAAGGTTTTGTGATTTAAAATACATATTTTAAAACTAAGGCAATTATTTTCATTTAAATTCTCAATGTAATAATTATAAATACATATGTGAATAAGTGTATATATTTTTAAAAGAACATTACAAATAACTGTTAACATTTATTAATACTTAAACTTTATTATTTACCCTACATAAATAAAAGTGTACTTTTAGTATCATTAATATTGCATACAACTATATAACAAAAGGCGAGACAAATGTTACTTAGGTTCATATATTTACTTATTTATTCTATTGATATGTATTTACTTTTAATTTTTTTTTCATTTAATGATAATTATAAATAAAATTGAAACCTTATTTATCCAAATTATTTTAATAAATTTCTATAATTACCATAATAATAATGTTAACAAGAACACATAGATTATATCACATGTATTTTCAATAACTTAAACATTAATGCATCATTTTAAGATATTTTATATACAACTTTAGTAGTAATGTATTTGAAAAATTATAAAATTTAATGTGTTTCTTCATAAGCGACAATAACGCTGGTACTTTAGGCATATTCTTAAATAAAAAAAAAAATAATAACAAAAATAATAATGTTATTAATACAGGTAACCCATATCTATTTTTTTAGTTTTATTTTGTAGACTTGTATTTTAACTTTAAAATGATGACGAAACCCAATTATTTTTTTTCAATTTATAAATAATGGCAATTGTTGAAAATCAATCACTAGATATTTAATTAGTTTTTGACGTTTAACTTGCGTATAAACAAGATTGAAAAGCATTGATATTATAATTGTCTTCTGAACGCTCTACCCTACCCCCATTTTTATGGTATAATAACAATTCCAACTGAAATAACATCAAACTATCTCCATTCCATGAGATACAAAATATACCAAAAATATTAATTTTGTAACCAATATATACAAATATTTAACTATAGATGTTAACAAACTTTTTTTTTTTTTTGGTACTACTAGTCACTATAAAGGCTCTATAAATCAAATGTATGACTTGATCACAAACTAGTTAATTGTATAAAATATAAAGTAATTGTTTCCAGTTGATTGTTTTTGGATCATTAATAGGTAGTAATCTCAAAAGGCACTCTTTCGTAGATACGCTACCACATTTCCTCTGTCAATTTACATATGTATAAATAATACATAGCCACATAGATACCGGTCAATGTTGACAAAAGACACCAGATAATATTCATTTGATACGGTCTCGTGCTTAAAACTAAGGTTCTTACTATCTGTGGTAACACTCACTTTCCACAAACAGTTATAGCGTTGCAAGATAAGTCAAAACTTGCATGTATTTATTAGGCAGCTAATAGTCATCTGTTTGGATGAAAAGAGAAAAATTGGTGCCAAAATTGCAATAATAATCTTGTGGTGGTTATCAATTGTATTAAAATACTGTACAATCCATACACTGTGTGTAGTATTATTTGCAAAAGCATTGATAATATTATGGCATGAACAACCCAATCTTCGTATGAAATGGCTGAAAAAATGGACCCACGATTTTAATGTAGCTCAATTGCCTATTCAAAAATTTATGCTAATTGAATATGGAGATTCATTTACAAAAACATATTTTTCGTGATAATATTAGCTAGATAGGTACTAGAATAGGGTCTCAACTATCTGCATGGAATAGCTTATAGTTATTATTATTTGTACAAGTTAATCACTATAATTATAATGCTTTTGTTTATTGAAGATAATGTCTTATGTGCAATACAAATTTAAGTTAACACTAATGTATTATTTTATTAAAAAAAAAGATTTGTCAGAAAAGTTAAAACTCATTAATTTAGAGTAAATTTAAATTCAAGCATATTCAATTTATTTTAATGAGTTTTACCATTTAAGTTAGTTTAGTTTTAATCATAAACTAATAAATGTCGACTCGACACTAAAAATCTTAAGGCGTTGACAACTTTGAAATTATAAAGAATTTAAAGATCTGTAATATAACATTACAAAATCAATTATTGATCGTAATGTGTAGGTTCAGTTGATTTATATCATTAGATTAAATATTTTTCTTATAGGTACATATAATATGTTTAAGGTAATATTTGTTATTATAATTAATGAAATATATTTGATAAAAAATAAACTTTTATTCGGGATTCTAATTATGGATTACAACATCACTCTACAGTGATACGAGTATAACCTAACCTAACCTATACGAGTACCTACATAAGTTGAATTTTTATAAGATTTATTAAATATTATATATTTATTTATACTAATATGATTGAACTTATACGGAAGTATTGTAATCAATGAACAGAATGTAATTTTTTAGTGTTTATTTTATTAAATCATATTTTATATTTTATACTTCAAAAATAAATGTTTATTAATACCTACTCTTATACCATTAAACTTTTAAACTATTCATAAATACTTTTTAGTTACCTTCTTACACAGACTCACACCCAAAAAAGTTTGTTTTTCTTCTGTTTGTTGTCCATTTTCAGTTTTAAATAATTAAAAATGTAATTATTTTAAATAACAAAAACAATAATAATATATGCAAAAAGTTTATAAACAAGAAAAAAAATAACTAAATTATATTTTTGCACGATAATATACATTATTTTATGGCTACACCGTGAGAATCAATTAAAGTGTGTTGCACACATATTTCCTTATTGATAAGCACAACAATATATGACAAAAAGTCTTGAAACATTTGAGTATTCATTGTCATAAATATTGGAAGAACATTTTATAATCGTATTAACAAACTAATTAAGTAAAATGTAATATTATTTAATTGGTTGTAGTACCTACAAACAACTTCCTGGGCACCCAAGAATTAGATTAGCTTATATAATTTAAAAAAAAACTCACTGCTGAAAATACTTATAATACGATGTATAATATCAGCATTATTAAATTAACTTTTATATGGAAGGTTACCCTACATTTTTATCCCTAAAAAGTTAGTCATCGATGTACTGTGTGTACAGCATTCTTTAGAGATAGACTGTAAATCTCCATACGAACTTTTTTTCTGTATCAATCAATCTAGAGCAAAAACTTGTAATGAACAATCATGTATTTATCAATCGCAATCTACAATATAATATTCTGACGTTTGAAAAATGATCTTATTAGATAACCCGATAACTAATAGTTACCCCGACAGAACTGATCTGACACACTACAACATTAGAAAAAATGTGCGTTCATAACGATTTGAACACAATTACACATAATTGTGTAAGTATGAAACAACTGAAATCACAATGTAGAAATCAGTTGTAAAAATTTTCGAGAGGTCAAAAAGTCGTCTATATGTAATTGAAAGGTCATCATGCAAATATCCAAATAAAAACAGAACTATGGAAAACAAAAACATGTCAACAATGAAAACGTAATATAATTTTTCATTAAACTTTGATGTAAACTTTCAGTACTGCATGATACTCTGAGCACTCAAGATATTCAAAATTAAGAGATAGCAGCAATACAAAACAATTAAATACTAACAATTAATACATGATAAATTTATATTGGTGGGATTTTTTCTCAGGCTCCATCAATTTAAAAAAAACAATAAATATGTCATTTTGTCATTATATAATATTAGTACATTAATTTATTGAACAATATCACAACCATTCAATTAATAGCACTAATACGAAAGTTAAATATATTTTTATCTAACCTCATAACTAGTGAGTATTGTTGTATTTTCAGCCATGTCTACTACTGTATAGTTAAAAATACATATTTTTGAATTAATGATTTATGTAAATTCAAAAATATTGTAAATTAGCTGTGTATAGCTTAAGAACATGAAAAACAGCGAGAATTATTTTATTTATATACAAAGCGGAATCTATTTAATTTATTAAACACATTCAGTGATCATTCTTTTCACAAATTATTAGATAAATATTCGATTAATATTGTTTCCGGAGAAATAACAAAAAATAAAAAAATAGTATCTGTTAATGATTTACAACCTCTTTATAAAAATAAGCAACAACGTATCAATTTGTACAATGTCCATGTATTTTCCTACCAACTGATTTTACATATTAAAGGATTAAAGCCCACATTTACAACCCTTTAAAGTGGTTATATGCAGAAAAAAATACAAAGCTTTAGAACAAATTCTCTACCTATTTCCATCATAATATTGCATATTTTCTATAACAAACATTCGAGTATTTATTTAAATTAGTACCTATAATAAAATTTAAAAAAGAATATCATAAAAACCTATGTGTCTACATAGTATATACACCATACTTGCTGCCAAGTATCCCAAAGTATGCTCAACCATTTTTTCTTTAATAATGCCGTTATTCAAAATCTGATTTTTGGAATTTTTAGGTATAATTAGAGACCTGCATATTATCAAACTCTTAAAGTCGTTTGTATTACTTAAAAAGGATTCTGTTGATATTCTCGTCGAATGTAAATTATTAAGTGGATAATTGTTTTAAAAACTATGACATATTAAAATCAAAACTCGAAAGAATCGTTTTTGAGTTATTTAACTGTGTTTACTATGGATAATAGGTCCATAATTGTGTATATATTATCGACCTCCCCTAAAATATTCAATATTATCATAATAATCAATAATCATATAATTTTCAAAATTATAAAAATTACTAGACTATATCAAATTCGTTTTTATAACTTAGGGTGAATAATAATATAATATACACGTGTGTAATATGACACCAGGCCACTTTGCAATTTTACAGTAGCACAGTGACCCAGTCCATACAATCTTTAAGTAGTACAAAAAATCTCAAGAAATTGAAATGTGGTCTTTAAGTATAATTAAAAACATCTAAAATCAGATTTTGAATTAATTCATTAGTAGAAAAACAAATGAGGATAAGAATACTTGGTGAATTCAAGAACACATTACTAAATATTAGTAGATCCATGGATGGACAGTTTTAAATTAAAAATGTATTTTTTAATTTTAAATTAGATGAATTAATTTCTAATTATATTTAAAGTGACTATATTTTATAGTTCCTGTATAAACTATTTAAATATACAAATCGAAGCAATAATACATTGATAAGGAAAACATTGTTATTGATGATCGACACAAACTTAAAGCTATTTAAATAATTTTACATTTCACATTTTTAATAATAAAGAAAAATGTATCCACTTAACCTTATATTATACTATTGTACCTCATTAAAAATTGTACAAATAGTACCTTAGTATTTTATCAACGAAAACAATATGTTGTCAATTGTCAATCACTAACATACTTATGATCTTGAGTTTCCAACTAAAATATTTTTAATTACACTCAAAATTTTGACGCTATCGTTTATAATTACAGACTGTTGTATATTTTATAAATAGATTTTCGATAACAGTCAAATTTAATTTAGTTTAGGTGATATGACGGTTTACATGCAAATATGATCGATCAAATAAGTTTTCCATCAAAATGACCACATAATATAATTAGGCGTTCGATGTAGAGCAAACTAATTGGATAACAGATTTAAACTGGAACAATAGAGGGTCAGAATAATTTGACTTCACTCTAACATATTATATTATAATGACGCGTGGAGAAGCCAACCTCAAATGAACTCAATATTGTTGGAGAATCACACATATAAGACCTGATTTAACAATAATTATTCTTCAATAATAATCTTCGTCTTATTGCTTTTAGTCCTGATCATTCTGATAGTTGAATACATAGTAAAATTATTATTAACTTAGTGTTATTAGATTCAAACATTTATTTAAGACCATCAAATTTTACAGTCAGAAGTTTTATTTTGTATATAACTATTGAACTATTGATTGAAGACTCTTATAATTTTATACTTGATAGTAATATTTTCAAATTTTATTATATAGCAATTATTTTCTAATATATTTGACCATATATAACATACATCTAGATTTTATCATCTTTCATTGATCGTGGCCTATGAGAAAAAATACATTTGAATTTAAAGTCAGAAGTGTTATAATATAATATTGTATATTATGTTTTAATACATTCAATCGAAGTTCTTCTACATTATTGATTTATAGATAAAATAATTTTTATTTTAATGAATATAATATATTTTTTTTTTTAAACAGAAAATAATTTAAAACTCGAAGACACTAAACATGAATAAATTAATTTTCATTGATTTTACCGTGGCATGTTCACATTCAAATTTATTGGTATTTAGTATTAATTTCACCCTTTTAATCATGTTCCACATCTGTTGACCGATTGAATTAGTATTTTATGAAAACACACGAATAATATTTCCGATTAAAGCGTAAAACCGAATTTAAACAAACATTAATAAACCTGGTATGAACTGTATTATACCGTATGGTATTTGTTGTTTTTTTGTTCAATGGAGTTTTACAATATTATTCTTTCTATATCAAAATATGAAGTATTTTATTATGAACTATTATATAGGTCTAGTGGTCTAGTCACTTGCAAAAGTTGAATAATTGGGAGATTAGTAAGTACCTCACTCATTTTAGTTTGCGTTTAATGTTTAACAACAGTTAATCACTAAATATTATTGTTTATTTGTGACGATATTTGAATTATTATTAACGTCAAATGATAAAAATACGAATACTTTAAGTTCTACAGCCATAATAATCATTTATTAACACACAAATAAAATACAAATACCAAAATATTGGCCTAATACAATTTTATATTTAAAATCGAATATTAATGTATTTATTTACAATACGTTCATTATAAGTGATTTTATTGCTGTAATTCAAATGTTTACATTATTTTATTAATTTATAATTTGATAAATAATAATCGATTAGTCAAGTGTATTTCGTTTTATTATTAGCATAATATTACATTATTGTTACATGTAATTGTTGATCGTGGAATCGTAACATTGTTTTAGAATCCCCTTTAATACATCTCATCTGCACCAGGTATAGTTGGCCAATGCTTTTGGTTACGTTCATGACGACTTACAGACTAATTGTATAGGTACCAACAAACAGAAATTAGATTACTTTCACAGTGGCGTCCCAATTATAAGCCTAATGGCACCGCAGGTGGTCAAATAATAATAATTTAATATATATAATATATATATATATATTATATATACGCTACGTGCACATTGCCTTTAAATATTTGATGTAATAATAATATAATTGTTTGGTCGAACCTGTTTTCGCAAATTATAGAACATCAGTGCAGTGTTTCAGAGGAGACCGTCACGGCGGAAACTCGACTTTTATATGGACACCGAGCTTTGGTATTTCGCAGTGTCGGAGTGAAAACTGCGGATTAAGCCCATGTTATATTATTACACGGCCACGTTTGATTTAGCGTTCGGTTAAAACGGCCCCGAGAGGTGTATTTCGGTACCTGCGTTCGAATTTATTTAAAGGTGTCGGCAGCCGTGGGACTCGGGAGGTTAACAGATTTACGGCGCAGAGTGTAACGCACTGAAATAAGTTGATTTTGTTTATTACTATCGGTATGTTACACACCATGCGGTAGTCTACCCAGTATACCCATACAACATCATAATGTAATACCGGTATAGTCATATTGTTGTCCGTTTGGTTGTAACTTGCGCGATACTTTACTTCTACAAACACAACAACAGCAAAAATACGAAAATACATCTCGGGTCGGTACTTGATAAACATTTCGGTTCTTTTCATGTATTTTATTTTATTTTTCGGTTTATTATTTTCTGAAGAATGTAAAAGCTAGGTACTTGTTTTTTTTTTTTTCAAAGTGTTTGACTCACAATATTATATAATAATACATACATGTACCAAGCATGCTCATTCCCATTTTTTCTTTTAATAATTTATTTTACTCAAACGTAAAATATGTGATTCAATTATTCTGAGTAGTTACATACATTTTAATAAAACAGAAACTACTAGTTTATAATTTTGGATTTAAATTAATTAAATTCAAAGATTTTAAATTCCGACTTGGCAATCTTATTAAATTGAATTAATTAATTTTAATAAAAATTATCCGTTTTACATAACATATTTAACAATAATGCATCACACAGAAGGCTTACGCCGTAACATATTCTCAGAAAATTGAGGCATTTTGGTAATATATTTAAATTGAAACCGCTTTAAAGTTATTTGGTATGAGATTTATCAAAATGGTAATTCAATTATTTAACCGTCAATCAAATATGTTGGTAACATTGGAGAGATATCTGTTTTTTTTTGTTTCACCACTTTAATGCATTTTTTTAAATTTCAAATTATATTCAAAGACATATTTTCCAAAAGTGTGGCTGAAATGGATAGCTAGTCATTTCTATATTCTGTACAAATTATTACATCTAACTATTGGCTAATACTGTGCTGAATCTAACAAGGTATTCATTAATTAATTATACTCATACACATTTATAAAGTACCTACTTCACAATCATATTACATATATAATGAAATAAATATATATTGACTGGTGCATTTTTAATATTAATTAAAGACCGATATTTGTTTTTATAACTGTTACTTTAAAACAATAAAATATAAATTACTAATTTCTGTATTCTTAATTTTAGAGCATGCAATAAATAAAGGTCTGCTATACAGTTACAGTTTTTTAATGAACTAAAATAAATGTATACAAATGTTTGAATACAATTGTCTAGCTTCGAAGAAAAAGTCAACAAATAATAAAATATATTGAAAAGAAATTGCGAGTTTAAGTTAAAATCATAATCCGTTAGGTCTTAAATCAATAATTTTAATTAATGCTGCACTTATTTCTATTGACTCTATGGCTGCTATTGTTAAGGTAGCTTTTTCAAAACTTTTTATATCTCCTCTGTTAAAATGCATGTTTATAATAATATTGTTATAATGTCAGCATTGTATGGATCTGTGAAACTTTTTTTTCTTTATTGAACATTAAGAGCTCTGGCCTTTGGTTTGACTGTGATTGAAATTATAACATATATTATTTTTGATACATAAATAAAAACTGGACTGTAACTTAAAACAGTGAAACTTATTAATATTTTAATTGTTAATTTACATTGGCAAAAGTATAAAATACTGTAAAATTATAATAAAACATGTTAATATGATATATCCTTGCAGTTCAAGCCGTGTGTTTAATTGAAACGTGGTCGTTTGAAACGTGGTAGTTAATGTGAAATTAACTTTTATAGTCACAACATTTATATTTTTGATTATAATTATACGTTTATGGCTTGGTGAGGTGCGGTCGTACTCTTAATCCGCGGAAACGCTCTGAGAGTGCTAACTGAAACCGGCGTTGCCAACTCACGGATGGGTGACCACGAGGGTTTTTAACAACAATATATATATATGTATGTTTCAAATGCACACAATCAAATGCGTCATTATGATGAGTCTGAGTCTCATAAATGTATTATATTTATACAAATATATTCAATTATTATTTATACGATTAAAGTGTTCAATTTATTACTATAGTTTTACAACTCAATGTATGAAGAAAATATTGATATTAATTTAAAAATTGGTGAAAATAAATTTAAATACTTTGAATACTAATAAATATTTTAGTAAATGAGTAAACATATAAATTTAAATGTTGTATAATAGCTGACAATTTAAAATGAGTAAAAATTATATTAAAAAGCAATTTGAATTTAAATTAGAAATTTGTCAAATTTGGAGTAATTACTAACGGTCGTAAAATATAACTTAAATATCATGACTACATTAAACTTGAGTAATAAATAATATGAATAATTCTTCCAAGTTATAAACTTCTAACTGTTTAACTTTATTAGTTGAATAATCATTGCAATATTTGGGTATGTTGCACACTTGTGCATAAAATAATTTACAGTACCTGTGGCTGAAGTAATGTTAACAGTTTCAAATGATCATTAAAAGTTACTTGGATAATGTTAATACAACACGAAATTTTACAATAAAATATAAAAATATATTTTACATTGACTATCCGACTTCAATAAGTTATAACGAATCATTAAGAATAACTAACTGATTTTTCAACTGATGTTGAAAAAAAAACAATATTACATGTATATTATGAGAAATATCATGCAATGTGTATTATAATGGCATTGTGATTACTTTTTATTATATTAAGTAACAAATATATGCTTTGCTTAACAAGTATAACGTCCGTAGTATTGGTGTTTGCATATTAAATTTAGTCATTAAAAACATTTAACAATTAAATATCGTTATCTACCGAAATATTCATATGGTACAAATGTGTAATTCTATCAACTAGTGGCGATTATAGGTGTATAAAAAACCCAGTCATTCCTATATTATAATATTTTTATAAATTATTCATCCCTAGAGAATATTATGATATCGGATAATATCCGGAACAAATATACCAAAAGCATTATGTAAATCCGAGAGCAATGCAAAAATTATCCCAAACATTTATCTCTCATACACAAACATAACTGGCTTTTTTTTGTAAGAAATTACGATGATTTTGTGTACTATATTAATATTGTTTGTAGAAGTCATTTTTTTCCCGTAAATAGCTCTCAATATTTTCTGTTTTTCTTGATCACTTTTCCATATATTATGTATCAACTTATTACGACGGGTCTGAAAATTCAAGTGCCGGAACGTATCACAAAAGCAAATAACGTAACAGATTTGATTAAAAAATACATAAATATTGACAAATTTGTGAGTTGCAATATTAAAGGTACCCAGGTACAAAAATGCATAGGTTACATGGTTAATGGTTACATAATTTACTACTGTATTGAGCATTATTATTATTGGAATGAATTAAATGTATCTCCTAATTTGTTTCTAGATCTATATTTTATTTTACAATTTAATTGTTTCAGCATAAACATTAAAAATAAAAAAAATATCAATAATCCAAAAATAATGGCATTAAAAAAAAAAATATTATGAGTGAATTGTGTATATTTAATCATATACAAAAAATGGTTTTATTATTAGTTTAAAAGTAAAAAAAAAAATGTATTCAATAACTAGATACATGGATAGAGTGTAAGACTTCGATAATAAAAAAAGTTCGTTTGAATCATTAACTTCGCTAAATTATTTGAAAGAATTTTCTGCGCTGTTGGCTTATACGCAGAATTAATCCATTTGAAAACAGGGCGAATCATAATATTTTATATTACCTATATAAACGAAAAGTATTTGAATTTAGTCTAAATAAATAAATTAGAATAAATAGTAGTTTATTATCATAAGCGAAATACTAATTGCCAATTGGTACCTTTTTTTACAGATGTATTTCATTAAATGATTATTATCGTGTATCATAGTACCTATAAGTTCAGCAGGCATGACTTTCTGTTTATTAATTTATTTCCCATGATTTATAATCCCAAATCAGATTGCTTTAATGTATTTACCGAATAAGAAATATAATTGCAAAATTAAAGTTATTACACTATCTTGAATATATACCTATCGACTATGTAAGAAATTACAATTTTTAATAATTAATTTTCCATAGCTCTGATTAAATGGTAGGACATTCATATTCCATTTTTGAATCGGTATAACAGTTTTAAAAAAATTACATTATCATAAAGACTGAATTTTTAACTATTCAATATAAAAATGTATTTTCATTCTTTAAATTAGGTCACTTGATTTATTAACGCCCGATTTGTACGTGATATTTATTTGATTACTTGCTTTTTATATTTTTTTATGTATGCCTAACTGTAGACTAAACATTTTGTAAAAAATAAAAAAATGACTATGTATTATAGTTCTATAATACTAAGCTGCATTACAATTTAATCTACATCTTATCATTGCGTTTAAAATATAAACCGTAAAATAATTTGTGCTCTGTCGCTTTATAACTTATACAGAAATGTACCCAATCACATTACATCAATGTTAAAATTCTTATTTATTTTCCGCCACATTAATTTTTTACTCAATTTCATACAGTGCAATATATTATACTGTCCAGTTTCGTGTATTATATTGCATAGTCATTTTCACAAAGATCGTATAATATTTCCCTTTCGACTTAATTGAAACTTTTATAGTGTTAGGTTCCTGACATGAATGCTTTTATCTTTCTCAACAATCCATATTTTATCCTATTCACTCAAACGTGAACCTATCATGAATACAACAATTATTAATTTCATAATTAAATTATAGATCAACCATATTTTATATTGACTAAAAAATAGAATAATTATTTTTAAATTAAATATTATTTATTTATGTTCAAATTAGTAAAAATAAAGTGAAAATAAAATAGTGTACCTACAAATACAATTTTATCGCATTATTTTTTTTCATAAAATTGAACTTAATATTACAAAATATGATACAAAAATAACATAGTCAGTGCCGGATTATCCATTAAGTAAAGTAAGCACTCGCCTAAGGGCCACACTCGTTATAAGAGCCCTGTAAAAGTGGAAAACAATTTTTTTTTTTGAACTATCCATTATATTTACGGATTAATAGAAAAATAAAATGGATATAATTCTGTATACTGTATGCTATAGAAAATATTTTTTTGGATTTTATCAAATTATAAATATTTTATAATATTTATTGTATATTGTCGGGTAGCGACGAACATTACCATTGTGCTTTACGAGTTGCAAGCGTTCATCGATCACCATAAATATTTAAAGTTCAAAACTATTTAACTAAGAATTATACTTTACTTTAAGTTAATTTCTTTTTTATAGTTGTTAAGAACAATTTTTTTAGTAAAATAATTTAATTAACATGTTTTATTCATTTAAATTAGTTGGTTATTATTTAAAGCCAACACAATTGTTTAATCCGACACTGAACATAGTACTAATGAAACATTTAAACAGTCAATTTCAAACTTTTGGTATTTAAATACCTGTATATTTACACAGTGAGTTACTAGGTCAATAAATAATAAATTTATAGCAAGTGTGATCCCTTCATATGTTTAGTTAGGCAAGTTATGAAGAAAAGCTGAATTTCCAGGAAATGGTAAATTTGTTGCTATTCAAATGAATAGGATTTTCATTGATGTATTTAAATTTTACAATGTTAAAATATCTGAATACAAGTTTTTCAGATAAAATAAAGAGGATTATATCATTTTTTCATGACTCCGTTATTCAAAAAGTGTTAATCTCGAGAGGCCGAAAGTAGATTAGATGCAAAAAAGATTGCCAAGGATTTAGTTGTTCAAACGTATCACAGCGGTATAATAAACGTTTTATTTATGTTTTTATTCTAACAACGTTGGAAAGACGATAATAAACGAATTCCCACTTGAACAATATTAGACGTCATCCGAAGATGAAAATGACTTATTTTTAACGAGTAAGTTATTATATTTCGTGAAATGTTGTCAAGTCCAAAAATTGGAAAATATTAGTATCTTTCAATCAGTCTTTGACATCTCTGTCACATAATCTATATTTTTAATTCATATTAAAATTAACAAAGATTTTGACAGTTTTAATAATAAAAAATATCAGAAAAAGTTGGTGTGCTGTATTGTAGGTGTTGAGTGAACCTCGTCATTGAGTTGGTCACTCTGATGGACTTTTATCTACCAAATTGAATTAAATAATAAATAATTTTTTACTGAATACAATTCTGAGTGGAGACTTGTTAGCCTAAAGATACTGTATTATTTATTTATATTACTATTAGTGATAAGGTAAATTGAACTAATTTGTGGTTAAGATATGACTGAAATTATAAACTAATTATTATATATTATTATTATTATTAACTTATAAGTCAGTACCAATAGCGTACTTGAAATTCTAATACAAGTTTTCTCATGAGTTATTCTTATACAACTTAAAAAATATTGAAAATACATGGTTTCAATATTGTTTTACATGCGTTTAATGTAAGAAAAATATTGCAAGAGAGTCAGCAAATGATTTTGTACATAGTTGAAAATTAATTAAATTTTTATACTCAAACCTAATATTTGAAAATTTAATACAAGGTTTCTCGTAAGTTGTTATGATAAAAAAAATAAATTAAGAGCAATTATTCAACAAATATATTTTATGAGAGCTTTAAAATATAGTTAAGAATATGAAAACATTATTCATATTTTCAATAAGGATTTTTCAACGAACGATTTACTTATTTTGTTGTAGTACAAGATTGAACAACTACTGTTAACTTAATGATACACGATTTTGTGTTATTTCGTGCTTAAATGATATTCGTATGGTGCATTATTATTTTAAATTATAATTACCCATAATATCTATACTATTTGTATTTAGAGTTTAAATAGCACGAATCTCAATATTATTTCAATCTCATCTTAGTTATTTATTTCTGTAACTCGTAAGTCAGAATAACTTTACTAGTTTAAGCTAATTCTAATCATAACATAAATATATTATATCCATGTAACTTAATTTTCAAGTTACCACTATGTAAGCTCCTTGTTTCAACTTGATGAAAGAATAAGTCAATAATTATTTCTCAGAGTCAAGTTAATTAGTTTTTTGTTTATCACGAACAATTTATAAGTTTGTAATTGCGTGATGTTGCAATGACAGTCGTGATGTATGAAAACGTTCATTGCAATAACGTAATTACAACTAAATATTAAAATAATTTGAACGGAATAATATAAAACAAATAAAAACTAAACTAAATTATGAATGATAAACAATTATACGTCCACGATAATAATTCAACATAATATAGAGGACATAAAATATACATGTTTCTATTAATAGTCAATACCAATAGTAATAATATAATTTTCGTATATTAAGCCAATATGAAAACTGATAAAAAAAAGGAAATATTGCATCAACAATGGTCACTATTCAGTACAATAATAATATATTTGATGATATATCCGACCATCAGTTTCAAATTTTCATGGTTACCGTCACGTGGTCCTTAATAATAATAATGATCGTATTTCAATAATTCGTGCAAAATATGTGCCTACACTGATAGTTAACGCATACCGTATTATCGGCATACACATATTATAATACCAAATAGTATACGTCGTCACAACGAGTTTGGTAATCAACTCGAGTACCTACGGCATAATATTACGAGGATTAAAACGCCATTAAAACGGTTTTCGAACGCCAACAACACATACGGTCAAAACGGACTCCTACACGTAAAATAAACGGCCGCAAATCGATATCATAATAATATGTTATTATTTTATGCACGAGGCATATGTATAGGGATCGTGCGTGTATATAGCTGGTATACAAGGAAACCGTGTATAAATATTATATACCTATATCGTGTGTATATATATATATATGTATATATGTATATATAAGTGGAAAGTGCCCATTGTCACGTATGATTATATTCCCCGAGGGACCCGTGAGCGTGTCTCGAGTGTAGATAATGCGCTTAGAAGATCACTACATACACACACACACACGCACAACTGAGCGCACACACACAAATTCACGAATACACACACGCACGCAAAATAATTTATTGACATTTTTCAAGTTGTATTTTTTGTAATTTTTTTTTTGGTTGGTATTTCATTATAATACGTATTATGGATGTCAACCAAATCTTCGTTGATATTATGATGAGTATTATTGGTTTTTTTTTTTGCCACAATATACTGTCCTGAGTGTTTAACACATGAGCAGGATGTGATAGGTATGACCTACCTATCCTAAAAATCGTTCAGCTAGTGCCACCGGCCAAAAGGTATTGAAATAATAAAATGAAGAATACAATTTATAGTAGTTATACTGAATACTTACCGTTAATTAAGATTAACACACTTTAATGAATATATCCCCCCTGAAAAAGCGATTAAAACATAACTAATCATAATAAAAATATCAATAGTATTGAATATTTGAATGCTGCTGTGTAATAAGTCAAATATTGCTATAACAAAAACTAAACTTTTTTGTTTCAGACGTAATTCAAAAATGTTACAAATATTTTAATTTACTGTACAGTTCAATAAAATTCACATTGTTTGACTTAAATCAAACTATCGTTTTGACTTCTAACATATATTAAAAATAATGTGTTAGGTGATAAGTCACATCAAAAAAATGTATTTTATTAATAACCTAATTATTAAGCTAATTAATATTTAAAGTTTAAGTATTTTTCCTTCATAATGTCTGACCTTCTTAATAATAATTCCTAACTTACCTTGTTAACTTATTGTTTTCATAAAGCTTTTTATTTTATTATTCTGTTTTTATCAAGTCAAAACTAATTCTGAAATTCTAGAAATGTTATGTTTTTGATATTATGTTTTCAATACAACGTATAACCATTTTAATTTTAATTTTAGTAAAATAAGTTAGAAAAATACATTTTTGTTTGACTTGTATTTTTTTTTTTAGAGCAAGATTTTTATCTTTTTATTTTTCCCGGTTGAATCGTCAACGAAGAAGATACCATGGACTTTCAAATTTCTTCATTGCTCGAATAAATAAAATATAATTATATAATTCATTATTAAGTTTTACTCTAGTATAGTATGAAGGTAAAATTGTATGCAATTTAATATCTAAAATACTAACCATGTATTATGCTTTAAATCCTGTTATGTTATTTGTGTACACAGTCACAAGTTAAACACTTGAAAAATAAATATTATTTAAAAAGTTTTTAAAAAAAACGTACTCATTTAATGTACAAACACTGTACAAAATATTTTAATGTGAAATTGTCGTGTGTAAAAGTCATTATTGCGGATTCTTAATCAAATGACATTTATTAATTAGTCAAATTAATTCATGTAAATTTATTACAGTAATTTCAGAGTTGTGCTTAAATTTATTCGATGGATAGATTTGCCTTTTGTGTGGAATGGTCCAAGCCTTATATGGCTTTAATTGTTTTACATGCACTACTGGACTTAAAATATGTATACCTACTCAGGTTTTTTTGAATCAAGCATTATGCATTTTAAACCTTCGTATTTAATATAACGGTAATATGTTATGTACAATACTATTTTCACGAAATAGTTAGTTTATTTAGTTTAATAAAATAAATCTCAAATAATAAAAATGTTCATATGGTTTCTGACCCGTCACATACTTAATCTCAAATAATAATTGTTTTATATTATATCAATGACTTACTCAATGAGCAATGATCATGATAATGTTATATACCAAGGCATTCATTTATATTATCGGTATTTTTTTCCTAATAAAATAAAATTCAATTAAACTGTGTACTAACCCTTAATAAAAAGTAATGGAAATAAAAAAAAACCATCCAAATAACATTTTTGCCTCGTCCAATCTACTAACAAGTTATTGTGAATGGTTATATGTGACTTCTTTAAATTATTTTATATTTATTAAAATATGCACGGAAAAACACACATAAATGACACCCGTAGATGGTTTTAACGCTTGTTGAAAAAATGCATGTAATAAAAATTATATGGAACATAAATATATAAAATAAAAAAAAATATTTAAAAAATAAGGTATGAATACATATCGATTTTCTCACACCCACTATTAGGGACACACTTCCGGTGAGCGCATCAATATTTATTTATACGGACAAGTCGGCCGTATTTAATTTCCCCGATGTCGTCGTCGGTATAGAGGAGCCCCATCGAACCCCAATAAATTTGAAATGTCAATACTCTTGTGCTGACATTTTTTGACTGATATATTTTAATAACAATATTATATCACTACTAAAGGACTCTACCTCTGAAACTTTTCACCCCGTCACTACTAGTAACCATATTCAACAAAAAGTTTGACGTTATACGGCGTTAATGGTTTGTTCCTATACCTCGGTTTGACCTGACAAATTTCCATTTATCATTTTGTAATAATAAATACACTCGGAGATAACTATCATAACATCTATTTATACAAAAAACACAAACCTATACGTATTTGTTTACGAAATGTTCATAAACGACTGATGATATTATTTATAATTATTCATCATTTGCATACAAAAAAGGAATTATTTTCTAATCACATGATATTACAAACAATTCACGAATTTATGAAATCAAATTTTTAGAATAACAAAACAGGATGTTTTCTGTAGGTTACATTAATTATTCTTTCTGAATTTAGTTGTAAAGTTGATAATAAATCGTAAAAAGTTTTGCCTTAAAATAATGGTTAGTTTAAAAACAAAAAAATTAAAACAGAAGACTACTTTGTGAAAAACTTGACACTATAAAAATAACATCAATTTATAGGTCATGCGGAAATAGCAGGTTTACGTAAGTGTTGAAAGTGTTTATTTTAAAGACATATTAATTATAATATGAATTATATTACACTGTATATTACATTATTAATTGTGGAGAAGTTTTGTTTCATTCTTCGGTGAGTGATATAAACGAACAAAATGGTTAGGTATACACAGTCAGGAAAATTATATTGAACCGAGACATCTAAATTAATGATATTGTGCATTATAATATGACGTCCCGTTTTAGTAATATTATCAATACAATAATATGTCACTGCACAGACATATAGAATAAATTAAACTAAATTTACACAACTATATTACATTACTGCAGCTGATTAATTAGTTATATTTATCATTGTCACATCTATTTAGAATTCTAGGAGCTATTGGAAAATATCTGTCCATGATTTGTTGTGTTCGAGTTAATAATGATGTGCAATATACTCTGAAACCGTATAATGTCGGTTTAATAAACTATACATTGTTATTGATTCTATCTATGATTCTTTACTGGCTATTTTACATTTCGTTCAATCCCTCTTGACAAAATATCTCAAATATTTTTTTTCATCAAATGCAAATACAATAAAATCACAAATATATTATATACTAAATTCTAAAACTAAAATACGAAACTACACAAACATGGAGAATCAATGAAAATTGTACCTAAGTAACTAAAAAAAAAAAAACCTGGGAGGTTTACCTGCTGCACGTGTCAAGTATTTCTCGTCACTGTAATGGATGTGTTAAAATTGAATTCAATTAATCATTGTATACGAAAAACGGTTCTGAGCGGAGACGGTCTATCAGTCTGTATTTTAGTACGCTACACTTATGTAAATTGCTATTGGTAATAAAGTAGGTAGGTTGAATATAATTTTACAAAAACAAATATCTTACTATCCAACTAAATATTTTGAAAATTAAACAAGTATATACTAATAAACATAATGACTCACGTTTCTAGTTCATAGGAATAATATTTTTTTTTTAATTACAACAAAATAATTAAAATTGTTAGTGTCTTTCAAATTTCCAATTAAATATTATTTTCCACCAATATTAAACTTTGACATTGAAGATCATAGCATTTCATCTATTATAAAATGTGTGTCAGTCATAAAAAAAAATACGCAACATTGTAGAACTGGTATATTCATTGCTTCGTTAAGTATCTAAAAAACTGTTAATGGGAATTTATATTTTAAAAAGCTCTTATAACACATTGGCTGGGTTACATATTTTATCAAACGCTGACTATATATTTTCCATTGTAGTAGTTCCTTCTTGTGCAGTGCTGGTTAATATTATAAAAACGTAGAAAGAAATTGAATAAAACATCTAAGGTTGGCTTGCATAGTCAATGTAACAGACAACAGTTGAATAGCGCAACCCTCAATATATTGGTACTCACTGCCGATTCTGAATTTAATTTGTGAATGTTGCTGGAAACATCTAGCAGATTAGTACACCTAAGTTGTTATTTTGATAAATAAATTTTACAACAGTAAATAAAATGACATCGGAAGCAACGCGCTTATAAACACTGTTCAGGCAGTGAAACTAAACCATAATATTATATTTCATCATCTGGCAGGATACAACGCATCAATCACCACTGTGCCCCTTTTTGTTTGAATGCGTTTCAGTCCAATTCAATGCTGTCTTTTCCATCATAAGTAAAAATTCTTTTGTTCATATTTTGTACTATGTCATCTCTCACTAATGTACAAAAAAAAAAAAAAAATAAAAACAAATGGAAACGAACTAACAAAACAATGTTAAATCTTATCAGTACAATTATTGTACTATTTTTTTTTCTGTGAATTTTACAATGTATAAAAAATACATTCCTATACTATTGTAGTACATGTTGCATTAATGATATTAAAAATAATAATAATAATAATAATAATAATAATGTTTAATTGATAAATAACGGTTTCACGAACGGACATGTATGTTGCAAAAGTAGGCATACCCATTGGATATTTCAAAATCTTATTTGTTTTATTTTAGATAAATAAATCAAATTTTTAATTTTCATACTTTTTCATTTATTCGAGAATATTTTTTTTAACCTTATTGGAATTGTTTGTAATTTGTAATAATTATTGTTAGTATTTATTTTTGAACAAAATGCTAATTACGGTTGTTGAATACTATGCATGCCGACAACCAACACTATAATGTAATCATCTAATATTTTGTATTTAGTCATCAAATTTATGTTTATTTTATATGACTTACGTAAAACAACAAATTACAATTATAACTATTTAATGTTTATAATGACGAATTTATGTTCTAGTTTTGATCTTTAAATCCATCAAAACTGTTTCCTTCTTTATATTAGGTATTAAAAACAAATCGTATTTCATTCCGTTCAATCTATTTGTTGAAGTCCGTATTTTTAATGTCATAATGATATACTTATAGTTTATAATTATTTTTATTAAATGTTAAATTTTAAAATGAGATTGGGAAATACTGTCACTATATAAGTATATCACTTATTGAAATGCTCATATAGCAGTGTTATTTTATTGAATGTATAACAATCAAATTATATATTTTTTATTATGTGTGTATTTCTTGCTTAAACCATGGATTGAATTCGTTAATAACTGATTGGCGTAAGACCAATTGTTTTTTCTTTCCAGTCTTGAAATCTTAAATAGGATTTATAAATTATTATAGAAACGATCACTCTTTCTTCTTTTTTATATATAATATATAATTAAAGCTGAAAAGCAATAATGTGAATTGCTCAGTAACACTTGATTTATCGTTAAGTATAGTATTTCGGACATTACATCCGACGGTGGTAACATTGTAACAATAGATGCATGCATAGTACCTATTCTTAAATTTAACACCACTACATCAAGCATAATATAATCATCAGGAACTCTTCAGTTTAATATATTTTGTAATTCCTAAAATGTTTTACTTTCTAGTGAGATTTTTATGGTTTTTTTTTTTAAATATTCAAAAATTTTTAATGGGTTCTTTTTTAATTTATTGTTACTCCGAGAAGCCTTGTACCTAAATAATAATTATGCTCAGCTATATTATATTCTCTTGTGTTTAACGAAGATTAATTAACAAGAGTAATTTCTCCAAGTAGGTGGCCACAGACGCTGTATCGTTTGTCATTTAATTTGTCAAACATGGTTATTGGAGCTGACAAATCGAAGCCCATCAATCTAAAAGTTGAACCCGTTCACAAATACTACATGTATATTCTACAAAATAATGACCACTTATCATCACGTAACACCTACAGTAGAGTTATGGGAATGAAAGCTTCAATTTATCAAATAAAAAATTAAAACAACCGATTGGGCGGAAAATATGGTCCTGGGATTTCAGATGCCTAAATAATATTATTCGAATTTCAATTTTTAAACATAACGATTTATGCATCCAAAAGTTTTAATACTATTTCGATTTTCGCGCTGGTTTTCTGTTCTCAGCACTATTATAATAGAGTGTGATCTGCATGTCTGAACGATGAATATGATAAGCATCCGTGAAAGATATATATTTCGTAGAAATAAACAGATTTTTTTCATGAAATTGTGATACTAATGAAATTCTTTTTTTTCAACAAGAATCATGAATATGAAAAGTAAACCAGATAATTAACAAATCTGACTATTCCCGAATGTATTACAGGTTACTCTATTTGGGTGGGCTATATCTGAGCAAGTTTACTATAAAAATAAACTGCAAATAAATTATTAATCATTTTTAAAATTATTTTCAAGTTAAATTCAATCGATTGGCAATATATTTATATGTAAAAATAAATTATAGTTATAAATATTTTACTTGTTTTTTTTTTAAATCACGATTGTTTTTATTTTCATTTGTATGTATTAGGTATAGGTATTTAAAATAAATGTATTACAACAAAAATTCGGTAAACCATTTTCAATTTTATGGATAATCCTTTAACCTGTCACAAAATATCCCAATTTTCATTTGATCAAAATATTATTTGATACAACTATTCAGGGATTTGAATACTACCGTATAGTACACAAACGTTTTCAGTATAATCGTACAATACAAAACGTGTTTATCATTTTAACTGTTACACGATAACATTTTTTTAACCCTGGTGAAAAAGCATGTATTATTTGTAATAGCTATAGCGTATTATACTATATTATATTATTATATTTTACTGTGACAACAAAATTATTAAATATAATCTCTAACAAAGTATTAAAAAATTAAATGCTTGCTCTAAAATGTCTTTCGTACTATGTTTTATAGAATATAGCCAATATATAATGGAATTTCAAAATTTTTTTTTTCAGATATCATAGTATAAGAATCATGTGACAAAAAGATACAGAGTCTCACGCTGCACTGTTAACTCACACCTGTCAAATGATTAAGTGAGTGTTTATAATTTACTTACTTTTTTGCAAATCTAATTTTACTATGAAGCATAAAATTTAACTATGGCACATTTAAGTAGCTTTAAATGTTATACATTTTCATTTTTTTAGTTTGTCATTATTCACCTAAACTATTTTTTCAATTTGATATTGTATTGTGATTAAACAACAACATTGTAAGAAAATATAAGTATTTTTCATTTTATTCTTATGAATTTATAATTACAATCATTAAATATTAAGTTCCAGATGTATTGATATTTTCTAATACAACTAGTTTATACTTTAAATTAATACATTGTAATATATAACAGAAAAAATTTGAACTGGTAGTTATTTTAATAGTGTATATTTTAGTAATAAGTAAACTAAATATTGTTTAGGCTCATCTTTAGCCAATCTATATATTATACAGTAGATATTATCTATTTATCTATAATGCTATTTTTACCGTTATCATTAACATTATTTCCTCCATTAAGTCATATAGCTTTCTTGTTTAACAACTTTTATAAAATATAAAATTTAAAACCATATTTTTGCTGTCAATTATCACGCCATTATTTTGTAATTAATAAAGGAAATTTTTACAACAACAATTTTAATAATCATAATAATATTTAAAACGTATGTATTCAAAATAGTTTTATAAATAATCGTCTGTGTTGCATTTTTGTAAATAGCCGATCTGACTACAAGCGTCAATCTTGATCTGTATACATATATCTGAACAGTAAAAGTATGCAAGAACTTTCTATCCTCATTGATGTTAAGCCAAACGTGGTACTTATAGAAAATTCTCTATCCTACGTTCTGTTCAACCATTTTAAAATAACGCACTGATTGTAAACAACGAGTTCACTTGTTGAATATTATTCAATAGCACAGTGTATCTACTGTAAATGTATCAACAGAAAAATTATAAATAAAATATAATTTTTTGACGCTGTCAAAGTTTGTCCATAAACACTATCCCACACTTATTGGGATGATTTTATTTTTTATTGTTGTTTAACTAAAATTAAGATTATATGAAATGTATATTTATTTGTTGAATTAATACAAATTCAAATATCACTCGATAAAAATAACATATTACCTACGTCAAAATGATTTTGTAAAATAAAACATGGTAGGTACCCACTAGCCAAAAAACAAAAAACAAAATAGATACGAGCACAAGAAACTAGTTATAAAATAAATAAAGATATTGCTTTTTACGACATAGATGGTGGGAAAAATAGATAGGCTGACCCGAAACAACGTCATTGACAATTTAAGTTACATTCGTATTTATGTGTGCATTGTTGGTCAACTCGCATTTTTTTAAGATTTATAAAAACTATGACTTGCATTAACAAGAGAATTCTGTCATATAAAAGTAGTCATACATAATATAAAAATACGTGCATTATAATTTTTGAATATTACACTAGTAGGTACCCATATTTTACGTAATATATTAAATATTGATGAACGATATAGACTCTTATTAACGGTTAATGTAGAACATGATTAGCCACTATAATATTATAAGAATATAAGTTAATTATTAGAAACAGTAAAATAAACAAACCCTATATATGTACTGGAGAGTTATGACGTTTGGTTTTATATAAACAGAGAATCATAATAAAAGCTTTTTTTAGATTGGCGTATAATTTATTTGACGTTGTTATTTGGTATTCGAAGAACTTTATATTATGCGAATAATTTGTTTACATTAGTTTTCTCGTGCATAATATATTTTCACTTTTTTTTCAGACATTCGTGTACGCCTTTTCATTTCTGACTTTGCATTGATTATAAAATAAATAATTGCATGTTAAATAGAAAAAAATGTATTCTGCAGTTAAAAGAGTTAAAAGAGTAAGATGTAAGGAAGATATGCAAAATATCATACCATTAGATGCAAATTATTTATATATAAATATATTCTTACAAATAAAAATATTTTCTATGTAATTTATTATAAATCACAATTTGCAATGTCACATTCCATTAGTCAATGGTTCCTCTCAATCAGCAAAAATGTAAATAGTACAATAATATATTCGTTTTGTCTTATTATTTGAAACATTTGATACATATATATATATATATATGTACGTACATTGTACGTCGTACATACATCTACCATAGCCATTACTTTTTAACAATTTTATTCTCATTCAAGTGCTGTTCAGTTTTTGTGTAAATTATTTAATTTAATTAAAATAATAGTTAATATTTATAATTTGAGATATTTAACGTTTTAATAAATGTTGTCAATAACTTCCTACTAATCATAAACTGTATACACTTTGCAATAAAAACTTGAGTTCAATTTAAATCAATAATTTGATACATGACGTATTAGACATGAACAATGAACATATTATTATCCTTACGAGTTACGACTACGTTACACAGTAGGCAGTATTTTCCTTTGAGTAATATTATTCAATAGAAAAGTTAGACATATTAATCTTAGTAATTCAATTTGTAAATACGATATAACGCATATTAATGTATTTATGTATAACATAGTAAATATATGTTTATGAATATATTCTAATATTAGAATGGCATTCACCTCGAAAGCAATATTGATTACAAAAGTTTTGGATCCTTAATTTGAAAAGTCAGCTTTTGTCATCGTCATTGACTCGGAGTAAAAAATGATCGAAAGTTGAAACATAATGGTTCTTTGGTTGGTAAAGTTGAATGTAATGAGAATGCTTAGCGTTTTTGTGGTCTTATTTAAAGTTAAACTTAAATTTTGACAAGTATTCACACACAATATTTGAATTTTGGTACATACAATTTACTTCACACAATGATTAATTTTTCTAATGTACCAATACCTACTGTAATATTAAAATCTTTATTAAAAAAAATAGTAAAAGCTACAGACGGAATAATGAGTTCTTATTTTTAATAAGTATTAATAGGTAATTTATATTTTAAACAATGTTAAAATACATTAAGACGTAAATATTTATAATAAATAGAATACAATATACATTTTAGTTATTATACATTTAACATACTTAAAATATTATATATGGAGTGATCCAACAAGTGTACTCGCCCCTCTTTTTTTCTTTAATGATGAAGTTTTTTCAAAATCTTTAATTATACTCAAAGACCATATTGTCATATTCTTGAGATTTTTTTGTGCCAATTAAGGAGTGTCCTGTGGCGATACGAACCTTTGTTTTTCAAATAAAAACTCTACTTTTTTTCTTTAAATTATTTAGTGGATAATTTTTTGAGAATTTTGATGCATCGAATTCAAAATTCAAACGAGTGATTTCCTAGTTATTGGACAATTTATACTAAGGATAATAGTCCATAACAGGGATATACTTATACAGTTCTACACATGGAATAAGAAAAATAATTAAATAAATCAAGAAGGATTTTACTTGCTATTTACCTAAGTGTCTGACTAAATAAATATAAAATGATGTAATATTTTATATTATGTGTATAGACTATAAATAACAACGTATATTGTATAAGCATTATCCTTCTCTCTTTCCTTGATTTCAATACACCAAAATTCTCAAAAAAATTTTCCGCTAAATAATTTAGAGTAAAAAAATTTGGTTCTCATTTGAAAAACAAAAGTTTGTATCACCACAGGACACTCCTTAAGTGGTACAAAAAAATCTCAAGAATATGAAAATATTATGGTCTTTGTGTATATTTAAAGATTCCAAAAATCAGATTTTGAAAAACTTCATTATTAAAGAAAAAAAGGAGAGTGAGTATACTGATTGGATCACTCTGTATATATTTCCAATAATATGATTCACGTACAGTACATTATAATGCTATCGCTGATAGGTTGTTTAATGTGATTTCTTTTCACAGAAAATTTATTGTTTGTACCTAAAACTACCAGACTGAAAACTATAATTTTTATTTTTCTGTTTAATATTGTAATTAATATTGTAATTTATTGTTTTTCCAAAAGAAAAAAATTCTTATGATGTTATATTATAATATGGTGTATTTAGGCTGTATAATACAGGGTATATTGTTGAAAAATTGTACTAAAACAAATGCTACCTAAATAATTTAATCTCATTACAAATAAGGAATTTAAATACAATTCTTAAAAAAATATTTTTCATAATGCTAAGTATAAATAAATATTTTTGTCGAATTTGTACATTTTAGGTTCTGGAATATATTGGTTAACAATGATGTGAGTATTTTTTTAAATTTATTTATTTTGATATATTTTTTTTCTTCAGTCAAAAAGATTGAAAATGTAATAAAAGGTACACATTTTAACTAAATTTGTGAAAACCTCGAACAATTTTAGATTAGTTTGTAATTTAAAATTAATTAATTTGAATACCTTAGATGACAATTTAATGTAGAATTAACCATACATTTTTTGTATCGAAATTTTGGAAACAAGTTTAGCGTAAAGCCACTTACGATTTCTTATTGTTATTTAACGGTTTTTCATTAAATTATTTTTATAATTTGTTTTTATTCAAAAAATATTAATTATAGGTATTCAAAATATTTCGTGTGAATATTATTTCATATAAATACATATTTCTCCTCGAAGTTTCGGTTGAATTTTTTCCCTGATATAACATACGATAAATATGAATCATTATTTATTTTTCTAATATTTTTTCTTTAGAATCTAGACAGTTATATTTTGATATGGTATTTATCTATAATAGTCTACTAAATTCTAACATTTATGACATTCACTTTCTCTCTCTAATCAACTTGGAGTTCCATCGTTGTATCATCGGTGATGTGCTGGTTTTTTTATTTAAATCGTTAATACATGGATAATAATTTATAGCACACGCTCTCCATTATGTAAGACTATTTTTGTATGGAAAAAACTAAATTTGACATTTTGAGGATAGCCTATCTACGAAAAAAATCCATTCTTATGTTTAAATAATTTATACTGATTTTCAATATGATTCAATACATCGTTACATCTATTTAATCTATTGTTGTATTTATTTGTTTTTGCTGTGTAGTATGTATATTTTATTTTACTTATATTTCTCCTTTTGTTTACTTTATTGGTGTATAACTATTGTGTTTGTTATAGTTTAAGCTTCCGGCGATTTATAAACAAGCAAATTATATAATTTTATAAAAAAATATTTTTTGAAATGTACAGTATACTGGTTTTCAATATATTAAAGTATTTAAATGAACTTTCCACATAACAGCTTTAAAATACGGACATTTTTATGTAGGAAACGTAGTGATATGTCTTATTTGGTTGAAAAAGTGGTACCCTCCACCTAGGTATAGAAGTATTTAATTTATTATTATTTAATATAGAATACTTTGTTCTGTAATAATGTCTCAAATAAAGAACAGTAGGTATGTATAATGTTTAAAAAAAATAACTTCTTAAAAAATCTGGTCCAACAACATATTATATTTTGTTTTAATATCATTTGCATTGTCTTAGGTAAACAAATTGTTTTGGTATTTTGCTATAAACGAACACAAATCATATTTTTAAATTCTGCAAAACAGGTCTATTTACTCATGAATATTCCTTCCCATCAACAATTTACCATTTTGGATGATATTGATAATATAATAAATAAGTTGATTGAAAATGTGTAAATTATTGTGAATTTGCCTGTGATTTTTCAGCGGTACGTCGTTCACTAGTAACATGACAATCATGTTTTTTACTTTGGTCCTGGGGTGGTCTGCATTCGTCGGTCGTTGACCGTTGCATACAGAGCCTATCTATAATAAATATCGGTCTGTTCGGTCTGGCATCATCCGGATATGTGTTTTTAGTGGCGGCGGGGGGGGGGGGGGTCGTGATCATTTATGTCACATATACAATATTCCTGGCTGCACTATATTTTTTGTTTATTACTTCTTATTACTGTGTGTAATAATTCACTGTGTTATTTATTGGCAGGAACACATTACAATTAAGTGGAAAGTAAAAAGTTTATCACTTACATTTTTTTGCTTCGTGTTGTGTGTTTAGCAACCTAACATCGAGGATTTGCTGCGCGTTTATATTGACTTCATATTGTATAACTCATCATAAATATACTATAGGATATAGGTACATTATAATTTATAATACATATAAAACTATAATAACTATAATAACTACATAATAATAAATTACCATTTATATTTATTATAATTTATGAACTATATCATATTATAATATTTAACTATTTATTTTATTTTATTTCTCAAAAAAAGAATACTAGGCAATACTAAGTCCCTCTTGTGGGATCTCAGGAAACTGAACTGTTCTTATGCATAAAAAAAACAAATAGGTATAGGTATACAATGAATTTAATGTCTAGTTGCATTGGTACAATATACTTATTATGATTGAATCCTTGAATAATTAAAATCCATAAAATGGAAAAATTAAATTTAAATATTTTATTCTTCAAGAAATATAATATTACATTTTTGTCTTCTGAAATAGTATGTAAATTTTGTAATTAAATCTGGTAAACGACTTATTCCAATTCAGTGTTTATTCATAAAATTGTTTTAACACTTCATTACACACAAATCTATGTAAAATGTAAAATGTGACATTTATAATAATAATTATAATAATTTCCGACTTTTATAAATAAGACTGAGTAAAGGTTGTGACGAAATTCGATATCTTGATTATTTAACGACCTGATGAAAAAATACAAAAGGACGAAAGTCATTAAAATCTTGTTGGTAAGCTTTGTTCATTAGACACTTTCAGTGTACAACATTTGATAATTCTTTGAATTACCTTTTCATCAATCATTACCTATTTTGTCTCCAAAATAATGGACATCGTTTATATCTTTCTAGTCTTTAACTTAAAAAAAAGCAAAGAATAATAAAAAATACCGAAAGAGGAAGCCAAAATGCATTAAATAAATACGCTCTGACGAGTATTCGAAAAACACGCATGTGGTTCTTACTTCTTTGAACATATGACAGGAAACATTATTTGTTCGTACTTCTGGCTTTTATAGCCATGATTCAAAATCAATACATTTCAATCACGAAATAAAGTCATTGAATGACAATTCATTGATGACGTATTAATACAAATATAATTTCGTTTAAAGTTTAATTTTTTTGGATTTGTAGATTTCGATTGATTTAGGTCTAAGCGATTTATAAATAGAAGAAAGTCATACACATGACGGTTTAGTGATGAATTAATGATAGGTAACATACACAGAATACATTTAACATTATCTTTCATTGATTACTAATGTCATTTTAGCGTAATTGTTCATATTAAATTCCTCTGGCTAGAAAGGGTATCTTCAAGTTATTTTACAAGAACTAAAGTAGAAACATATACAACACCATGATATAACTAACCTAGAAAGTGGTATATGGAAGTAATTCATTTAACTAATTATGTCTTTTGAAATGTCATATTTTCTTCTTTTTTTAAATATTTTATATATTCACATTATCCAAAATGAGTCCATCGCAAGTAAATAAAGAACTAGTTGCATTGTTTTCTATTTTCATTTTTCAGAGATGTTTAATCATCATAAAAATATATTAATATTTTCAAACATATTTAGCAATACAAAATTATACGACATAATTTTAATTGCATTTCAAAATTACAATTTTTAACTACTATACATTTTATGACATCTAAAAAACTAGACTTATTAATCGTATATTTTCAGAAGGACAAAAAGAAAATATTAATAGGTACTCAATATATATTATACGTGTATAATATGTCTAATTGGGTTGAAGTAGATTTACAGCCTTTTATTAAACAAAACTTCATATTAGGATAAGTTATAGTTTGAATTTAATTTACAGCATCATTAATTTGAAATCAAAATTAAAATCAAAAAAATAATTAAAAATAATTAATAGAAATAGGACAATTCTGAGCAATAATGCTGTTAAAAAAGTGTGGGCCTTAAGCGAGGCTCTGGTTTTCCTACCATATTCTAATCTGGCCTGCGGATTCGGCATATATTCTTATATAGCTTCGGTGGAATAGCTGTATTATTATTTTTTTTTTTTTTAATTGTTCGTTACAGCTTCGGCAGCATAGGCCATTAGCTTATGAGTTTTATACAATTATATACTTATAAATATATACTTATAGCTGTATTATTAAATAAATACAAACGAACTTATTTGGAAATAAAAAGCATCAACGATATCCCAGCATATATCCAAATATCCAACATTAATGAATCAATCATAAAAATATTTATACTAAAATAACTTTTTATTTTTTATTTTTAGATTTATTATTTTATTTAAAAATAATACTTCAAAGTATAACGTCAGGTATTTAATACACAAAACGATATTGTTAGACGCACTACTTATACCTCATTACATTAAATACCTACAATAATTCCTCAACAATAACGTAACGTTTTGAATTATCACATGATCGTTGTCTTCGGAGGTGACTCGTGGAGTTTACAGAATGTTTTGCACGAATATTTCCCCATTTTCTCTCACCCCAATTCATAACTTGCCACCTCCAATTTTGATTGTTTTTAAATATAACTCGTCTCGTATTATGTAAAAAAAAATCTTATCATCTACATAACTATTTAAGCTGTATATATTTACGAGTTCATAAAAGAAAGTTAGAAAGATAGACAGAAAATATTAATAGAAAAAAATATGCAACAAGTTTTATTAAAATGTATTGTAGTACCTTAATTTTTCTATACTTCACAGTTGACGCTTTAGATATGTCGTATTATTATCGTCTTTAATTAAGATGCTAGGTAATTGGTTAGGTATAAGTACATTGTTCATTATTGCGTAAAATAGGCAGCGACAAATGACAATACACAACATACACAATTATTTATTTTATATACATGCCAACTACTAATATCAATATTATACCTAGTTATTAACTTTTAATAACGAATTTTATAATTTTAAGGATTACAAATAAACGGTCATGATAAAAGTTTCTACAATTTCAACTCAACTGGCCTCGGGTGAAGAAAACTCAATAGTCAATAGTTTTTATTATTAGTTTGAAAGCTTACGCTATATTATTCTGAAGCCGTTATTTTTCCTGGGCGTTAAGAGCACCCGTCAGGGTTGAACAATTGAAACAGTTTAATATACTCCACTACATATAGGTATTAACGGCATTTCAAATAATGTGATACCTATAGTTCTTTATTTTGAGTACACTGTCTATTTAATCTTATTGATTGTATACCGCAGGAAAACTCAAAACAATATAACAAAATAACATAACGCGCCTATATTCTGCTTTTATAGTAAGTCAAATAATTGACAAACCACTGCGGCGCAGTTACGAGTCTAAATAAGATTGATTATAATTTATTACATATTACTGTTAGAAATTCCCATTTGTTATTTATAATGTAATTATTATCATAACTGTTTAAAATATGTTTGTTATCATTAGTTAATTGCATTACGTATATTATTTTATGTAACTATAAATATGATAATATCTTTGATTCATTTAAGTCTATACAAATAAATAATAATAATGTATTACAAGATATTATCACTTATAAATTTTTTAGTATTAAATAAAATAATAATCCACAAAATAAATGATCATTTTATTTTTAAGTCACTCAATCATAATAACGTATAGTTAACTAAATTTGAAACTAAGGCTTTGAAAATGGTGATAGATACGTCATTACACTATTACAGTATCATTATTAAGCATGAGCAGAAGAAAAATATATGTATATTTTTTTTTTTAATGGAAGATTTAATATATGAATCTATACCTACTATATTTAACTTGTGATTCATTCCCCTCTATCATTATAGTTACACTCTTATATGTATATCTGTATTCTTATTGTTAATTTAAAAATTTCGTTTGTATATAAAACTCATCCAATACTGATTTTTAACAAAACTTGGAAAAATATAACACTACTCATGTATTTTTACGAAAATCTGTCATCACCCGTGTTGAACTTATTTAAATAGTTTTTAGAATTTTTTTAATTATCAAGAAACATAATGGTAGATATAGGTCGTTTGTATAAAGTATGAAATATGTTCATATAATGTCAATGAAATCTTATGTTTTAACGACATTTTTTAGAGTAATTATTAATTTTCATTTTGATTGAATACACTTAATTTCAGCGTATTATACTTGAATATAAAAATACAAGAATATTGCATCTATTTATTTTTGGACGTCACAACTCTTAAATCATTTTACCTACAAGGCTACACATGACTCTTTAAAAAAATGTCATTGAATGAGTGCAATGTGTATGAATGCCAAAATATCAACCAGTAATAAGCGTCTAATATGGCCATCAACTGTCCCGTATTAGATTAAAATATAAGTATTCAAAAAAAAATGAGTTCATTAAATGATATAGTACATAGAACATTGAGTTAGTTATTTATGAACAAAATTAGGTAAAAATATAAATCTATAATATTATGTACAATGCAATAGCAAATTGTTTTAAAAAATTTCAAAGATTCTACAGTCCCTAAAATAATGACATAGTATTACTTTCCTAGGTATCGTCATCACTTATTATTCACATCACGGAAATAGAATGGGAAATAATAATTATTTTTTAAAAATAAACGTCATTAGCCATTTTAACAAAGTGTGAAATGAAAATGTCTTCTGATTTTTAGAAACGTTGTTATAATTAGATCTTCAAACGCTTTAAAAAAATTAATAAAAACTATTTCTATGTATTTGTAAATTTTTATTGGTACTACTATATAGGTGAAATATCTGAGAAACTTCGTTTAAAATTGTTAAGGTTTTTGAGCGAGAACAACAATTATATCAACATTTATTTAAAAAATTCTGTTACGTGTATATTACAAGTATCGTGCTACTATAAGTACTAGATATATTTCTTCTGTAGGAAAAACTGAGGAATCATAGATTTGTTATTCTGTATAATACTGCGGAAAATTATCTAGTAGCATGCTAAACTTTTTTAGGAATTTAATTTATTTTAATGTTTTTTTGTTTTTGTTGTTGATTTGTGTTTCCATGGAATTAAACAATAAGCGTTACGAAAAATAATCCTTTCAAAAATCGGTTAGAAAAAAAGTTGTACCCAGTCTAAAAGCATATTTATGTTAAAAACTAAAAACATTCGATAATTTAAAATACCTATAAATAAATAGCTTAAAATAAGTTTAAATATCCTGAAAATGTCATTGTTTATAGAAAAGGATAAATTAAGTAATAGTTAGTAGACTGTTTCAAGCTTCTACTTTCTACGTTTAATTTATTTTGAATGATAAAAAAATAAGCAAAATCATTATTATTATGACGTTAATAGTTTACTGCTCAGAATCTAAAAGCTGTTAATTTTGATGTTTAAGTAATTAAGTTACGTCTTCTGTAAACAAATAAATAAAACATCTCTTACAAAAATCATAACTATTTTATGTTTAAGAATTCAAATCAGAAAAACTCAAGTAAAAAATGATTTTAGAATTTAATTGTTAACATTGAAAAAATAACTTCCCTCAATGTATTATTATTGAAGCAAATTGATACCGATTAAATGTAATTAACCGATGTTCATCTTTGGTATCACGCTCAAAAATATAATTTTTTCTTATCCCACAATACATTTCCATAGTTTTAAATCCAGTCTCGTTATCATATTATAAATGCATTTTTTAACTTGAAATTCTGTCAATCGAACATAAAACAAAAGTCATGTTGGCGTGCTATATCATCGTTTGTATATGACCCACTCCCAGTTAATGATTCAAAGCACGCGATGCCTACAAACATTGTATTAATATTTTACCCAAACGAAAACCACAAGGGAAAGAAGTTAAGGAAATAAAGTTATCATAATTAAAAAAAAAAAATTTCTCATAGTAATATTTAAGTTATAGTGTCAAAAAGCAACTGCATTAAAATTAAATATGTATACATGATGAATATAATATAAGTAAAATAAATGATAATAGTATTTAATACATATATTTTTTCAAAACATATTCTAATACATTTATTTATAGATTTTCATTTTAAAATGTATGATTAACTTTAATTTATGTTGATTGTAATCTATCATGTATATACTATTGAGGTAGCATGAGTACATTTATAATTCTAAAACAACTTTCTAATGGATAATGTTTTTAAATGTTGTTGATTCGTCAAGTATTTATTAAAAATATAGTTAATTATCATTATACTCAATTAAGTTTAAAATAATATTTAATTTGTATATTGAATACATTAATCAAGGGTAAAATTATGTTTACAAGTAAACATGGACTTAACTTTAATATTTTCAAACGGCCTATTGATTTTTGTTTTATTGATATTAGTTGATGTCTGGGGACATTTAAGTAGACTATATAGATTATAGTATATTTCATTTAATTTATCTATTTTAAACAACAACTGTAACTAAAAGCACTGAATTCATATTCAAAATATGAGCGTTCATATGATAATGTTCACTTTTAGTACATACTTGATTTGGTCATATGCTATATAAAAAAAAATTAATAATAATAATAAAGTAATAAAAAAAATGAAAATACAGAAAACACAAAGGCTATATACCAATATAGGCTACATAAAACATCTTTCAATATATATTCGAAGAATAAAATCAAATATTATCACACATACTTTCTATATATAAATTTTAAAGCATGAATTTAGGAAAGATTTTTTTTCCCATCACATTATGACGTTTTTAATAACAAAATATGTATACTACACATGAATTAAAAATAATTTTAAATTGATGAATAACTTATTCCAAATTTATCTCATTGAGACGATTGAAAATATTATATATCTTAATAGCAAGTTTATAGTTAGTTTAACATAGATGTAAATACGTTAAGTTAGTAAAAATAAAAATTTCTTTGTTCTAATAAGTAATTGGAAATAGTCGATTTTTCATACTTGTTTTTTTTTTAAATTACATTTTTTTAGAAAACAAATTGGCATGTACCTACTTACTCTGAAATTTATATCTGAGTAAAAGTATATAAACAATAGTAATGTAGAAAAATAAATGAACTAATATTTTAGTTTAATATTCTCAATCAAAAGTACAATTTGATTAAACAATTGATAAAAAAATATATTAAATTTAAAAAACTTCAATTAAAATCTTTTCTTTATATTTACCTTGTGGTTATTCATATTTATTTATTTTCTTTAAAAATAAAAATGTATGCTGACAAAAAATGTTATATCTACAGTATATTGAACACCATCATTTGATGATGAAATAAAATACTATTTCTCTCTTATTCAACTTTATATACATACTATATGCGTATGTTTCATCACGGATGATTATATTTTGGCATCAGAAATTGATAACAAACATAGAGCATAAGGTCACATTTTTATGAAATAAATTCAAAATAGTCTACCATATTTGTTGTATTAGTTGTTAAATATTTTTATATTATTATAAGATAATTTTATATGATGAATATCAAAATTATATAACTTACTGTTAAAAAATATTTTTTTTAATGATTTATTTATTTTTTATTTTGAATATTTTTCGATTTGCAGAAACAATTATGTTTGTAAAATATACTTTATTCTCTATCCGTGTTACGAAACTTTCATGTTCCTTTTTTATATCTTTCATATCGCGTTCCTAATAATATATCTTCATCGACTTGGTTTTATATTATGTTTAATCAAAAATACTCTGAAGTTTTTTCATATTATATTGACTGAAACTCTTATTCATCAAAAGTTTTAAAAGTAAATTTCTGTTTGCCTTGGCCCTCTATTGATTACATTCAAAAGGATCAAGGTACTCTTGAAAATATATTAAAGTTTTCGATATGATCGATTGTGAAGCATTTATTTACACAGTACAGATGTCTACTTTATACACGGTATTCAAAATATAACCACAGTATAAGCCTGAATAAATGTTATCGTAGAATGGTCACAATGTTCCATTAATCCTATGCAATATCTCTCTTTTAAATTTGATAATAATTATTAATATTTCCTTTCGGTATACAAAACAACGAAATATTATTAAAAATGTTTCACGTCACGTTTTAATTATTTAAATTTTATTTGAACAAGCGTGCACCTAATTTAGCCATAGACACAAAAATGGCGTTGCAACCCATTGTCAATAAATTATAAACTATGTTTACCTCCCAGTGTTTATTTACTACCAATTGATGATACAATTGGAAACGGAATTTCATAAGTTGTTTAAAAATGTTTTAAATTCAATTATAGAAATTCCTATAAGTACCTATCTTTGTGCTTTAAAGAAAACTCAAATTTAATATATTTCTTTTAGAAATTACCGCACGCTATATACAGTACCACAGTATGTTTTTCATACACAAGCATCATAAACTAGAAATTCTTGAAGTGTTATGTTTCAGATCAAATATAAAAGCTTCAATTTTGTAAAGGTATGCCATCAAAAAGAATACTTGATGTGTTTATCCTTAGTAAAATTATTATTTCTTTAAGATAAACTTAATTGTTACAAATTTACAATACAGTTTTTAAAGATGATCATTTTATCATTTTCGATAAGACTTTTTATTGGGAATTCAGTTATTGAACAGGTTAGTAAAACAAATGTACGTAAATTAACATTTTGATTAGTTTCGTTTAACAAATAACTCAGTTAATTATAATAACGAAAAAAGCGTTAATAACATTTTTTTTTTTGCCAAATGTTTGAAAATATTTAATACTAATCCAAAGGAAAGTTGCCTTCCCATTTATAGTTTTTGACAAATATAAAAATATACTTACAATTCGGACTTATTTATAGCATTGAAATATTAATTTGGAACTACTACACTGAAAAAAAGTCTTCCATCTGATAGCTTCATCTTATCTTAAGATAAAATATCAATTATCATCATAATATTGTAAATACAATTTGATAAATATTTGTACATAAAGACATAAAAATGAATGACTGTCTACCTATCTTTGATGCTTGCCAAAGCGGTTTGACCAATTTTGGTGAAAGTTTTTGAGTGTTCGAGCAGTTCCCTGGATGATTTAGATTCATAATTGGACCCGGTAGGTCCAACTCGAGGAGGTGCTCCAACAGGGATTTTGAGATTTACGAATTAAATTTTTTTTTATAAATGGTTGTTATCGGTTATAAGAACAATATTAATATACGTAAATAATAGAGATTGGTTTTTTTTTGTTTATTGTTGACATTGGTTAATCCGTCAGGTCAGGTATAAAACATACAAGAAATTTAATTTTTGCAAATCGCAAACCAAGGAGGCTGAGTTGCAATTACAAACCATTCATCGGTGTGTCTGAAATAAAAATAAAAATTAATTAATAAAAATAAGACATATTATTCACATAGAGTACCTACGCTCCAAGTGCAACTCCTCGTATTTATACAAGCCAGTCTCTTATAGAGTAGGCATTTTTAACGGGTAACGAGAAACACGGGATCAGCCAGTAATCTATATAATATAGCATTAAACTGTGGATATTATGAGTTCTAAATGTTGTGAAACTACTTTTAGCATGTAGTAAATGATAGAGTACCGTGAGATACTAAACTGAAAATCGAAAATGGCTTGTCAGTTGGTACCTAATTTCGTTCAAAGTTTTGTTTATAAAAAAATATAATTCTTCTAACATTTTACAAATTAAACAAATAGGTACATAAGATAGTGGTTAATTAACATATTTTGTTTATTATCTAATTAAAAAAAATATAAAAACGAAATTAACTATTCTTTAAACACCATTTTAGAATAAATTATCAAATTTATATTTATACATAATATATGCTATTATTATTATAATTAATTTACACGCAACATGTTGATAAATTATGTAAGATATACAACTGTAATGGATATCAGAAAATATGTAGGAACGTTACATAAATTTGAATTGTTTTCGCGTGTTCAATACAAAAAACGAACAATTTTGTTTTATTATTCTGCATACGTACATTTTATTATTTCATATTTTATTTCCATTATGAATGCTATAAATGTTTTATGAATAAATATTCATTTAAATTATATAAAACTAAAATGTAATATTTTATTTCTAAAACGTAATCTGCAGTCTATATAACAATTGTAATGTAGATTTTTTTTATTTAATTTGATAAGAATGTAACAAAAAATAATGCAGTCATACAATATCATTTTTACAGTGTTATATTATAATGATTATAAATTATAATAAGAATATTCCCTTAAAAATGAATTTATTCAAAGATTAAAAATGGGTTTGAAGGTCACAGGAGTTTTATATTGTGCACAAAATGTGATTAATAAATCATTTCTATATCGTTACCTACACTATTCTTACTGTTCGGAAACTAATGATCAAATCTAACGTTTCACAGTTTAAAAATCGAAATATATTAATTGTTATTCATCATCAAATGATTAACACAAAGAGTATAAACAATGTGTTTAAATTTGATTTGTTCCAAAATGTAAAATGTTATTACGAATGTCAATAAATCGGAGAATGGGGTTAATATAATATCCATTAAGATTTCACCTTTGACATAGCACTTTAGCTGGCAATCAATGTTAGGTAGTATATATTGTCATTCCTACAACATATTTCAGTTTTATAGTAGTTGGAGAATAGAACCTAAGCGGAACTAAATTAGACCGTATGTCCGCTTTACCCTCGTGATAAAAACTATACCGATATTTCCGGTTTTCCGGTGCGGTTGTCGTTTTTATTCAAATGACTTTTGAGTAGGTAACCCTTGTATCACAAAAATAAAGTATACAAATTTGAAGTCTGCTGTTTTCATGTTTATGTATATAAGCAATATTACGTGAATTCATATTTTTACATATTATTAAAACAAAGTACCTATTTAAGAAAAGAGCTAAATAATTTATAAAAGAAAATGAAAAAGAATGTTTACATGTGGCTCAACAAAAATAATTTGAATATACTTTTAATTTTATTATGTCACTGTTTTCTATAAATACATGTAAAATGAAACAATTTACATTAATATATGTAACTATACCCTGTTTCAAAAGAGAACATACCAGGCAGCCACTGACAAAACCGGTTTTCTTATGTAAATCTGGTATATTCTCTTTTGAAACATTGTATAATTATTATGTGATGTGTTAATGAGCATGGCGATATTACTGCAACATAATACTGACACGTTTTATATTTTACATCTAAATATCTACCTTATGAAATATATTAAGATACATTTTAATGTTTCAGTCATTTATTCAAAAATACCAAGTAACAGTAGCTAAATCTGAATACTGAAATTTAATTTATTTAAAATGATTTGTGTATAACTAATATATAATATTACTTAATCATTTGTTGATATTAAACATCTTACCTAGTTTTTATAGTTAACAATAATAACCAACAGTTATTTATTATTTCTCATTGAGTTATAATATAGTAATTTATTATTCCAACAGGCAATAGTACATACATACATTACATATTATATAAGTGTAATGATTTTAGGTAGGTACATTCAAAACCCTTCTCGATAATGTGTTACATATTATTATGTTGAAATCATATGGATTTTTGTACTAGAACGTATACTATTTATTTATGTTAATTTATATTAGTACACTGATATTTATTTCATATTAATATTAACAAATTTTTTTTTTTAAATCTAAACGTAGGTATACGATACTTTAAATATTCTTGTATCGTAAACATTAGAATAAAATATAGATGACCATGAACGGCTAACGTAATGGTAGGTAATTAGTATAATATAAATAGAGATATATCCAACGATTTTGGTAGACTATCTACATAATTTATATTATGGTTAGTTTTATAATATTGAAACCAAAATTAAACATTTAAACATGTTTTAAACTTTCAGAAAAATGTTTTTATTAATTTAAAAACAAACGGTGGTAAGATGTTTGATATTAAAATATAAGTACTAATCATTTATTCATCTTTTCAAAAACATACCATAACATTAATTTTTGTTCTTGCTGTATATTTTGCATACGCCCCTGTAATTTGTATTTAGCGTACCATATCCGAACGAATTAATCAATAAATTATAGGTACCAACTATAAATAATAATATCACGATGGAAAAATATAATTTTTCGGAAGTTGTACCCACCTCCCTGGTTATGAAATATAAAAAATATCAAAACGAATTCTCATACCTTAGCTTGAGGCCGATCGGAACCATCGTCGGTGGTAAACGTGCACAGTAATGGTAATAACAATAATAATAACAACAACCCCTGCGCATAATTCGTATATAATATGCAGCACGATTGCGAAGGGACCGATCATCGTCTGAGCCGGTTCTGGGTGCATTTTCATACATTATTATTATAGATAGAAGTTGTTATAATAATGCTGGTAGTGCAATAAAAGTGGCGTTTATTATCTCGAGCATTGGTAAGGGTGTAATGTCGAGAGAGCGGGGTGGATGCGGTTTCGCCGGTAAAACCGTCGACCGTGGCACGCGATTGGCCTAAGCGTTTACATGCTAGCCGGGTCTCGACGGTATTATTTTTAGCAAGGCTAGTCGCAAGTTCATTAAATCGTAAATTACTCTAATGCTAAGTCGTATGCAGTCTATTCAAAATTTCATAAGTAATCTGTCTCAAAATACCACGGTTAATAACATATTATATATGAAATTTAATTTTGCTAATAATGTGGGCAATATTTGAAGTTTTTGGCTTATTCAGCATATTTAAGTATTTACCGACAGTTGTTTTATAGTCAAGATTCTATTTTCTCGAATACCATCACAATTAACTCTTAAATTACTGACATTATATTCTTTCATCCTCTGTCCTCCATAATTTTCGTCTCAGACTTAAAATAAAAGGTGTCGTGATCTTTTGATTCAATTATCTTTAACCAAGTGTCTAATTTAATTGTCATTTATGTTTTTTCTACCTACTTATCACATAATATATGTATGTTTTTTGAGCATCAATCTGTGAGATCGTATTTTATTTAAAAACCCACAAAAAAGTATTTTCTTTGGATTTCTTATGTTTATGTTGTACTCATTATTTTTTACATACCCATACTTTTAAATCTAAAAATAAAAAGTGAAAAATTAAAATTAATATTTTGATTAATAATTCAAAATTATGTTCTTATATTGCATTCATTTTTCATAAGTCTATCTTATGTTAGGTATTGTAATTAAAAGCATTGAATACTAGCTTTAAGAATCTTTCAAATATAAATTTGATTTATTTGAGTTTCTTATTCAATTGTATTTATTATTATCTACCTAGTACATATTTGAGTAATTTACAACCATTTTTTTTTTAATATTTATATTAAACTAACTTAATAGCCCCGATTTCATAATATTATACTGTTAATAGTGATCATTTAGCTACGTAGATTGTAAATGTTCGTATTTGTTGTTTTCAGAGCTTAAAACCGATTAAAATGAATCTAAAATTTAGTATTTAAGACTATCATAACCACATATTATGTTGTCTCCGTTTTAATAATGCATAATATACCAAAATGTACTTCAGGCAGTTACAAATTTGTATTGTTAGCTTAAAATATTAGAGTGAATTCACTTAGTTTTATCAAACTTAAATTTAAGAACAGTATCTGTGTTCCCTTTGGATTTTTACGATGTTTTAATTTTTAAGTGAATTATGAGAATTTTCAAGCATTAATATTTTACATACCTATACTCATAACTTACTTAAAAATTAAATACCATACAAAACTTCAGAGACACACAGATAATGTTCTTACATTTAAGTTTGATAATAAGTGAATTCACTCTAATATTTAAGATAACAATACAAAATTGAAACTACTGGAAGTACATTTTGATGTATTTAGTAAGATGGAGACAATATTTTATGTGGATACGACTTTTTCTAATAGAATAAAAACAAAATATTCAACAAGAATTACGTTTAGTACTTTTTTTACAATAATATTCGAAAGCATAATAAGATTATACGCTACTTAAAAAAAAAAAAATAACAATTTAACCGGTGTATTGTTATGAAAACTGGTTTTAAAAAACCATTTAATATAATAACAATATAAATAACCTGCCTTATTACTCCGAAAATGAAAACCAGTAACAATTGACCAAAAAAAAATTATTTTCAGTTTGAAGTCCTGGTTGCTTTACGCTGCTGCTGCTCTGTTGCTGTTTTTGCTGCAATCTATGCTTTTTTTCTTTGCTTTTTGTAAAAAAACAATGTTCAATGTTACAACTTACAATAATCATTAGGAGTATCGAGTGTATAATAATAACAATTATAATATTAGTCCCTTGGTTAGGTCGGCAAGGGAGGGGGATAGGGCGTGTAATGTTTGCAAAATATAATTATACCATATTATATTATTACTTTCACTGTACACGTTGACTAACGAACTCTATGGTGTTAATGATTTCAGGTGATCAGACGAGGTCGGCGAGCAGTGAGAAGCGTGGACGAATCATGTCCTCCGAGACGGCGCCAAACTGCGGTTACGGAAGCAGCGAAGAGACCGCATCGCTGCTGGTGAAGAGTCCTCCGCCGGTCGTCCGGTCTTCGTCGGTGGCGGCCGCGACCTCTTCCTCGGCCGCCACCACCGCAGCCGGCCCTTCCACGTCGTCCGGGAAGCCCGTGTTGACTCGACAGGACTGCACCACGTCACTGATCCCTCACCACTACCGCGATCTGCGGAACGCCACGCCGACGCTTGGGAGTAGCGACGACAGCGGGCCGCCCAACGACGGCGGTGCGGCGGCAAGGTCGGTGCCGGACATCGAACTGCACTGCCGGTACTTGGCGGTGTCCCGGTGCCAGTGTCTGAGGCGCAAGAGCCACTGCATTTCGCGGTCCGTGTCCCGGGAGAGTGTCCGCGGTGGTTGCGGCTCGGTAGGCGGCGTCGGTGGCGTCGGCGGTGGTGGCGTCGGCGGCATGCCCGGTGCCGCCGGTTGCTCGGCCGTCGGTTACGGGTACGGTTACGGCGTCGGCGGTTGCGGCTCGATCGGCGGCGGCGGCGTCGGATCCGCATACGGACTGTCACCGCCGCCGCCCGTCCTGCTCACCACGTCGCCCAGCTCACGGATCATCAGGCAGAGTTCGCAGCCCGAGGCCACCGGCAGCGCGTCCATGTGCTCAGGCCACTGTTGCCACAACATTCATCATCAGCCCAGCTCGTCGCTGCGACAGCTCCGCGACCCGGCCGACAATATAGCCATGATCGCGGCCGACTCCCTGCGGTTAAATGGCGCGATCAGACAATTCCGACAGGTTGGATAATAACCGTAATACGATAAAACACGTTAGGAGCTGTTATTATTATTTTTTTCTCAATTTTTACAATTTTTTTTCTTTACTCGGCAACGACTTTTGTTGTCATGCACACTGTATTATTAAGTAACCGCATATATCGCCACAGAACCATATAATATACCTGTACCTAATTTGTATATATACCACAACCGTTATAGACACATACCAGTGGTATACTATTATACATTTCTTCCATTCCTCCCCACCATCACCAACACCAGTGACGTGGTGAACATTAATAATACATAAGGTCTAAATGGGTGCACTCGCCTCGACCCTGTGGGCTTAGGTACTAAACGTTTTGCCTTGCCCATTGTAAAAATATCACTCACTACGTCACTGGCCGCCACTCACCAACACCCGTCGAAACGCTTTTTTTCCTCTTTACTCTCTCTTTTTTTAGTATGTTCGGTCAAATTTGTTGATGAAAGCTGTGATGACGACGCTTGACCCCTGCCTTAATTCCCTTTTTCAGTAGAATGCGACAACTAAGTGAACGTTTTAATCGCTTTGAGTTCAAACCTCTAGGTTCTTACAACACTGTTTATTTTAAAATAGTCCAAGTACTGTAGCATGACCATAGTAGTATACCATGTTTATTATGATTAATAATTTACAATCAATTGGTTTTCGTTGCATTTACAACCATTATTGATTTCAAGTTTACGAACATTTGCTACCTAGTCACCATTTCTCTTTCGTCTGAATACAACCAACCATCTCATCAAAAGCAATTAAATAATTCATAACTACGGTGATAGCATACTAAATCAATCCAATATACAAAAAAAAAATCTTAGCATTGAAAATAGGTATTTATTATTTTAGGATATAAGAATTTTAGATGATTTCATACGTTTTATGTATAAAACTGTTAACTATGAAAAGTAAAAAATAATCCTAAATATACATCAAGGATAATTTAAAATAATAATCATTATTTATTCAAAATTATTAAAATCATCGATTATACAAATAATTATTAATACAAATATGACTATAAATAATAAAATATTAAAATGCAATGGATATTAGGTTTTTGACAAAAACATATTTGAAGTGTCCATATTTATAAGTATGGTATACCTTCTGTGAATTCCACAGTTCTTAGCAATGACACCCTCAAATAATGTATTATCAAATTGCCAACCCGCATAACAAACATTATATATATATACTAGCTCAAGTAAAATCATAGCAAAGCCTACAAAAGAAGTATTCCTTTTTTCTGCATGAGCAACAACAATTAATAATAAAAATAAAAAGTATGATACAATAAGTAAAATCAGTAAAAAAAAAAAAACATAAAAGTGTTTCTGTGTTAAACAACTATACTTTCAAATGTATTCTAAGTTCTTAAGGGAAAAAGTACTTTTAAGTTTAAAATAATGGGTTCAAAGTGAAATACACCAGGTTTTTTTAAGTATCTAGGTAATGATAAATAAATGAAAATGACAAAGTGCTTTCACAGTGGGACTTTATCAAATAGTAAATAGTCTAATAAAAAAATTAAATATATTATACAAATTTATTTGGTTTATAAAATATAATTATACTACTACTATAATCATACTTTATTAATTTGTATTAATTTACTTTAATTTTTCTGTCATAATGATTTAAAATGTCTGTTTTAGTGTCACAAAATAAATTGAAAAAGCTAATAAATAACTCTATGAAATTTTCATTTCAATATTAAAACAAAATACATAACCTATGTGTGATGGCTATATGGCTTGATTTAATATTAACAAATAAATTATTTGAAACTAGTTATTATAAAGGTATGCCTATAATATATACACGTATAATAATCCATTTAAAATAAATTTAATGTATTAATTGTATTTTACCATCATTTATTTAGATGCAACACAAATATTTTATTTAGATTGACTGATTGATGGTAAAAATGTATTCATTTATTTTATTTATAATGATAAACGAAGACAGTTTGTTTCATACAAATTGGACATATTATAAAAGAACAAAATCAAATATTATGCATGAGTTTTTTTCATTTTAAAGATGTGTTAGTTCATTTTTAATCAACCATAACTACGAATGAACTTAATCGGGCGCCCGTGGTAGATTTACTATGTATGTTTGATACTGTAGATTTAAGAAACGTCAACTAGGTACCTAAAATTATGTTCCATCACCCATCGAGATATGTTTTAAATTAAATATTTTAGGCACTGTTGGTTTGTCTTTGGTAGAACAGAATTTCGGCCCATTTAAAAAATGATGAATATTAAACACAAATCATATAGGTACCTATTAAAAATGTGCTTCATTTATTTATGATGTCATGACCTAACCAAAATTATAAACCATAACGACTTTCAAGGCTTTTCATGTACCACTGAAATGTATCTAAAAATGTATGTTTGGAATCTAAAACAAGAATATTTTCAGTGCAGTTTGTGCTGTAAGGAATTTATTAAAAATGTAAATAAATGATTAAACAAGTCTTAGCAAGTTATCAACATTAAAGAGAAATAACTTTTCAACTTAAATAAGATAATAGTTAAGCATAAACCGTGTTATAACTTACTATAATATTATGTAAATCGTTATTTTCACGTATATATATATATATATTTTTTTTTTAATTTATTATTTAAAAAAAAAATGAAACTTCATTAACTATATTAAATTTATTTAAGCCTTATAGAATAAAAAAATGATGACAAGAGATGAAATGTAATATTTATACAAAGTAAAATCTCGTGCACTATATTTGAACATCAAATATGTATTGTTTTATATAATTCTCTGAAAAAATTTAAAATTACGATAAACCATGATATTATGTTTCTATAGAAATAAATATTATTAGGTAAAAACGTATAATATTCCTGTAATAAATTGAGCAATTGTGTGATTCTCGTCCAATTTTAACTATCAAATAGTTATTACTTGGGTATAATTTTTTATTACACCTAATATTATTATAGTTTCCATATTAAAAAGAATATATATATATATATATATATGTTGCATCGTATATTTTATGTACTGCGAACATAATTAAACTGGTATTGGGTAGGTATATTGCCACTTTGGCTGTACACAGTTGTAACTTTATGCCAAACTAATTATTGGTAGTGAAATAAGTACATATTTTAGGATAAATTAAAACCAATAGTTGAATAATCAAAATGCACGTACACTTCTCATAAATGTTGGCTTTTAAGTTAAGGTGTAATATGCCTAATATATTTATTATTCCTAGAAATGTATTACATTTAAATTATGGATAGAACACAGTTGACGTTTACAGTTAAACATTTCCATTGGAGGGCACTTCGATAATTTTTTAATTGACGTGGAGATTTGGGGATTGACAGCATTTTTAAGGTCACTTACATTGAACTTTTGACCCATTTAATAAGGTTTAAGACAAGTATTTTGGTTTAAAGTTTTAAACTATACCAATAGTGAATACTATAGTTCGATTTAATGTTATACCTATGACTAGATATATTAGAATTTCAACATTTGGCTTTTCAATCAGATACATCACATTATCTGAATTTATTTTAGGAAACGAATTGTGTTAGTTATAAACAACATTTTTATAGACGTTATTATTTTTTACGAAGTATTTACCTATGTATCTGTCCTTACTACAATTATGGTATGCACATTGACAAATTGTACAGACTTAGATAGATTGAATGTAAACTCCCCCGTGAAAAGCTAAACTTTATGAATTTGAATAACAATTATTCATAATTAACATTTGTAAACATTGTTAAGACAAAACTAGAGACTGTCTAATGCTTTTAGTTATATCATATAACATTTTAGGCACATGTATAGAATTTATAAGCATATACATAGGATTTTAAAATGTAATGTTATATTATTGACACACATTTATAATTTTTTAAATAAAGTATATCATAATTTTTCATTGATTATTTGTAACGAAAGTTCAGTAAATTTACTTTCATTATTTTTAAGATTCAAAAAAAGACTTATTGTTTGTGTCCATACAAGAATACATTAATAAAACCGTATTTTTTACATAGTTACTACAGTTTATAATTTCTGCATATTTTAAATAACTGTGCACATTTTAAAATTTAATTTAAATTTAAATAGACATTTTTTGAAAATATTAATTCTACAATTATGTTTATACTGAAATTGTATTATTAAAAAATACCAAGTCATACAGTTTTTTTAGATTATATAAATTACATGATGCACCATATACTAAAAAAACATTTCAGCTAGGATTACCTACTGCTTCAAAATACGGAGTACATAAATAGGGAAATCCATTTTCTGGAAATATATGGAGTAGGAAGCTTTCTACATTCTACATATTATAGTACTTACTGTTTTTTCCCCAAGGATGCATACTCTGTTTCTTTCCTAACATCGTACAATTTTATTGGATAGGCTACAAAATAACAATATTTGCAAACTGTATTATAAAACCCGTTGTAAGACATTTGTAGTTGTTGTTACTTCTTTCGATTTTTATAAAAAAATTATATGTTAATTTAAATCATTATGAGCAATACAATAAATCAGATTTGCATAACTTGTAATTAAATATAATTGAATAGATCATCGTATAGACGAATTTGAAGGATACTGTTTCCTGCAAGGAACATAATAAAACAATTTTAAAATGATTGCTATTTTTTTTTCAAAAATAAAAAAATTGATATAAATATGATATGAATTTTTCATCCAATCAACTGGGACTGACTTGCGTTAGGAATGTAAAGACCATGATACATACTGTCAGTAAAAACTAAAGATCGATTTTATTAACACATTAATAATCAATATTCAATTCAAGATATCACATTCATATAATGTATTGAGACAAAGACGTACGTACTCGAAGTCATATTTCTCATTTCAAAAACCTTCTCGCATTGGAATTACATTTCTTAAACATATTGTTTTTTATTTTAAACTTAATACTTCAAAGATAAATAATATGACTCTTTTAAGGATTCTTGACACAGATTTTTAATCATAATGCGTGCAATTGAGATCGGTGCATCATAATACATAATATCTAAAGAGTTGTCATCAGATACAAATACAAATCACCCAATATTGTGGTGATTGACTATGAATGAGCCATGGTAACGATTTTACAGTAGAGTGGGGTACATCAGAATTCCACTTTACCATAACAATCACCGGTCGGCAGTTTGTAGTTTATCGCTCAATGCCTATACCTATATTATTATTAAGGGAGTAATTACATTAAACGTCATATTATACCTACAAATAGATATTAGATTAAAACGTAATTAATAAGTTAAGAATATTATGTCATAATGATGCGCGTTTGTGTATCATACATTGTTAGAATTACGCGTATTATAGGTAATACACACAACACACAAATCTTATTAGTTATTCCATTATATTTTAGCCTACAATAAATTAGAGAAAGTTCACAATAATAATCTAGCATAAATATATTATGATAATATAACATCATTTATTTTTGAATCTGAGCAAATGATAAATCTTCTATACACAATTTATACTTTATACCTTATTTTTTTTTCGATCGATACTTTAAATAGATCATATTTTTTAGGTTTCTTTAATAGCTTATATTATACCTATAAGTGTAATAAAAACTGATACATAAACGAAACATGTTGATGACATTTACGGGAGTCTGATTTTACACTCTTAAGTCTTAATTGAGTTCTGTAAAGTTGTTGGCATTTTGGGAATCACTGATCTATTATTTATATAATTTTATGCATGGGTAATCTGCTTTTCCTGGGTATTTTATAATATGTCTATTTATCCATTGTATCCTTCCAGGTAAGGATAAATTCGTTAAAATTTGTCATTTGCGGCATTGCCCCACTTTAAAATGTATACAATTTTCCATTGATTATAAAATATAATACGATTCAATACAATTTTGTTAAAAATATTAATTGGATTGAAAAATAATATGAGTATTTTCAAATAAATTATAGTGAAACACTTGTTGATTTAACTGATAATTTTTAGTGTCTCGAAAGGTTTGAGAGCTTACAAAACAATCAATTTTTGGAGTGGTGAATCATAATTTCGAAAGATTTATTAAGCAGAAATGTGTTTTCCGATACTTTTTTGTGTTATCTCACAAAGATATACTACAATTTGAATGTTTTATGAATGTATGACTTACATACGCATTGAGTATGTTCAGGTAGATCTAAAATACAAATACATTTTACTAATTATTTTGAAAAAAACTGTTATATTCAAAACATAAAAACACAACATTTTCTACTAAAAAAGTGACATTAGATAATATAAAAAATATTTATTTCATAACTCTGAACTTAAAGATTTAGACATTCAATTACTTTTTAGTTCTTTTCTTATACATATCGAAAAAAATGTTTGATGGTTTAAAAAGCTTAAACATTTAATACAAGGTTCCTAATAAGTTTTTATAATAGTAATTCAAAAATATTAGAGGTACATAGATACGATTTATTTTTATAAACATTTAAAGTTCAAATGTTGACAAATATCATCAAAATCACTCAAATTTGCAATTTATATAATAACTAAACATTTAGTTAAGGCTTAAAAATATAAATCGAAGTTTCCAAAATGTATATATTTCATTCTGTAACAAAATATAATAATCACATAAACACAATTTTTTTTTTTTAATAGAAAGTCTTAACTCAAATTCGTACGAAATTTGATATTTAACCGGAGAATAACAATTTACTTTATTTTTTTCATATAATTAAAAAAAAACTATTTGTGGATACTTAAGACTTGTATAGAACATCAAACGAGATCAAAAATTAATCCAACCTACTGTTTTACTAATAGTAAAATAAATAAGTATTGAAGCAATAATATCATAAAATATACTTTTAGTAATAATATACCTTTTTCATAGGCTGAAAGACCGTCTCCGCTCAGTATTGTTTTTCTTATACAATGGTATATTATCATTAAGTTCGAATTTAATACATCGATTACATTGACTCACACAGTCACCCAACACGTCTTAATGTTCAGCAGAGAGTCACCCACTAGATAACAGTTTTTTAAAAAACATTTCTGCTGTACGGCGCAATAAGTAGGCAATATAGGTACATTGATGCTCTATAAAATCACATTTGAATAATAAGATTACATACTATTATAATATCACCTACAAGATATTATAATATGCTCAATATTTAAACGTTCTAGCATAATATAGTAGGTTGGAGTTATGAAATCAACTATGGATTTAGACATTGGATCTTCAGATGAATGAGAAGTGATGCAAAATACCCATATAGAATTCCTTATAATTATTATAGGTCCATGACTATGCATTATTGACACGTTTTGTCCAATAATTTACATTTTACGTAATCTAACCTGTTTCTATTATTAAGGATATAACCATGTTCAAAAATCCTTATAAGTCATAGAGAAATCAATGAAGAACCATAAGTACCTATACTATATTTAGATGTTTAAAAAAAATGTCGAATGAGCTTATTTCGTGCACTGATAATGTCACCAAAAATCAGGTTAAGTTGGGTTGGACACATTTAGAATAAGTGAATTGGATTGTAAATTAATTTATTCTTAACATTTTGAAAGTTTATAACTCATGATATGTGCCTTTCATTATATTACTTATAAAGCTATTAAAATATAGAAAATATAAGCTAAAATTATTATGATCTTTTAAAATTGATAAAATAAAAATCTTGAATGGAAATGGAAAATATTTAATATGTTATATTTTATAATCTACATTAATTTCATTAATTTCACAATGGCTTCACATGTTAATGATATTTTTTTCACTCAATTAAATTAGTTCACTATTTTTTTTATAAAATAAAAAGTCTGAATAAATCAATTAGGCAAGTTAAAGTGTCATTAATTACCATCTGTAAAAAGTAAAGTTCATTTTTGGAAAAAATCTCAAGTGAAACATAACAGTAATAACTGATAAATTGTGTATTGAGTTCTAGACAAACAAATTATAACTAACTATATTTTGAACATAACAATTTATTATTAATAATGAATTCTGGTATTGATGTTTTATTTCCATATTATTTAAGGTACATACACCGCTATCTACACGGAGAATATTATTGTTCAGAGAACTTTTATAAAAACATCACTGCTCACCACTAGATGTCACTACAAATTTATTTAATTTTGTGATCAATAAAGGTCATACTACACGACGTAGTGTAATATATATTTTTGTCAATAATTTCAAAAATATTGTTTTAATTACATCAAGCCAAAAACAAAAAATTAAATATCTATATTATATAATATGATAACTCATTAGAAATACAATACATCAAAATAATCATTGGCAGTAGATCCCGGACTGTTGTAGATACTCCAAAAGCAAAGTAGTGTGTAGTCTCTCTAAGCTATTTCAATAGGTATTAATTTATAACCTATATCTATACTCTATAGTATAATCAATATCATTCTATAAAAATACTATACTCTATAATCATGTTTTTAAAAATTGTTTAAGCAACACAAAATATTAAAAAATATGTAAAGTTTGAAATTGTCTTACAATTCTAACTACCTACCGTTATATTCAAAATCATTAACGAAGTAAAAGGAAACTGATGAATTAATCATCGATAATCGTAGTTGATTTTTATAACACACAATATCTGAAGTACAAAGTTCTGATTTTAGACCTACGAATTTTAAACAATAAAAATATTCCATTCAATAATATTTTTTTTTTTTACTATTATAGTTCATTAAATAGAAAAAATACATTTTAACATACACTTTATGTTTATATAATGACTCCTTATCTCAAAATTACGACAAATAATAAGTTCAATAAATACTATGAATATAAATTATAACGGGTAATTATTTTCACTTAAATTACTCAAATGAAATATTCAAATATGTATGAAATATAATGATCTTTAATATAGTTAATATTTAATGCGAGTTATTTATGTGAAAATCATTAAAATATTCATTATTTATTCACATGATATGGATGTCTTACAGCAGATACAATTGTGTTATTATGATCAATGTATGTATATTAAAATAAATTATGAGTGTAAGTAAATCAGACTATACTCATATAATGAATAATTAAATAATACATATCTATACATAGGTAATTATTACTAAATATCAAAAATTGATCACGTAGTATAAAAATAAATATACAATAGTATTTATTAAAATTGTATGACTATTAAGCCAATGATAACCATAAAGAATGATCATTTTTGTTGTTGTTGAACTTTTAAATTGTAAAACTTCATCAATTAACTTATCGTATGGCTCAAAAGTCATATACTAATGTAACTAAGTACCTAAGTACTTTTCTTTCCTAAATTTGCATGAATTCTTTTCAATTTTGGGTTTAACTTCACGTGACTTAATAACGTTAATTATACACACCTTGGACCACCCGCTTAAGGTAAATAGTGAATGAAATATATATTCATGAACGTGGTGCAACATTGTTAGTTGATACTAATCATTAAAGATATCACTGACCATCGTTAAACAGATAAAGACACTTAAACTTAATAATAACTCATGGGAAACCTGAAAATATTTATGGTGGAATTAATTATTAGGTAGGCCCATTGTTTATCTTTTATGCAATTACTAGGAATTATAATTATTAATATTTTACAATCAGATTATCTATATAATTTATTATACACTTGTACTTCAGTTAAAATATTATTCACGCACAATTAAATTATACGAAATTAAATAGGTATAACTCACGTTTCAAAAATTTTCTTTGAAACCGCTTTCCTTCACTGGTTGTAAATTTATCTTCCAACGCTGTCCCGTGCAATCCTTTTAGACATTTAGAGCGTTAATGGTGTAGCGATTTACTGCAAGGCTAACATTGTAATTTATAATAAAAGTGCCTTCATAACATATAACTTTCCCAGGTTTAAAGTGCCACCATTAGACGGTTTATTTATTCAAAATAATCCACGTTAAATAATTGTTCGGTAGATATTATATCACATATGTGATATGTACATTGCCGTGTGAATGTTGAAGCAGTATACTCAGCAATTATGAGTTTTGTAGGTATTATTAAGTATAAGGATACCATAATTATTTAAATTAAAATAGACGGCCATAAATAGTAAAATAAAAAACTATAATAAGTTCATATTATAATGAAACAAATTATGACCATTTATTTCGATGGGTAGTGTGTATAAAATATGAATATTACCTACTGTAAAAACCGAATATTTCAGCTTATAAACATATGAAGATCAGTATCTTTCTTAATAAATAATGACTAACATTAAAAAGAGCTTATTTATTCATATAGGTAGGTACCAATCAAACGATTTTGGACAACAACATTATTTTATTGGTTTTAGAATGTAAATTAGTGTGACTATTTAGAAGTATAGTTCCTAATCAATGATGTATTTTTAAATTCATCATTTTTCACTATGCCAAGGCAATGACCATTTTCAAATTATTTCTTCATGTTATTTTTTTGTCCTCACTTTTAAACGTCAGAAAGTGTTTAATTGCATTAAATATATACACGAGAAAAACTTTATGGACCATTAAAATGATACTCAAGACTCGACATAAACTTAATTAAAACATATAAAAGGTTTCGTTTAACTCTTCGAAGTATCAATCTTAAGTTTAAATATATTGCAGTATATTGATGGTATTTAAAATTCGGTTAAATCGGTTTTTGAAAAATTCTTCTCGGTGATAAATTTGCAGTATAATATGTATTGTTACCATGAAACTTTTTCTAATGATATTGAACTAATACGCTTTGACAACTTGGCATTTAGCGTTACCTACATTTGTTTATATTTTTATAGTTTGAATTAATTCAATTTGTATGTAAGAATAAAAAATAAAAATAATAAAAATGTTTCTATACAAAATTAAATAAATTGAATTGACTATATAAAAATAGTATATAATATCTAAAATAAATAAAATTATACTATTGAAATCGATAAGGCAGTAATAATAATATTGTTGGGGTAATAATAGTAATCAAAATAGTAATTGCAACAATAACTGCAATAACATTATTGATGATACCATAGTTATTTGATATTTCTAACGTTTATTGAAAAGACGCAGTTAAACTACTGGGTATAAGTATAATACGTGATTTTTAATTTATTTATCAAATTGGTATTTGTTAATCAGTTTCTGTGGTTGGAACCTAAGTGGTCTGCAACTAGGTGGCTTTTTCAACATTTTGTGTCAACACCTAACTTACATAACCTTTTTACATATATTTAACTGATTATTTTCATCTCTGTATAGATTCAGAATACATTTTATTTTGCATAATTTTAATTTTTGTACTGTTTGTGAAAAATAATATTATGAGTTCAAATTAACTTAAATTATTTAATTTTTATTAGACAGCATTTAGTATTGTAATATTATTTATGAAAATAAATTATCTATTTATTAGTTTTATTTTATCAAAAAAAAATATAAAATGTAATTTATTTATTTTAATAAATGTTAAGCTAATGTTACTTTACTAAACAGTCATTTTAATAATAAAATTAAAATCTTATTAAATATTATCATATTTGTTTTTCTGATTATTTTAAAAATATACTAAAAATATCTGCTTTTGTACTGAAAGTACAAACTAGATCCAATTTGCTATTTCTTCTTCAAAGATGATGATCGGAAAATGTATTTATTGACCAGGAACCATTTCTTTAAACACTTCATTTGGGCTTCGGCTGCATGACTAAGTGGTCCCTCCATTATATTTTGGCATTTAATTTATGTCATTTGAAATATTTAAAATGAAATACGCGGAAGAAAAAATATATAAGATTTTTTTTAAATAATATAGTTTTAAGTCTTCAATTAACTATAAATTATTTTTTAGTTGAAATGGAAATTGTTTTTTTTATGATGATAAAATATACAAAACTTTTTTATGTAATATAGAGATTAATAAAATTATGTTTACCAAAAAACAATGTTTAAATAAATAAATATATTTTATAAGGTCATGGTTTCTTATATGAAATTATCTTACTCTCTCATTTTCAGTACACATTATATTATCAAATCATTGAATAGAATAAATTACCAAATGGTCAAACTTTATAAAGAATATTTTATTGAAGTGAATAAAATGAATCTATATTGTAATAATATAATGAACAAAAATATACAGTTGTATGTTGAGACTTTGAGGATATAACTATAAATATATCTCACGATTTTATGCAAGTGATACCCAAAGATAAAAAAACTAGATATTTTCTCCACTGCACAAAAAAACATTGAACCGTGTATATGTGTTTGGCGATCGTTGTTCTAATGTAAAAACACAGTGCAAAAACATTCAAATATGTCGAAAATACGGTTTATCGTACTACGCAAAATCAGTTACCTAAAACCACAATTTGTTTATTTGATTAATTTTTGGTTTGCAATCACATCTATTATCTGAAATTCGCTATGGAAAATCAATAAAGAAATAATCGATATAACTTAATAATTAACAATGACCACTCGAATAAATATTATAATATAATTGTAATTATTTTTGGTTTCCATGGCCAATGACAACTATAACGGTCAGAAAAAAAGTTGTATTCAGCCCAAAAACATATTTATGTTATATACAATCGATTTTCAGATATTTTCCTAAGCATAATATATTATCCTATTCCATATATTGGACTAATATATTATATTGTATATTTTGCTCTTAAACATGTGACTATATGTATTTTCAAAATATTTTAATTAGGCTTATACGAAAGTATAAAATGTGAAGTTTTTCTAAATAGCAAGCCTACTTGTCAAAAATCAACCAAAAATTACATTTATTATTTAAAAAAAATATTTTACATTATTACATTAAAAACCACGACAAAAATATTAATTTTCAATGAAAAAATCTTCTTTTAATGGAGTTTTAAAACATAATAATTATAATTAGTAGGTTTGCTTAAATATTTTGTATACTTTGTTGAAGGTGAACTGAAGAAAAAATATAAAATCAAAATACATCAATTTAATAAACATTTTTAAAATATTACAGATTCCGATGTGTAATTATTTTTGTCAATATATATATATATATGTGTATTATTATGAGTATAAATATGATATGGCTCATAATAAGTAATAATTTATTATTGAAACTAATATGACATCTATTTTAATTTAGCATAAATAACATATAGTGTAGATAAAATTATATTTGAGAAGTTCGGAACATTACTTAAGTATACGAAAAATAACTTCTATAATTATACCTAATGAATTTTAAATTTTAAAAAAGTGTACATTGTAATTTCTTCTTCAATAAGCATTTGATTCACTGTCAATATATAAATCTATATAGTTTAATTCTATTGACGGTACGTTTTCTATTACATTATTGAGTGACAATGAAAATATCAATAATAATGTACCGTAATATAATTATATAGTTGGTCATTATACTTACATACTATTTCAATTAACTATTCCATTAAAGGATCAATTCAACCGTGATATGTTTATTTATACGAGACTTAAGTAATTTATTCAGTGCAGTGTTTTCTTTTAACGTAGACGGATACTGATACATATTCATGAATTTAAATTTATCTGCGTAAATTTAAGATTTGTTTTTCATTATCCACGTAGTGATTATAAAATAAAATTGTTTTCTATTTATTTTTGATTTCTTAAATTCCTGTTAGGAAACCTTAAAAAATATAATTTTCACTAATAAAATATGAATTATATTATAAATGTTATCTGCAAATAATATGCAATCTAAAAATATTTTTTCTAAAATGAAATGTAAGTTAACGTAACTTAAACAATGGGATCGTGTGTTTAAAGTTTAGTAAGAATACAAATGACATTTTTCTTCTAAGTTTTTTAAAAATATGTTTCAGTCAAAAACTCTCATAGGACAGATTATTCAATGTCTTCGATACATCTATATTTTTACTATTGAGACTTGCAGTTATTTTGTTTGTGTTACTTCCAACTACCCGACTACCCGACTACCCGTTCACTCTTTGACCCGATTACTTGTTCATCACTGAATTATAGTGGTTAACTATTCATGTCAGCGAAGTTGATTAATCGAAGTCGGACAAAACGTTTGTTTATTGATGACGAAGCCATGGAGAGAGTTAGTTTCTCTCTTTGGGCAAAATGCAATATAATATGTATATACATGAAAACGAAAAAAAAAATAACCATTTGTTTGGAAACTTTACCGAGCTCTTGCTACCGCTACCGTCAATGCACAAAAGCCCACAATGGGTCCGTGATTGACGACCCAGTTTTCTGAGGTGGTCCGTCACAGGTTTTGACCGTTTCATTTATCAAACCGTCGGATGTAGTAGTCTGGTTGTGCGGATCCAATCCTCCCGGAAGCCGACATATTGGCGGGTTTTCAAAAAAAATAAACGACATTTTACTGTACCGCAAAATTATTGGGAACTCTATTAAAACAAAGCTTCCATAAAACGAGACAATACTATTTTTGTCTAATTGTTCTATATTTTTTTTTCAACCCTTGCATACCACCAATATTTTATTTTTTTAAATGAGATAAGCATCTCAAATCAGTCTATTTAATCAAATTTTGATATTATATGCTGATTAATTAAACATTTTATCAACACTTGGATTTGTCTACATTAATTATTTAATTTTAAATAATTCAAAAAACTCTATAATATTATTGTACATAAATTATCAAATTAGGGATGGATTAAAACTGATCTTAAGTTGTTTTGTATGATACATTGAATTTTTTTTTAAGCTGTTATTTTCTGTTAGTCTGTCACTTTGAAATATTTATAAAATATATTTTTAATATATCAATCTATCATCTAAGTAAAAATGAGTATTGGTCGATCATCAACTAAAATAATAAATTCACCCTGTTAAATATAGTGCATTATTCAAAACTAATATTTATAAGTTAATTAAAGTTTGGAACCAAAATTGGTATCATAACAAAGACTAGTAAGACATAAATAATGATCATTTTAAAATTTAAATAAGAACTATACATGTTGTTTCGTTATGTTTTCCCAATTTTACTTAAAGCTTGATGTAAGAAAATTGAAAAATAAGTTGGCTAATCCCTTATACATTATTATGTTTTATTTTTATTAACTGAACATTTTTGAACAACCGAAAATCAAGAAGTATAATATCTCAATTTTAAAATATAGGTAATATATACAAAATTGTATGTACTCGTTTATATTTATTATAATAATTTATGCACATAATATTATATAAATATCATTAAAATAAAAATTTGTTCATAAATAACATGTATTTTGTCCATAAAATAATACGAGTAATACAGTAAAAAAAAAACCCAAATTCATATAGCCAATCTTATTAAGTAGTAGTAGTAACTTAACCAAACGCTAGGCATGTGTTCAAAATTATTAGTTTTATTAAATTATGAACTAGGTAATACTAAAGTTTACTCATTAAAAAATAACTTTTATACTTTCTTCAACTAAATTAATTGTTTAACAATATTATGTTATTGTTCTTCTATAAAAAAAAAAACAATTTTAAAATTTGCCTAAAGACAGCAATATGAATAATGCGTATATTAATTTTAGTAAGATAATGAACATTTTAAATATAGTTGGAACATTTATATATGTTAAATTATTACACTGGCTCGACTATTCATTATTTTGCTGTATTCCATTGTTCTTTTTAAATAAATGTTTTGACAAAATAATGTGTCTTAGGTACTCGACACTCACAAATTAATTTAATAATGGCACTTCACTAAAATAATTAACCAATGTATAGCTTAAACTTTTTATTTATTTCCTGGATACGAAATAGTATAAATATGCTTATTAAAATAAATGTATAAAAGTTTATTCAAAATGTATTTACATCAAACTATTGCATACCTAAAATTAACACATTTAGAAACTAAATTACTATTTGAATCAGTTGTTTTGTTTCTCAAAGATAATGCATTGCTTTCTTTTTGTTAAAATTACTGTACATAATGAAAGTTTTTGTGTAAATTATGTAAGAATTTAACTGCTCAAAGGTTATTCACATAGATTATAAATTAAAATTAAAACTGATTAACAAATTCATAATGAAATATGACAATCGTTTAGTTTTTAAATAATAAATTAAGACACCCGGTGCCAATGTAATTTTATCCACGAAAATAGAGAGTAATATTCTACAGACCACATTGAACTCCGTTTTTCAATATTTTAATCTCAAACTCTATAATGCGTCTTCAAAAATAATACAATTTTAAGCTTATTTTACAACCCATATTATACCTTTATTTGAAATAAATTTAAAAAACAATGTTCAATGCAGCCTGTGGAAAGTCTTCTTTTATATAAAAAAAAATAGTCGTTAAAGTCCAACTATCCTACAAGGACTGAGAATTATTCCAGTGAAGTCGTTTTTTCGATATAATTAACTGTATCAAACCCTCATATCCTAAACAGGTATTGGGCAGTATATTATTGGAAAAGTAATTATTTTAATTGAGGTGGCCACTAAAATATAAAATATAATTTTTGAATTTTATAGAATGAGAATAATTTGAAATACTGGCAACAGGCACCTTAAGATTGCACTTTAACTCGGATATACTTGTAGGTACCTATGTCTCTATATGTTTTATATAATATATTAATGAATTCTATATTGAAATTTATAGTATACATGTGTTATAAATTATTATCGTACTACACGTCATATGGTTGAGTCTATTTATGTTTAATGAATAAATTATATTATATTTTAAGTTTTAATTTATCAACAATTTGTTGAAACAATGAAAACATTAAATTCAAGAAAATAATTTTCCATTTTGCAAAATTATAATTTTCTCTTTGATTCATTTGGTAATTCAATATATGCAATGCAAACATGTTTCCCAATTTCTAAAAAAAAATGTATGTACTATCCGTAAAATTGTAGGTGAGTACTACAAAGAGAAACCTTTTAATTAATAGGTCTTAATTAAGATAAATAGGTTTTGTTTTAACTTTCTGTCTGTATTTGTACATACTAATGTTATATATTTATACGCATCGTCAATAAAACAAAGGTTTATGAGCTAACAAAATAATAACTTTGAATTTTAAAATTATTTAATTCAAAGTTTACTTTTTCTTTAAATTTATTATTTTCGTACTTTTACTTTTATTTAAAGTTTATAGGCTAATGGGTCATGAGCTCAAATAAAATAATATTATACCCAACATTTACAAAACATAGTACCTATCTACATATTAAATATATTAAAGTATTATTTATATTGGAACAAAACTTTCCGATGTTTTATATTTAATGTTATTTTAAAAGTTTATTTACCTATATCAGCTATAATTGGAGTCAAAATAACGGCTTATGAAGATAAAAAATTAATTTTTCAACATAAGAATCACTAATTTTATTTTACAATTTCTTGATTTCTTAAATATACCGAAAATGTATAAAAAAAAAAAAAATACATGGTTTCATAAAAATTGCACTATTGTAAAAAAAAAAACAGTCCATAATCATAATTCATTAGTCATTAGGTACTCGTTAATAAAATCCAATTATATGATAAGAATAAAAAAAAATAATTTTAAATATGTTCAAATTGCGTCATCAAAATACATAACAAGTGTAGCCTTAGGATAACAACATTAAGGGCATTGAAACAAGTTTTAGAAAAGTGACTTTAGAAACTAAACATTTTGAATGTAATGTATAAAAATGTGTAAAATAATGAATGAAATAAATACTTACATTAAACAATTATAACACATATTATTATGTTTTAAAAATAATGAAATAATACATATTTATTTAATTTTAAAAGCACAAATAATTGTAAATAATGGCTTTCATAAATTAATTTAAGTTCTAATATTAGATTCAATAATTTGTTTATTTGTTATAGTTGTGCTTACAATAAATTATTCAAATAATGCCTTATATGCATGTTTTTTTAAAAATATATATAACAAACATTTGTAAATACTAAGATGAGTATTTAAAAGATATTGTATATTATTATGCCATCCCTCAGGAACATTTGATGTTCGAGACATTCCGTTCGTCCTCGATACAACAAGTCACTTTTCAATAGTAACATGGTAAGATTTCTATTGGTTGTAGGTACTATTTTTATATACATTGTGTCCATGAAATAATATGATATGATTACTTACTTAATTTATTTCATGCTATTTATAATTTATTATCGACGTAATACTAATAACAGTACTACACAGAGATAACAGTACAAATATATTATGGAGAGCTATTATAGCTGCTAGTATGATTGATAGTCATTTTATTATTTAGCTTGAAACATTCTGTTTCTTGAATATAGTTTTTCTAGATGTAGGTAAATACTTTATAAAACACGGTTCTTATAATCGTTGATTTGTCTAAAGTTGACTTACTAAGACTTGCTACAGATTAACTGTACACATATCGTGTGTTTAGTAGGTGCAGTAGGTACCTCTGTGATTGTAATAGACAATACTCAAAGTTGACCACGATCATTTTAAAACGACGTCATCAGTCTCGTCAAATCTTTATGAGGTAGATCCTAAATTCAAGATATTTCTTGAGAATTATATAATAATATTTTGACGAGAAATACTTGAATATATCATCGGCCGTCGCAATAAAGCACAACCGGCAGAAGATTAATTCAATTATACGATAGTATTTCACCAGTCACCGACGGTGTGTCGGTGTTGTATGCGATATGAAATATTTCGGCTAGCAAAGATGGTTGATGTTTAATAGGGATGCCTCCCTGATGTCGAATGACACGATATTCCCAAGGGCTTTAAAAATAATTACAGTTCCCGCCGGTCACGTTGGTAAAGTTACTCTATAACGGTATGTTTTAATTAAAACCTTAACCCAAGTACTTAATACGATAGAATAGAGTGTACGTAGGTGATGTCTAAACACAATGAACCGCGTTGTTTTAGAGTGAGTTTCAATTTCCAAACACTTCCTATACGAATAAGAGAACAATGTAACATAATTGGGAATTTAAAATTAGCACAAGTATAGAGGTAGGTATATTATTATTACGTAACATTTCAGATCTGTCGTTACCATGGCACTACACAAAGTTATTGTATCAGCCTTCTGAACGTTTGAGACTTTTTAAATATGTATTTCTTATTTACGCTATGTCACTTATACACATTTTTACTGATACTATAGGTAACGTAAATAAGTGGTATTACTTATTTATTTTTGATTTATTATTGTAATTGTATTACTATTATGAATGAAATTATAACAAAAATTATGATATCACAACCATCAGAAAAGTGTCACAAATTGTATTATCATATCATGAATGTATGTCCCATAAGTGATTTTTAATGGCAAACATTATGACTGTTGAACTGAACACTGAACAGTCCTGACAAATGATTACAAAGGATCGGTTACTTATTTCTATTTAACAAAGTAATTTGTATGACATGTAAAACGACTAATGAGTAATGAGTAATGATGCACCTATACAATAAATACAGAAAACAATTTCAATCGTAAAAAATCTTTTTCGATTAACTGTAATAATATTATATTATTAAAAGGTATCTACTATATTAACTCACTGAGAATTGGACCAATTTGATAAATGCCAATGTTTTGAATGAAAATAAATTGAAGAATATTGGTTTAAAGAAAATGTTCGATGATTTGTAACTTAATATGTGTGGTACTTTATTAATTCACTTATAAATTTGTGTTACTTTTCATATTCTATATATTTTTAAAAAAATGTACTTAAATACTCCTATATTCAACTGCCCAAGACAATCACCAAAATTAATTATATGAACATATGATGCTGGGGCATATGAATTAATTCATTCAATTTTCAACAACATTAAAATGTTCATGTTTGCAATAAATACTTGAAATTATTTTATTTTTATTTTTTTCATGACTCTCTAGGTATTTCTTGAAAAGGTTACTAATCGTTAAACAGTCAAAATGTATAAACGGAACTTATACTTTTTTATTTAAAAAAAATTACTTTAAAAGTGGTTATCTAATATTATTGAACGATTTAATAACTGATACGAATGTGATGAGAACATTTATTAAATACAACAATAAATATAAATGCACTATTCAATTTAATATTATATAATCAATAATCATTCTAAAGTATTTTATAAATTATGTAAGTTTAATACTTTAATATTAAATGATGTCATTATACTATATTCCTACGAATAAGATTCTGAACGGAGACGTTAGGTCATCCTAGCACACTTGTATAGATAATCAAATTTGATAATTAAAAAAAAAAAAAGATTAAAAAACGAAAATATCTCATGGTTTTAACTTTTATGTAGAATGGCCTTCCAGTAAACTTTCTGTTAAAAGTAGAACAATTTAAGAAGAACCGCCTATTAAAATTCCTAAATTTCCTAAAAAGGTTAGGATAAAAAAACTATTTACTGTTAGATAAACTGATTAGTGCTCACTCGTCTCGTTTCGCTCATCGTGATGCAGTATAATGGTGTATCCATCTTAACAAATTATTTTTAGAATTCAGTATTACGAAATTTACTTGTATAACTGAGAAAAAATATAATATTGATAAAACCACAAATTATCTATTCAGAATACCTATTATGCAGTATTATTGTACAAAGTATAAATATAAAAAGGAGGACGTATGTATAAATGTAAATAACCACTCTGCCATATTGTAGGTGTCGAATATACCTTCGGCATTGACAAAGTCACTGTAATGTATGAGTTGAATTTGAATTCAACGATAAAACGTTGCATACAAAAAATGATTCTGAGTGAGATGGTCTATTATATATATATTTTTTTTTTTATTTGGGGGAACCCGCAGCAACATAGGGCATTAGATGCGGGGTGTTAAGGTAGGGTGTTTTTTTGTGTAGGTTTAGTAGGTTTTTATGATGATTGTAACACGTTTTTGTGTATGGGTGATAAGGATGTGTGGTTACCCATCCGGGAGCTAGGAAAGCCGGCCGGTACATACACTCCGAACGTTTCAGCAGATTAAGCGTACGACTGCACCATACCAAGCAACGGTCTACTTTATTAAGTATATTTTAATGGTCCATTTATATTGCTATGTATTATATCGGTTTATTTTATAATTAGTACTGAATACAGTAGGTTGAATTAATTTTTGCCGAAAACATTGCATATGAAAATGATTTTGTGCGTGCTTATAATAATAAACTTACGTTAAAAGTTTCGAGTATCAAGAATAATATTTTAAATATTACAGAATAACTGAAATCATTATCCTTCGTTTTTTAATATCTAATTTAATATTTTGAAAATTATACCATGTATAGAAAATGCAGTCATAAAAAGTTAGTGAAAATGTTAAGTATTTATAAGGGATATTTGTTTTTAATAACAAAATAAGATTCATTTGACGAGAATCCGTAATTTTACTCGTGAATATTACAATTTTAAGCTTTAGACGAACATAAAAAAACATTTGTTGAATTTATAACGCAATTTTTTTTTTTCAATAATAACAACCTATGAAGAACCTTGTAATCAATTTTTAAATCTTAGATACGAATATAAACATTTTATGAATTCTTAGTTGTACAATAATTTACATATTATACTTGCGATGTTGACGAATTTCATAAATTCTAACTTTAACCTATATGAAAAAGTATTTTAACAATGTATTTTCGATATTTTTTTTAATTGGTATATGAACAACTAATGAGGAAACTCGTATTACTTTTTCAATGCTTTCGACCGAGTTCATCGATTAAAAATTAAATAAAATAAAACAAATCGAAAATGTCAAATACCTATGTATAACTTTAAAGCTCAAAATATTAACACGCATAGAAAATGCTAATATAAACATTTCATAAAAAATTTAAAGTATTTACTATAATTATTTTTTTTAATTACAAAAAAAAAAAAATCGATTTTTTCAAAAAACTGAGTATAATATGTAAAAATTACGGTTTTCCCTTATTTTTTTCAGTTTTTCCTGTATATTTTAAATTTACTGTGCATTTTTACCTTCAGATAACCACTCTCATAGTTGAAAATCTAAACACTTTTACTGTTTTAAATGGTGATGACACACAAAAACACACACACACACACATACATAATTTTAAAGTCAATACATTCATTCAGAATATTAAATGAGAATATTTAATTGCTATAAATCGTCACCTTTACTCAGATTCAAAATATAATATTGTTAGTCGAAGATAATATTTTATAGGATATATTAAATTGTAATTTTTTGTAAATAAAATAATGTTCAATTAAAAATGTGCGTACTATTTATGTTTTAATCATATAAACCAGGTAAAATTTTCATATTTGTTATGCTAATAAAATTTATTTGCATAATACAATCAATACAATTATGTTATCACATATACAAAATAAAAAACCAGATTAATAATGAAAATAATTGTTCGTAGAAAATAAAAACAATGCAGTTTTCATAGGTAGATGTTTACCCTCAAACTCAAAAAATAAAAGTAAAAATAAACTAGATGATATATTTTAAACTACCTAAATCTGAAGTTCTTAGCATTAAGGGTTACCTACCAATTCATTAGAAGTTTCAAAACTTCGAAGTTACTGTAGTAGCTTTTAGGATTAATATTATTCAAATATTCTAATTTCAATAACATGAAATACATATTCAAACAGTAGTTACATATTTTATGAAATTTTACCATATTTGAAGCTCGTTTGTATATTAATTCTGTATAATATAATCATCATGACATGTTAACTTTTTTTTAAATGTAATAGCATGTTAAAAGTACATAATTTAATAATTTTTACATAATTTAATGCATGCATTCATATTTCACTAACTACATACAACGCCTTTTTTTCATGAAAATGCTCTATTGAACTACTTATTTAAATGCTAGTATTCGGCACAATTGCCTAGCATATTTGATCATATTATTTTAATTCCTATGAGAAAAAAATATATTATTACTATAATGATACTGAAAATGTTGTTAAATCATAAAACCATTTGAACTAAAACAATATATTGTCATGAAAATTATAGGTATATTATTGATTAGTTTGATTTATACAAAAAATTATTCTATATGGGATCCAGGCGGGAATCCTGCTCTCAGCTCAGACGTTGGCGGCTCAGGGGACTCAGGCGCGTCGGGCACGACTCAGACGTGCATTGACAGAAGCTGCGAATTCAGACACAGTTCCAATCATCAAAACGGTACAGAAAAAAAAATACACACACACAATACTATAATACTCAACACACATGTTTATGGTTTATCTCGAAATTATTTTCACCGACGCCATTATTATTAAACACACAAAAAAATAGCACAAATTTTTACTCACTTCCGGCTACCCGGGCATTTAGCAATTAATTTTAAATGCACGAGCTTTGAATGCAACACTATATACGTCCACCATACCATAGTAGAAACTTTTTACCAATGACATGTTGTGAGTGAAACAGATAAACGACGCTTCAACGAACATGAGTCATTGCCTGCCATTTTTATTGGTCCCTGGTTATGTTCCCTCTTACTTTTATTTTTGCAATAACGTTAAAATTGTGACTAAAACGCACATTCTGTTATGGTTAAAAAAAAATATAAAAAGTACAATATGATAAATTGCTCACTATTACGATCTTTTCTTCCAACAACAAAACACTCAAAGAGCGAAACATTCATCTTTTTCAAATCTCTATGTTTGACAAACATCCCACAATGTTTTCCATATTCCATATTGTGTTGTTATTACATTTGTCTAGCTGAGTACTGATCGACGTTGACGTAATACAATTGATGACATCACTATTGTAATAAATTATTTAATTATCATTTTTTTTAAATAATATGTCGGATGCATTCGTTTATTTTCAAAATATGTAAATTGAAATGGTTGTTTCCCTGTTGTGATTATGAAAAACTAAGTACCTAACAAAAATAAAATAAACATATCACAAATATATAGAGTTCTCAATTTGAAAACAAATGAATATAGTTACCTAACAGGTGTAATATATATTGGTATGCTATACAACATTATATTTATGAGTTTAAGTTACGCATACGTTATAACCACTGACTTTGCGAAATGGGAAAGGAACTTTATATGAATTAAAAGCTTTAAAAATGGTAGATATTATGTCGTTAACGTTATACCAGAATTTAAACAATTATCCAAAAAACAATGAACCGATTTTAAACATTTGTAAGTTTTGATTAGTTAGGTATATACGATTATAAAAACGATACAACATCATAATATAGGATACACTCACAACTTCACAATTGTTCTGTGTGTCTACCCACTAAGTATACCAATACCGTATTCTATTCAATTATTATATTACATACATATTTTAAAGTCAAATTCGTTAAAGCATATCTAGTTTGGAGTATTGTACAGTTACCATGGTTGGATAAAAACAAAGCGATAACATTTAAAGTCTATTTGATTTCATCACTCACTTCTAGAGCAATCTGTTGGCATCATTAATTACGTCTGAGACAATAATAAAAATGGAAAAAAACACCTCCCTCCCTCACCATAAAGGTGATTCACTCTTAGTGAAACATAATGTATATTTTAACGGTATATTAAAAAAAAAGAATTACATTTATACCCAAACCTTAAAATAAATAGATTTTTCCGAAATTTGTATTTATTATAATATTATAAACTACTGTTTTAATTAAATAAATAATTTTATTAAATAAAAAAACTATTTAATCCGTTCTCGACAAATTCAACAAATTTAGACAATTTTGAAAATGTTGAAACCTGAAATGATTTGCATCATAAAATGTTTACTTTCATTGATTCACTTACTTGTCATGAATTAGTAACTCATAAGGTATGATAGGACTAAAAAAAAATTATATTTATATTTTTAAGTAGAACAGTTCTACAAGTACTACAGGTTAGGTTAGGTTACGCCATATTCTTGTAAAAATATTTAATTTTACATGAATACAACTATTTTGTTTGTAATTTCAATTGCGATTTCCTAACGTATCTAATTAAATAACCAGGTACCTAATAATAATATTTATTTTATAACATTGTATTTTTGGTGTATTACCTATTACATTTGTTAACCTTGAAATGATTATTACGATATAGTAATATTTTTATCATATTTTTTATCGAACCACTTGATTACTATAAATCAACAAAATAAGAATTTGTTATTGAACTATTATATTTTTTATTTTTGGATGTGCAGTCTTTTCAAAAACGTTTTAATTATGTCAATGGCTTATAAATTATAAAAATATATTAAAACATATATCATGTAATACACATTACAGGGAGTATAATATTATTCACGATGGTAAAGTATAATCCATGACCATCATCCATCACCAACTTATGGACCCTTGTCGTTATAGTTCCATGAATATTTCGCAGTTAGAAAAAAATAATATGTCGTATCATGTGCCTGTTCATACACACATATTATTAAATTTCTATACATTTTTTTTTTTTTAATAAATAAAACACGATTAGCATACATTATTCAGTAAAATATAAAATAATAAAAACAATTTAAACCACTATTGTATGCTAATCAGAATAGATCAAATTTAGAAATCATGAATAGTTTAAAATAATATATCAATAATTACATTTGGACTTATCTATTTTTAGTCAAAAAAATGTCCATTTAAACTAAATAAAATAATTTGAATATTATCGTGTTCTTAAATATTAAAATAAAATGAACAACAATTTTAAAAGTATCACTAATTTTTTTATTACAATTTACTCAAATATTATAGTTACAATTCATATTTTTTTATCATCATAATAATATATTTTCACATAATCATTATTAATATTATTTTATATAGAAAATATCGAATAAATAACTATCATAGTATTAATACCTCTCGAACATATTATTTTCGTAAATGTACATGTACCTATATTATATAATAAATCTATCCGTAAATACCTTTAATATTTTTTAGACTCGTTTTGTTGATTTTCACCACATTATAAGGAGAGTATATATGCTCTAAGTGTTTATCTAACAATATCTAAAAGAGCTTAATTTCTTTTACACAATCTAACGCGATGACGTTTTCAGCTTCAAAGTGTAGCAGAACAAACAGAGGGTATGATCAATACTGTGTCCCTTGTCTTTCCGTCGTATTGTTTTCCCCGAACATAATCAGTACACATTCACAAAAACACACGTCTACAACATATAAGTAGATGATGTTTTTGTTTTTTTGTTATGTTTCTTTAACCATTGTACCCAAACGGCTTTTATATATACATGATGGGAATTTTCAGATCGTTTTATCACGTCACACGATTTATATTTAAACGACAAGTACCAGAGAATTGGCGAAACGCCAAAGATTAACGAAAAAGAATAAATTTTTTTATTAATGTAATTCATATTCAAATCAGCAGTAACAAAAAAAAAAGATAGATAATTAATCCTTTTTTCATCATTATTATGTGATTATGAGTGTGAGTGCGGGGGTGGAGGAATTGTAATTAGCAACTTAGAAAATTTCCATAAATAAACCCTTAAAAATAACATAAAAATAAAATGATGCACAAACATAATATATATATTTGTAAAATATACAGTATACATTTATATATATAAGATGTATTATAAGTACTTAGTAAATAAACACAGTTTATAAAATTATTCTTATAATGGTTAAGCATAATTTACCGGCAAGGTGTCTTCATTAACATCCAATTACTTATCTTTATAATTAATAAATATATATTTCACACCTGGTTTAAATTTTGCAATTAAAAAAATTATGTAATTTATGATTTTTTAAATTTAAATTGCTATTTTATAACATTTAGGTACACGTTTCTTTTTTTTAAAAATGGTTTTGGCCATTTAAATCATCTGATATTATAATTTATTTTTATAAATATTAATAAAATAAAAATACTTTTAATACTTTATAGGTTATTCACATAATTTTTATGATATAATTAAATCGGTTTCAGTAGGTTTAAAGTATGTTATAAATAAATGTTGTATAGGTGCCTACAATATTGAATATACGCATCAAAAATGATGATTTAAAAAAATTCGGTTTTTTGCTTAGATAGAAATATTTTTCAACGATACCTCTTTCACTCCTTATTTCATTTAAATAGTAAAATTGTCAAATCCAGTTTATAATTTTAATACCAATAAATATTCCTAAGCTAATCAGACTAATTATTTTACAAAAATGGTCTTAGGTACTAACTGCACTACTAAGTAGTAATATTCATTATATTACAAAGAGAAAAATAAGTTCATATACATAATTCAGGTCCTATGTACCATATACTTTTGTATATTTACTATATACAATATTACACATGTATACACACAACACACGTCTATATTCCGTATCGTGTTTATATTTATTTATGTACAAAACTGGTTTAAGGTATATATTATATATTCATACCACGTAGGAATGTATGTTGTACAGTATTATCATTTCTAGATTAGTTTATCGGAAATTGGTCAGCCACAACCTACCCTTCGGGTTAGGTTAACCCAACAGTATTTTAGCATAGTCATATTGTTGTGATACAATATAAAGGATCTGTATACATTATGCTCATCGCGGATGTAACGACTTCCTTGTGTGTTTTCCTGGACCGTAATATCCGCTACACTATGCAAATTGTACGGATGTCTATTAACCTATGGAACAGAGTTTTCGACAATACGGCACTATTTAGCAAACAAAATGTCTCTATATAAGGTTCTTTTTTTTTGGCTCATAATGATAACCTTTTTCATACCCGAATAAAATTCAAATTTTATACTACCACAAATATTCTGGCATGGAATAAGTCGCTATATATTCCTACCCAAACGTCAAAAAAAAAATTAAGTAAACATTCAGCTAGAGATACTGTCTCCTATATAAGGTTAGAATATTATGACCTATTTACACTCAAAATGTATTCAAAAATATATTTATTTTTACACTTTAAACTCTAGTTATCAAAATCATTGATATTCATAGAAATACTACGAAATGTTTAAATTCATTCGATTTTATTTTAAACTTATTTCCCATCAAAAATATGAACTCATGAAGCATAATATAACATGTTAACTTTTATCATATTGCATGATAATATTCTGTTTTAATATATTCATATACCTACCAAATATTCTTAATGGAATTGAGTTCATAAAATTTGAATTATTGTTGCAATAATGCAATGTAATAAAATAATAAATTGTAAACAAACGCACCTACCTATTCATTTAGGTAGTAAATCTATACTTATTTATAAATTATTATTATTTATAACATTATATATTTTAACTGACAATTTTAACTAATGGCTAATAAAATTAAAAAAAAACTGACAAAAAATATTTTAATCATTTATATATTTATAATTATATTTTATCGTATTATTATCACATAATAAAAAATCATATCTAGTACAGCTAAAAGTTACAACTTATGTAAAAATAATGTTCAAGTCTTGAGGTATTAGACTCGTTTGAAATCTATTCCTAACAATTTGACTTATTACACGTTCTTGAGAAAGCAAGATGCTTTCGTTAATATGTACCTACTCACATTATTTATAATATTTAATGCTCCTCACAAGTAGAGTTAATTTATGGGAATTTTAAATTTAAAATGTGACCATATTGTAATAAATTTGAATTATTTACTTGCTATCATGATTTATATTGTTATTTTATGTTTTAAACAAATACATTTATTATGACAACCACATTTCGTACAACTTGAGTTAAAAAAACTTTAAAAGTTAAAATGTTATAAGAGATAATCGTTGTTTAATATTGTTGACTTCTGTACACTCTTTGTCAGTTGTACTGTTTAAACCAAATCATTTAAAAACAAATTGTTGACAATTTAGATGATTAAAAATAAATTAAAACAATCACCAAGTAAACTTTGTAAATACAAACTTTTTCATACGACAAAATCCCATATTGACTTTTTATAAAAATGGAACTTAATGGAAGACCTATTATCAACGAATAATTTTATATGTAAGCAGTGTAATAATGAATATAGAACGTTAAAAACTTTATTTTAACTACTTTTTTTATGTGTTATCAATAACTTTGAAAATTCGTAGAAAAGTCAGAACATAACTAGCTCTTTAGATTAGCGATGGCACTGAAACCTAAAGAATTAAGAAATATTAAGAAATACCAACGAAAATACGAACAAATAGTTGGAAAGATTTTTTTTTGGATTTTAAGATTTTAAGATTTTTTTGGAAAGATATAATAAAAATTATGTGGAAGCTTTCAATGGACCAATTGGATAAATTTGGCGATGTATGGAGATAGGTGGAGAATTGTTGCGAGACGGAATGGTTCAAGAGGCAAATTTCAATAAATATCTTATAATATGGTTAGTCAGTTAGGTGCACAACTTATGAAACATTTTATATAATTACTATACGATCACACTGCTTACCTATTTAATGACATTTCAAATTTTCCGATGATTATTATATACTTTTAATTTATTGATTAGAAAGTGAATATTTATAAAATATAATTTCAGTAAAAAAATTATTGTAATAAATGATTGTAACTATTTTATAACATGTTGTAATAAAAAACACATCTATGAATAATATTACATTTACTAGGGATCATAATAATATTATACATTATATTATACTCTACTAGAATATTGTAACACCGATTTCATCAATCACTATGTTTATATTTTTTAAACGAAAAAAAACCGATGATGATCGACATTTATATATAATATAATAGGCATGTGTATTGTTTAGTTGTATGAAATAAATATTGTAAAAGATAAAATTGTCAATATTTAATATTGAAAACTTCAACATTACTATACGCGTATTTATATCAAAACACTTGTCCTCGCTACATGACAAAAATATTAAAAACAATTTTCATAGTTTTGCATATGCACAACGAATAACAATGACTTCCGAGGTATTCATATTGTATTTCGCAGCTTTTTTTTTTTTAGTATTATTACCGTACACACTATATTTATTATATATTGTACAATGTACATTTTCTAGACCACAAAAACTGTATATCTTCTGTGTAAGCGTTTGAATTACTTCGACATAAAAAATTACAAAGAAAAGAAAAAAATAGCGATAAACAAGAAAACACTATGTATTCGAGACATGAATTGTACACCAGTTACTGGTTAAATTCCACGGGGATGTCGACATGACCCTTATACAGTGTGAAAGTTGTGGTAAACATACAAAAATAACAATGTTAGAAATCCGCTTTATTATGGCTGGTGAAATTATTGACTTAAGATGTGAAATGGGGTATTTTGTACTTTTATCACTCTATACTATTCAGTTCTATACGTATATAATATGCATTGTATTATACAATATATATTATGTTTTATGCATTTATTTTTGCAACAGCAATATTATGGTAATGAACCACCAGCCGGTGGAGGAGCACCACCGTCTAAGCAATGATGAGCACTAAAGTCAATTCTGGATCCCCGGGGGACGATAGTGGGTGGAAAAAGTTGAGGATGCCATTGTAACGATTAGTCGTTCCTCTTGTCCACCGCCAACCAGATCTCGGGCAGCGATATTAAATCACGATAAAATCTTAAGTCTTTTACGACAGTCTATTAAACGCTTTTGTCTCCTCCCTCAAGGACCTCGTCCATTTTTTACATCTACAGAAATCGTTATTTCCTCCCTTCCCGTCTTTTTACATTCGACTACCTCCGTCTCTTTCATTGCCACGTCATCCCGTCTAGTATGGTGTCGTAGTACTACAGTACCCCGTCAATCGGGCAGAGAAAACAAAGAGAAGCGAAAATAATCAATACACCACTCATTCCGTCCACAACTCACTTTCTGTGACGATAATATTATTATTGTGTTTCATTTATTTCGGCATCTGGTCCAACCATTAAAGCGACTTCGTTAGCATACACGAATATCCAGAATTCAATATGGTCTCTACTCCCTAGGTACTCCATACATTGTTAAAGGAATGACATATTTGAATCAAACCCATATGGATTTTCATCTCATTTGATACTCCCGACGTGTTTGGACGATATTTCAATACCTGTATTGGTATTTTAAACCAGCCATCCTTCCGTGAATAAAAGCGATCATCATACCTACGTTTTATGAACTATTCAATACTGAACCTGATGATTTTACATATTTCACCAATAAAAATTTATTAATTAATTTGAGAAATTACATTGAAAAACATCGAATGAATATACAATTTTCATTGAGCATCTAATCATAGATTTTTTTGTTTTTTATTAATACTGTAATAATAATTAATAATTATAGTAGTATGATGTAAAAATGTATGTTTAAAAGCATATTTTGGTCATTTTCATAAATAAATACGATTAAACATTATATTTATCTGTTGTTTATTTTACATGACAAGGATTAAAAAAATTATCCAGAAGTATAGAAAACACAAAAGCATATAACAGAAATCCCAATAATATGTTTGTATAATATTGTATACAAACAAAATTAAAATTGCCTATATAATGCGCCGTGTTAAACATTGTAATGTAAATCATATATACTATCTTCTGTGGAATAATATTTCGATAAATTTAATGCCATTAGACACGGATCTTTTTTATTTATCTTATTAAATTTTCAAATTTAAATAATTAAGAACTAATTATGTTTGATTTTCCATTTATCTATTAGTGTTAACAACAAACGAACTTTAATGACATACACACTAGTGTACTATACAGATAGGTAGGTACCTAGGTATTAAATTAATGTAAAAAAATATATATTTATTTTATATTTTATATTTATAATAAAATTATTGTAATTAAATAAGCTATCTTAGAGGTCAATTCATTACTATAACGATAAGTTGAAATAATTGTGTCTTCATTTTTCACATTATGGAATTTTTATCTAATACCTATAATATACTGACAAGTGAAACACATTACATAGATGTATTTTACCACCTATTCTATTATTAAGTGTATTGATTTAAAAAAATTAATACTTCATAATGTTGGATCAGTTGTAAGATGTAGTTAAATTTAAAAAAATATTGTCCTCTAATTAAAAAAAAATGTTAGTAATTATATCCTTATGTAGGACTGCACTACAAACTACAAAGTACAAACATATTAATAGTTAACTAAAATAATTATTATTATAAAACGTATAATTCATGTTTTTCTTGTTTTCCAACATGTAAATACGTTGAATTTCTAAATTGTTAGGTTATAATTAAATACGTGAAGATTAAAGACTTTAATTACAAACATTTAAGTAGTTATCCATGTGAATACTGGATAAACACAATAAATACTAATTATACAATATTATAGTAAATAAATAATATTATCAAAACACTTTATGGATACTAATTATTATTCTATGATAATGATTGTAATTAATAATCCCGATTTAAATATATCGAAAAAAACATATCCTATAAAAAAAATGTTTAAACAATTATATTTCTTCAAAGGTGGTATCACTTGGTAGTTCATACTCTATGAATAACTGGAATTTTATGGAAAATCGCAGCATTTGAATTCCCCTCAACCATTATTGGGATCACTTCGCTTTATTCGAAACCGATTCGGCTGTTCGGCGGCCGATGGTAATTTGTAATATACTTTGTAAAAGGGTTTATAAGTGGACAACAACCATTAAAAGTAACTACCCTGGTTGGAAACGCATTATCATTATTATTATTATTATCATTATTACATGACTACAGGCCCAATCAACCTAACCTATCTCAACACCTCGAAACACACGGGTCTCGTCGAGGATCGTTATGTGTTTACACCACTCCACGTGTAGAGTTTTCCCATTCGTATTATTTTTCTCGTCGTTTTCGTTTTGTTTTGCTCCCGTCGTCCCGCGACCTTTTGTCCGATTCAATGTACCGACTGGTACGGTACGTAACGGTTAAACTCGTATATGAATTTACGCTCATTTGGTAATCGCGCGAGCGCCCACACATACGCACACGAACATTACATGTACACACACATACATACACACACACATACGTGCACGTGCACGTGCTTACACAATGGATTATAACACCTGACCGAACGGGATAAGGCGGAGGTACCAGAGGGTTGAATAATTGAATCGATACGGACCAACGAACAGTGCCGCCGGCGGCGGTGTTGTCGTACGAACGGAACATACAAGTCGGATAGGTACACAAGACGCGGAGTACAGAGGGGAAACAGATTTTCATCATCGCGCGCGCTAATTGTCCGCGAGTTATTTGTTCGGAATGGCTTTAGGCGAGCACCTACCCTACAGCAGTGGCAACAGTATATTTATATACATATATATTGTATATTATAGCGCCACCGCCACTGTATAGTGTGTCGCGTTTCCACCCCTCCGTCCACCTCTCAGTCATTGTTTACCGTCGATCCTCGTCGTCGTACAAACCCATTTACAAAACGGTCGAAAGGGTTGTTTGACCGTGTTAACGTCCGAGGTTTACGGAATTTACGATTTCACGATGGGAGGACGAGGAGTGTATGGTACGAGTATAGTATGTATAGTATTCACACACACACACACACACACACACACACACACACACAGATAAATATCTATAGGTACCGACGGGTGTATGTGTGGTGTCACGATATTATGTGCGGCACCGCGAGATAAACCCGATTCGGTTCACTATAAATACGCAGGTGGAATTTGAGTTAAATAATTGCTCGACATGTATATCTTCGAGGTATGCGATAGGCGCGGCGCTATTTAGCGCGTCTGTCTGCGCCGACTTTACCGTTTCGTGTTTCTATTGAATTTCGCAGCAGTTCATCAGCTCATGAACCGTCTAATTATTCCTGGCAAAATTCAAAAATAATTGTACGACGCATTTCAGTAAAACTGTTGGAACTTAGAGAGAACATTTTAGATGCAAAGCCACAAATCGCAAATATTTGAAATGAAATGAAAAAAACAAGTATCAACTTTTTAAAAATTGAATAGATTATTTGTTTTAGATAACAATTTATCTTATAGAAGTATATGATGTGGTAATAATTGTATGTGAACTTAAAATTGTAGTGTAAACTGTAGGTATTATATAACAATAAAAACAAAATAATTAAAGGTGTTTTTAATTTCAATGTCACGACAAAAGATAAACGAAATTTGAAATCAGTTTATATAAATAAAAGCTACCAATACTATGAATGAAAATTAGTATATTATTATTACTATACGTCCAACTTGTGTTTTCCATTTCTAACAAGTAACAATGCACTTCAAGGGAAATACGAAACGAACGGTTAGTAGAAGAAAAACAAAATACGTACAAGAATTTAATTTGTAATTCTTATTACATCAAAAAGCATATTAGTATTATATTATTCCTTTCGTCTTAAAGAGCACACATTTACAACATACCTTCTGTGCAACATCAGTACACGAGTTAAAAGCAATCCAAAATAATGAAAAATAATTTAAAAAAAGCCGGTAAGTGGATGTTGCACTGCTGTACGGTAGGTTACAAGTGGGTAGCTGTAATGAACGGTGTTAAATTTAAATTCAATGTTATAAAATCATTGTACACGAAAAACGATTCAGGGCGAAGACGGTCCGTCCGTCTATAATATTACTTAGTAATTTGGTATATTTTATGATATTATTCTGATAAAAGTAATTTGTTTTACTAGTAAGAATTAGTTCTATAAAATATTAAATTAATTTTTGCCAAAAAATACTTTTTAAAAGTCATTGTGTGAATAAAATATAATAATATACTTTAAAAGTTTCATGTAAATACCCATATTTTTAATTTACAACAAAATAACATAAACAATTATTTTTGGTCATTTAATATGTAATTTCGTCCTTGGTTCTTAAAAGGAAAATTTTAATAATGATAATAAATAATACCTTTATTTACAATAATAACTAATGAACATTATTTATTGTTTTTATCGTAAGATAATTTAAAATTATTTTATTCTACAATAACACTAAATAATGACAGCCGGGCAATGTGCTTGTATAAAAATACTCATTCCGTTTCCGTATTTCTTTATTACATATTATATATAATTATAATTATATATAAATCTGTGATCATAAATAAAATATTATGGTGGTGTACAGTGTACACACACACGCACATATACATAGCGTATTTGTGCCAATATACAATATTTTAAGAATTGATATTTATACATAGAAAAGAAACGAAAAAGAGTGTTGTTATTTATAGCTGATAACCTGAATTGCCAAACTAAATAAACCGATTTTTCATAAATAAATTATAGATTTTCATATATTAAATTGATTTTTTAAATTGTATCTAAATAAATAAATTGATTTTGATCACAGTAAACAATTTTCTAAGATTTTCGACATTTTCCAGGAGGGGCATGTCGCTCCCTTGCCCTCTCTCCCCTATGGGCGCCCTTGCCCAAAACATGATGACAGACACAAAAAAAATTTAAATAAAATAAAAAAACAAACATCATTGTAAAATCAATACATTCATAACTCCGCTCAGAATCTAAAAAGTGTTATTTAGTGTACTTTATCATGTTGGTTAGAAAATATAAATTATTTTAATAATAGCGAAAAAGGAGATCGTATTAATTAAATAATTGATTTAAAACAACAAATCAATAATTAATATCATAGGAGATAATTTTAAATTACGATAGTATGGTGCAGTTTATATTATAAATAATAATTCTGACTGTATAAACAAACTTAATGTAAGATAATTTAATATAACTAAGATTCCATCAAACGAGTATATTATTGATCAAGATAATATATATTATGCATCTAAATACCTGAATAGGTAGTATTGAAGAGATTTACTGCTTGTCTGCACAAAATACATTACTTAATATGCCAGAGAACTGATTTATTATTTATTTTCATCAATACAATGTAGGTATTTGTTTTTCAGAACCTTCTTTGAAGATAAATCAATAACTAGGTACTATAGTCTATATTAATTAAAATTATTATTTTAGATTCTGAGCAGAGCGATGAATGTATTGATTTTACAATGATGCGTGTTTTAATATTTGTGTGTGTGTGTGTGTGTGTGTGTGTGTGTGTGTGTGTCATCACGGTTTCTTGCAGTAAAAGTGCTTCGATTTTATTGCACAGCAACTTCTTTGGTAGGAAAGTGAATCTAGTTCATAGCTGGAGATCAACATTTAAAATTCCCAATAGTTTTCAACAGCAACAGGAAAAACAAACAAACAATTCAGCAAAACCAGGAATTTTTAAGCAAAACCTGTTTTTGCAAAAATCGATTTTGGTTTTTAGTGTAACTCTAACAAAAATGACCGTTGCAATACATGCAATTTTCACTAAATATTTGTGTGTATGCATTTTCTATACACCATACAATTTTCAAAATATTTTGATTCGTGTTGAACTATTTATAGGCATATGCAATTTTCAAATATTATTTGTTTTTATAAACTAAAGTCGATAAAAAAATTTTCATTCTGTCAAAAACTTAAAAATGTAATACAAGGCTCCTTGTAAATTTTTGTTGATGAAAATTAAAAAAAAAGTTGAGCGTTACTATACAGTATTTTTTTATGAGCGCTAAACTTAGAATTTTGGCAAAATTCATAAAAATCACCAAAATTAGCAAATTATATTTAGTAGAAATTCATAAAAATTACAAATTTAATACGAGATTCCTTACGACCTTATATACCTCTAAGAATAAATGTCTACCGGAAAGTAAAATTAAATTTTCATGAGCGTTTGAAGTTGAAATTTTTACAACATTGGATATTCACTCAATTTGTTTTGTAGCGGTTTTCTTATTTTGTTGTAATTCAAAAACGAATTAATGTAGACATTTGAAATTTACACCAAATTTTTATTTCATCAATTCATATACCTACTTGATAAGATTTTCAAAATAATTTGACTAGTTTTAAGCTGTTGGCGGACATTTTCAATTTTCATTTTTTTTTTTTCTATAAATGTCAATAAAATTGTTTTGGTTTTTTTAAAGAAAAGGATGCAAATTTAATACAGGACTCTTGGTAGTTTGTTACAGTAGCAGTTGAAAAATATTAAAAGTACATAGGAGAGATTTTTTTTAAACATTTAAAGTTTAAATGTTGACAATATTTATCAAATCAAAAATTTAAAATGATTTTGTAGTTGAGAATGTATGAAATTTTCAATTTGTATAGCTAAGGATTAAACATTTAAAACAAGGTTCCACTAAAGCAGTTTTTTCCATAACTAAGAAATCTAAAAGATATGTAAATATAGTTATTTTTTATGAACGTTTTAAGTTCAGATTTAGACAAAATTACATATTAACACAAAGAATAAGGTAATGTTGTTGTAATTCGGTTCCAAAACAGCCCAATTGCTAGTTAGGTACCTATATTTAATATTTTTCCAACATCGCTGACAATTTAAGAATAATATTATGAATAATATTAATTCAACTTACCGGGTACCATATTAATAATAACTAATAGCAATATAAAATATCCTGAACTGACATACCGTCTCCGCTCAGAAACGTTTTTCGTATACAATGATTTGACATCATAGAATTCAAATTTAATACCATCCATTACAGCTACCTCTTAGACACTTAATGTATAGCAGAGCGACATCCACTTACCTGCTTTTTTTAATCGTTTATACCTATACCTACTAAAAACTGAAAATAATAATATTTATAAGATTTGGTTTCTTTTGAACTTACTTGATTAGGTCCAATAAAGCTTAAATTATGTATTGTATAATATATTATTTAATATTATTAACAAATTATTACAAACAATAAACTGATAAGTATTTAAAAATGGTACATTTAATTTTAATTCTTCTTAAAAATTAAGATAGATTTTTGTGGTGCTAATTATTTGACCGGTATAAGTTTTGAGATACAAATTAAGACCTTTACTATACCTTTAGGTAGCATCATACTGTTTCAATCAAGTCATTCCCGGCAATAAATTTTAACCATACTTCACGAAACAACTATATTGATATACTATAAGTGCTTCTAAGTTTAGTATATTATACGAGGGAACTATTTTCGTACTTGTACTGCCGACAATTTATTTAAGACAAGAAATGTAATCCATCGTATTAAAGTTGAACACATTATAGTTCAACTTGTTATTTCAAGCATACCCATAATCTGTAGCCCATGTTAATTATTAAGATTTTGAGAATATTTTAAACATTCATAAAAAATGTAATTGTTTGTTTAAGCTGTTTTACATTAAAAATGTTAGCTTCATCAATATACAACACATTCAAAACATACTATTTAAGAACCATAAATTAATTATGTCAAAACAAATTCAGAAGTAATAAGTATTTTCGCATTTAATTTATTTAAATTATATCTACATGCTGTACTTGACATAATTTTTAAAAATTGGGTACCTCTCTGACGTACATCAGGTCTATTAGGTCTATTACTACTAAAAATTTAAAAGTCTGACCTCCTAAATGCATGAACTAGATAACCTATTCCATTGGAAAAGTAACTGACAATATAGAAGCATTAATTTGATTATTTATTGTTTACATAGACAAACAAAACAAAACCCAAATAATTTTAAAATCAATACCTACATTCATCGCTCTTCTCAGAATCTAAATCATAAAATAAAAATCACCTAACTAAGTTGAGTTATTTAAATAATATTATGTACTTCAGTTAGTTTTTAATTTATACCTTTAGATTTGGAGTATGTTATAACAATAACGACATTCAGTCGGAAGGGCGTCGCCATATCCATATGATAAATCAAAATAAATATAACTAACCGATACCAAAAAAAAGTAACAACAAAAATGTAGTTTAATGTATTTTTTTATTAGTGAAATGTATTGTTATTCAGTAATATTACATCTGTTTGTCGGTTTCCATATACACTTACACTAAAATGTATTACAACGTTACACCTACAATATTATATAAAACTTATTATTTTTACTACTATTTCATGATTATAATATTTTTATGCTTAAATGATTAATTCTAAACCAGTACATATCTATTTTTTCTTTACACTATTATTAATTTATTTTAAGATCAAAAATAAACACTGATATAGTAGCGTGTCATTAATAAATAATTTACTTATTCCCCACTCTATTGGATTTCAATAACTATTATTTTCGAAAAATATTTGAACTTTTGATATTTTTTAGTAATTATAAAATAATGTCAGAGCCATTGCTCTATGCGTGTTTTTCATGTGACATGAACTGTACATATTATCAACATGTCGGAAACTTAATTAGTATTTTCAAAAATAGGAAGAGGGTCTTTTCAGAATCTAAATAGGGAATGACCACTCTATGCATACGGGGCGCCGTCATTTATGTCAGACCATACTTCCCGACCACTTCATGTGCGAATATTCTGCATGAGCGGACTAAAGTACATAAATATAGTGGTCAGTAATTTATTGCTTCAAAAACTTTTCAAGGTGCACTCAGGGAATATTAAAAATGTGTAGGTGAAAATGATGGTCTTGAAAAAACATTAAACACTTGGTTTAGCTAATGTTTATTTCGATTGTGTGTTTAACAAATATACACGACACTAAAATAGATAGTTTCACACACTCCCAAAAATGTAATTAATATATTTTAATTTATTCAATAGATACATTATAGAACAAGATTGTAAGATCTAATTCATTGAATTATCGTTTAAAATTTAACTAAAAATTATTTACTGAGTTGTACCTCAAAAACCATTATACCTAGCTATTTTTGGAAATTTTATTTATTTTATTTATTGATATTTTTTTATAATGCGGCAGATGTTAATCTCTTAAATGCTACTTACAGTTTTTACAATTTCTGTGAAGTGTATATTATGTTTACATTATCTTAACAATGTCCGATTCTTAGGCAATTTATAGTTGTTTCGTCTTTTCGATTTAGGTTGGGGTTTTCCCATCTGAAAATTGTGCTCTTGATCTGGTTTAATGGTTTATTTAGTTCGACATCAAAAGACAAGTGTAAAAAATCAGAGTAAAGTAAGACATTTTAACTCGATAATTTATTTCACGAAATATAAATACGTAATTAATTTTCTGCTAAAAACATACATAGATAACTGTTTAATATTCTAAATAGTTTTCAATTTAAAAACAATGAATTATTTTGACACTTTTTTGGTTTGTACATATTAACATTTGATAATACAAAAAAAAGGATTTTTTAAATTACATTTACATTAATTATTTGTCTAAACATCCATTTCGCAGATTTTAATTTATAAATTATATTTATTACATTAAGTCCACTCTATAAAAATGTGAATAACATGATTTATATACAGTACAAACAAAAATGGTTTCAAAATATAATTAATTTACTCATGTTAATCAACTGCTTGATATTTAAAAAAATTACGACCTTTTAAAATCGTTCATTTAAGACTATGTACCCTACAGTGACCTTTTCTAATGGAAAAAGGCGTAGCCGCTTGTATGTTAATTGTTTGAGGGGTAAAACGGAACGAAAGTAATTATACTTAACTGAAACAAGACTTTAAATAAAAATCCATAGCCTTAACGCAAAATTCAATTATTATTGTACCTAGCTGTTGCCAATTTGTATTTAAAAAATGTATGCTAAATAGTTTTCTCTTTCGTTACACAGGTATAAGTAATATAGAATCTTTAAATACAAATTTAAATATTAAGTTTATTTTTAAATCATATGTAATATGTCGTGATAAATATATTATTATTGTTTTTTTTTTTTCATTAAAGAAGAAATCCTCGATGACTGTGACCATTGGCTCATTTTACATATGGTACTTAAATAATTTTAATTAAATTTTGAAATCCAATATCTTTCTTAAGTAGAATTATATTATTGATGGATTCTTCGTAGGGGCCCAGTGTGTCATGACTCATGAAGGTGTTCAGGAATGTTGTATTTTTGTCGGGCCTATTGCGTGTCTCTGCATTCGGTAATGATATGTTTGATTAAAATATATGTTACTGTTAAAATGTTAAATAAAATAGATGGGCTACATAATGTTATTAAATTGTGGAGCAGATAATTTTAATGAAACAATAGCATAGGTCATGGGTAATACAATGGACCTGCCTACATTTAAAAATAAGTTCTGAATGGATATCAAGAAAATACGGAACTTTCAAGTTTCAATATTTAAAGCTAAAGAAATTAATATATATCAAAATATAAAATATAAATATTCCTTCTATTATCTGTATAAGATAAATTCTATACAGCGGAAACACAAAAATTAGTAAGTAGTAAAACTATTAAAAAAAATACAAAATGAATTATCTTAAAAAATATTTAATTAAAAAAATTCAATATTTATGGATTTATACAAGAACATTTAAAAAAAAATTAATTTGCTCCAATGAAATATAAATATTAGTAGCTAATTAAAAAAAAAACGCCTAACCTGACACAAAACCGAGACCTCGAAAGCCTCGAAACGTTATAGTTGGCAATGTTCTATACATCTATGTCGAATAAATCACTCTTTGAAAAGTTGTACCAACGTTTATTGATTGAAACCCAATCTCGATTGAGAACATCTTTGAAGTCCGATACATGTGAGGGACATGTAGGTACTTATAGGAGGTACTATTGATTAATCTCTCAAATCCTCTTGTCACCGAAATGCGACCACAATTGCCTCGTAGATTTTTCATCTCAGTCTTGTTTGTGGCATACTTTAAAACACTGATGTCGCCGATTAATAATAAGCCCTAAAATACGAAATATATAGACATATAATATTACATTCGCAGGTTTCTATTCGCACCGACACGGTTACAAGTTCTAACACGTAAATGAGGAACCCAACCTTTTCGACAATAACTCTCTGTACCACGTTAGTCGTCTGTAAATCCATAAAAGGTGTCTTCCAACAATATGTCCAGGACTGTCACAAACAAAATTGTTTTACTTAATATTGACATGGTCGTTTCCAAAATACAAGTAATAGCACAAGATAGAAATCGATGACTCGTGTAATAAACTGACGTAACGATAAATTTCTACTATAATAATATTATAATCTTCGACGTTCGCTCATCTTTATTATTTTCTTAGTAGTCTATTTCTGTCGAGACGGATCAAAAATTAGAATCAGAATGATCCATCGTTAATTTTTTTGTTTCAAGATTTACTATTTTCATGTCTTAACTGCATTAACTTACAGCTTTCCCTTTGCGGAGCCGGGTACCTACTAGAATTTAAAGTCAAATCTCTACTTAAACAGCCCCAATAGATCACTGAAACAGTACTTTCATTAAACAACAACCATATGTGCACCTACAGACAGAAATTCAAGACGTAAAATATCTAATAATACATATTTTCAACGATCTGAAAGCACAAAAAGCGCGTGAAACAAAATTCACCATAATTATGGTTGAGGGGTGAAAATCCGTATTGGTATCAACATTATCATATCATCGGGCGGTAAATAAATGAGTGATGTAATGGAGGTAGGATATTCTATAGAAATTTCATATTATTATTTGTTTTGTTTTTCAGCTAGCGGTATTAATTAAATTCTTAACCACTGTTTTGAAACTAATAAATGATGTTTATATTTTAAATACTATTACAGTTAGATCAATTTAACTCGTGAACGAATGCCAGAAATGTATTTCATAGTTTGATTAAAAGTTTATAATTTTCTCCAAGTTTTTTATACACTTTAATACTATATTATAAAAACAGAGTTTACGTATTTATTAAATATTTTTTTTTAGTGCAAGTAATGTTGGCTATGATTTTTTTGTTGGGTTTTGTTCTTTGGTAATTCGTTCCGCCATAGAACTTTAAGTCGTGTCCTTTATTTATTTGATAATATATTACCGCTGAACTGTATAATACTAAAACTATACAGTTCAGTGTATATTACGCGTGTAACATAAATCAGTAGAACCGTATTTTTCTGTTATACAATAATAGAAATATCTACAGGAAACAAAAAATCTTTCAGCTGACCCGCTCACCATCACAATAACACAATTCACTGTTCACTGTTAATACAAAATCAAGGCGTAATAACGGGTTGTATAAGCTAGTCTTACTACTGTACTAATCCACCGTATAAAAAGAATAATATACCGAAAACTAAAATGTAAATTGTAACCGTCATTATTTACAATATAATGCAATAAATTACGATAATATTTATTCACAATTTAATACCTCACTGAAGCTATTCGCAATGAAAATCGACAGTATTATCTGCAGCCTACACACGAATGACGCGAAATATTACAGTAATTACGAGGCGGTGTGACTTTTCATCCCTAATTAACACTATGGTCGCTTGTAATGGTTACCGCAATATTGTCGGTGGCATGGTTCGTTCGTAAATCTACGCATATTCAATACTATAATATGATATTATTATTATCATCATCGACCGTTCGTAATCCGATATCATACAATATTCGATTCAGATTTTTTTCATTCGTTTCTCGGTTGTTAGGTTAGGTTGGCCTGTATACAACATGATTACCTGCCTACATAATAATATAATATAATAAAATGATAATACCTTTAGCTTATAATATTATTTTGTTATATTAGTATATTTTATTACGATACATGGGTACATCTACAGTTTATATAGGACGTAAGTATATATGCTTTGCAAGTTTTGTACCAATATATGCGTAGACAGTGATTGACGGGGAAAATAAGAGAGTGAAAGACGCCCACTTCCGAGCTTGTATCATAATATTATGATCGTACGACACAACATATCTAGATGGTCATAGTATAATATGACTGGTGTACGTACCCAGAATACGTTAGGCACACCTAAACACACAACACCTATATCAGAATATTCTACACCACACTTGACTAGGAGTCTGGTGGGTTTCGTGTATAATATTATAATATAAAACTACACTTCAAGAAACTTTTAGTTTCTGTAGTTTCTGACCCCCAAAGCCATGATATTATAATCACGTCACTGCATTAGGCCATTTATGAATCAAATATATTATGTCGAGTTGAAAAATGCCATGAATGTGCTTTTTTTTCACATGGTGTATGCTATTACAGTATTATGTACCTAAAGTGTAAAGCTGTGAGGAAGAACAAGATAACCCAAAAAAGTAACAGTGATTGGCAGATAGACGAAGAGGGTTGTGAAAACTAGTCTTGTTTCGCTTATCTCAAAACGGAACAGTGATGTATGCTACGAAACAAATAATTATTGGAAAAGAATAACTTTGTTGGAGATAAAAATGACAACTCTTAAAAAAATTCTGATTGTTCAATTCCTTTTGGGTGTAACTCGCAATACGTGCAACTCACCCATCCTGGTAGGCAGTCCGGATCAAGGACAATGCCCAATTAACTAATAGTAACCAATACACAAAAAAAAATGTCTACTACAGTGAAACCTCTATTAATGGACACCTCTCAATAGTGGACCCTTCCCAATAGTGGGCACTTCTAAATTCCCCGGCAAAAATGTATGCGCATAATAGGAGTTATAACCTCTTAGTAGTGGACACTCTTAATAGTGGACGTGGACACAATAAACTGGTACCAAATTAAAAATTACCTCTCATAAATGGACACAATAAATGTACATATCGAAAACGTTTAATAAAAACACTATATTTATCTGTTATATATTCGTTTATATTTAAAACCAAGGAAACAGAAAATCTAAGTGTTCGTGTTTTAGCAGAACGATTTTGCATAAGCAAGTCACAGGTAAATTTAAATATTTAATTATGTACATACATATTTTGTTTTAATTTATCTAAAAATAATTTAATGAAAAATATAGGTGAATAACATTTTACAAGATGCGTGTAATTTGAAAAAATATTACGCTATTTTTTCGAGCACTTCCTGATAAAACATTGTGTTTAAAAAACGAAATTTGTCGTGGAGGTAAAATAGCTAAAGATCGCTTAACTGTTTTACTATGTGTAAATATGATCGGGGAATTTGAAACTCCGTTAATATGTATTACCATTTTAATCTGCAACCAATAATAACCTTACAATAAACAAAAATATATTATTACTTAGCTTATTATTTTGTTGAACAGATAGATGGTGATATTGTTTTTTTTAGTATGGCCATCCTCTTACCCTCCCCCCTCCATAACATAATCTGACTAAATTTATGATATGAATCTACTCCGAGATAAACTCTTTCATTTAAAAAAAATAAAGATAATCGAATGAGTAGATTAAGATAATGTGTGTGACAAAATTTCCATTTTCACATTTATATAGATAGATAAATAGATACCTAGATATATATAGATAGATAGAAGCTAGACGGATAACATAAATATTAAATATATTTGCATTATGATAATTGGTAATGAGTTGTTAAAGTTACAAATTGCATTGTATATATTTTTTTATGAAAAAAAAACATAAGAATTCATAAGTTTTTCAATTCGATTTTACACTTTGACCAATAAATCAATTAGCTAATACTATCTGAAGAATCAGCAACTCATAATCGCACATAGTTCAAAAACCACGGACTTAGATATTATATTATTCTGTGTCAAAAACATAATCAAACTTTTTCCTACGAAACAAAATAATAATAAGTGTACAAAAAGTAGATATTGGTAAGAAAAGCAATAAAATTGAAATTCCAGAAAATTATTTTACCGTCGACAACGGTTTGCGGTTTGCATCCGTCTAATTAAATGATTCAAAGTAATTACTTCTATAATATTTGTATATGTTTATTGTTATGAATGTTATATTTTTGATGTGTTATATTTTCTAGGAAAAATGTAATTATAAATATGTTTTATTATTTTAAGATAAAGTTCTTTTTAAATACAAATTAAAATAGAAAGAAGAAAATTAAATTCCAATTAGTCGATTTTGTTGACATGACATCGTCGTTTATTTTTACCTCCAATCGAATTACGAAATTATTCTACCCCGTCAAAATTTTGAGCAGAGCTTAACGTTTAAGCTTAACGTTTAAAGTGTATTACAATTGCTGTCATTCCATTGATGGTTTTCTCTTGAATCTGTCACAAATCACCAATCTATTATAGACAATTATTATTTTATTCAATAACATATATTTATACAATTTTTCTTATGATTATTACTTTTAAAAATTTATAAAAAAAAATTGATAAATTAACTGGCATAGGTACATAACATAATATACCTAAGGTACATTTAATTTTAACTATGACATATTATATGAAATTCTTGATGAATCAGCACACATATTATATTTTACATATTTTGTTTGTTGAATTGTATTTCCGCAGTGTTTCCATTAAACTTTTTTAATATAAAAATAACCAGTAATTTATTAATACATGTATAATACTCAGCTATGTTATACAAATGCATGTTAAACCCATTAAAAATTATTTAATCATGATTGCAGAAACCTGTAGAGCCTTATTAGGTATACTTATTACACTAAAAAAGTAAAATTAGATGTACCTTTGTTTATGAACACAAAGAACTAATTGGTAACTTGATACTTTTAATTCTTAGTACTTAGTTATTTGCAGGCCTTGGTTACAAATGTTACGATAAAACTTACAAAAACCAATTCTTTTTATTCTTATATTCGTATCATTAACATTATGTAAATAAATTATGACTAATTATTGGAGCTGCAATTTTATACTGATCATGCGTAAATCACATTCATCCATATTTATGAACAAAGACCATCATACAATTTTCATAATCAAGTCCTATGCAAAATGTAATATTGAAACTAAAAATTATGAAGTAGATTTTTAATTTAATACACGCATTACACTATCATTATTCCTATAGTTATTATGTTTTTATTTACATCTAAAATATACATTTTTTAATTGCGTATTTGGCATAATATTATATAAAAATTATTAGTTTAAATATGGTTTGAATCCTTAAGCTAGGTCACTTAATTATTGTTTTGTCGGGATGGTGGGTTCAAATAAACACGGTTGTACCTCAACTATTCGTGCTGAATTCTACCAGGGATTTAATATATAAAAAAGGAACAATAGTATTGTGGTAGTGGGCTGTATAAAATCTATTGTGCATACAGAACTAAAGTTACGTATATGAGAGAACCTTATATACTAGGTTAGTGAACACTTCCAAATAATAATAAATACTATCACAAGCAATAATTAGTTCTATTTTTTACTGGTGAAATAATATACATATGTCCATCGTATATATCTATCGTGGTATAAACTATCAATATACATTAAGGATAGTTCAACTTTTTTTTTTATAAGGATCTACTGAGAATATATATTACCATTGACGATCGCGTGCAATATAATTTATAATATTAACATAATTATGTTTCTATATTTTTACAAAACAATTTGGTGGTTCAACGAATAAGATAATAGACTTGATATATATAAATATTCCGTTCCTTCGACGATGTTTTTAGATGACAGTCATCGTTAATCTCTCCATCATTCAATATTGATAAATAATATTAACAATAACGTTGACAATACACTTTTATGACGCACGTGCAGGAAAACTTCAAGTTTTTAAATATTTAGGAGTGTAGAAAACAAGCGTATCATAAAATATACACATTTATAGTATAACGCGTAGTCCACCCCATACACGTTTCTTCAATGTTTCGATCACTATAAAACGAACGCTCTTTCGACGTTGCCGGTATCCAAAATCTGCGGCGTAAACGACAGATGCGCATTTCACGATACGCCTTTAATGGCAGTGTTTTTGTAAAATCGCCATTTCTGAGTACGACGAAACGCATTAAAATAATAATATAGCGCAAGAAAAACAAATTATTTTTACCCATGGAATAGTGTATATTATTATGGTTTCAGAAATTGCACTCCTATAACAACATCTCGTTCATATATTTCTATTTTGTCTTTTTTTTAATTTATGGTTGAATTACTTTTATTACCATGTGGTCATCTCATTTTGTTTTAATTATTACAAAATGAAAAAAAATGTATAAATCATAAATATTTATTTAAAACACATTGTTTGTCCATGGTAGTGGGAAATTATAATTATTCTTCCGATGTAGTCGCGTGATACCACAGTGGCATGAACATTATCTATATGACTATTATTTTACCAAATATTGTGTTTTGCGCTATGTTAATTTTTTTTTTTTGTAGCTTAGAAGTGTAAATATTACATGAACACGTTTCTATTTTAGTTTTTGTGTAGTGTTATTTGTAATCTCTATTGTCTACATTTGGATGTAGATATGAGTGTGGGTATATTTCGAGTTTCAACTATTGTCTCTTCCCATCCTTTGTAATTATTTTTGAATGTAGTTCCAAAGGATCGCTACAGTCTCTTACTGTACAGCCTCATCATTCGGATGGAGTTTTTTTAGACTCAGACGTAGAGAATATTCCTTTCTCAGTACCCGAATTTTCTTTTAATACGATTTTGCCAATCAAACCAAAATAAATCCTTTTGAGTAAAACACCAGCATTGAATTCGCATGTTTTTATAATCATTTATACATAGTAAATAATATAAACATTCGATACATACTATCAATACTTGATTGCATATTCTTTGACGCTTTCGTACCACCTTGTATTTATATTTCATACCATTAAAATTGTTATTAGTATTTCCCATTGAACGCTGTTTGCATAACACACATATACAGAAATATAATGTATCGTATTCACTAACTTTACAAGAAGTAGTGAGACATTTATTAGTTCAACAGAACTCAGGCTCAATATTTACTTGTCATTTCTTATACAGTGTGTTATTATAAAATTAATGAGAGAGTCAGACATCTGGGAAATAAATTATTTTCGGTTATAACTTATAATATTAAACTTGATCAAGATTTCTCCCTTGTACTCATATTTTTAAATAATATAGTTTATTTGATAAGTTCATAAACTTTGACTATATCTATATCACAGTTTTATTTCATTTATTTTTCATTTATATTTGATTTAATAAATAATATTTTATGTAGTCAGAAAAAAATCATATTTAACAAACTTAAAAATCCTTTGATACCAAAGAAAATGTATTGTACAAACAATAATTATTAACTTCAGTTACATTATTCAAATATACAACGTTCTAATTAGTTAAACATAATTTATTTTGATTATTCCTCCTACAGACTTTTGTTTAGTATACCTACTTAATTTCAATTTTTTTTTTTTTTGATAATTTCAAAGTCGTTTGTTATATTTAGAACTATGAAGTTTTAGTTTATAGTGCACATACCTACTTAAAATGAAAAGTGTTAAGATTAATGAGTTTAAATTGTAACAAAGATATATATCTTGTCTCAAAATTCTTGATTCACATAACATGCATATTTTGATATGGATAATACATTCGTCCAAATGCCTTACTTTATGTGTAAAGTCTATTTTTTATTCTTAAAAATATTTTTAAATAAACCCATAGCATAACTTAAGAAGGCCTCCTATATTTTTTTACGAATTAATTCAACGATTTCAGATACAACAAATACATTTTTTAATACAACCAATGATATAAATTAATGCAATAATAATATTAAAAAAATTGTATTAGAACTGGTATTACTTTAGTCTATTGGCCTCTCACTTCTGTCTATTTTGATGACAAATCTATAGATTTCTACTACATTAGATAGGCATCTAAAATCAATGCATATATTTACATTTTCATCAATGCCTAAAATATTATTACAATCATACATTGTATTCAAACAAAATTAAAACTACGAAAAGTCCATAAATTATTAATTTGGTATTTATGTTTAATTCGTCGATGTTCAAAAAAATAATAAACTATTATGATAGTGCGTAATAAATCATTATATTAGAATATAATATGACAAATATAAATGTCTTTTTGGAATAACCACACATTGCGTTGATATAAACTTTTAAACTTGTTAGACTAGACGTCTCATGTCAGATAAGACTAAACACTAAAGTGCATCGCGTTTGTTCAACGCAGGCTTAAGGACAAACGTTATCCGGAACGCTGACGGTTTTGGGGGGAACGATTTCAAAAAGTACCTACCGAGACCGTAATTGGACGATGGAGCCAAAAAAATAATAAAAACAAACACACACATACACGCAATATATATGTATATTGTACACTGCAAAGCGTTCGTTTTCGACACAGCACGACTAAATCGACCGTCCAGCAATTACGCAACGGGCCCGGTTTTTTTCGTTTAATTAAAACCCACGCACAGGCGTCGCTGGGGTATCAAACGCGTACACCAACCGAAACATGGACCCGGTCCAAAACGGTCACTTAGATCGGCCACTGTCTCTGTTCTCACTGACCACGGTTATTAAAAAAAAAATACGATATCGATTTTTTCGATTATTTTTATTGGTCAAAAGTAGTCGAATCGGTTGTTTCGCAGGAACGAAAGGTCATCACACCCGAATGATGTGGATTGTGGATGGTACTCTGCGTATAGATTCACACTGTTTAAAAGACGTGATCTTTTCGAATAATTTGTTTATTAATATATTATGTACTATTAATTTTATAATAATAATAATGAAAACCTTATACACCGCCGGATAGTATTTTGGTAACCTCTTAAACTTGGAAGAAAATGGGGCATCGTGGATGAAACAACTAATTATTATACGCAACTTTTGGCAACCCAGAGACTTAAAGTTCCTAACTTTTGACACACACACAATGTCTACTTGCAAAATTGTCTAGTCAATAATAATGTTGTGGACGTAATTTGTTTGTGGAAACAATTCAAACAATAATTTTATGAGATAATTTTTTGTTCCTCGGAAATTTCAAAAATCTAACCAACCTTCGTATTTTATTTTACAATTGTTTTACCCTAAAAAATATACATATTTTATACGTATATTTTTTTATTTTATCAGAATTTATTCAATAACATTTATATGGACGTATTAATTAGCTATTAATTCGTATAATATTATATTATTTAAAGTTGGAACTATTATTTTATTACTTTATCTGATAAAAGTTATTTAAGAACGATTAAAATAATAATGTCCAACTTCAGAAATCAATACATTTCAATACATAATAATGGAACACGTTTTATTCTCAATTTGTATAGATTATATTTAGGTATTCAACATTTTAAGCATTGAAATGTAAACATTTAATAATTATTTTTCGCCGAGTTAACGATTAGAAAATTCATATAATTTATCAAAAAATCTCAAGTTATAATATTATTATAACAAAAATATTATGCAAACATGGACACATGTAATATTTATTTACATTGGTAAACTTTATGCGTTATAAACTAAATACATAAATAAATAGTAAAGATCAATCAAAAATATTTGTTATTGATACCATAGTATCATACCAAAATAATGTCGGTTTTATTTTGCATTGAAAAATAATAAATAACTAAAAAGTATATTGAAGCCAAAACCATTAAATTAAATGCTAATTTAAGCTTTAACAAATAAGATATTTAATTAATAATTGTATTTTAAAATTAAATATTATTATTTTTAGTTTAAAAATTAATTTAAATGTAAATAATTTCAAAACAATAGTAATAGTTTTAAATTTAAAACTGTTTCAATTATTCTCACTAACCCTTAAAAAGTAGCAGGGCACTCGAAAATAATTTTTGTACTTGACAAATCCATATTAAATGTTAAATAAATCTAACAGAAAAAGAAAAACACTCAAATCTACTTATAAACTGAGTATTCAAAAATAACACTGATTATATTTTTATTGTTATAAATCGTAAATTTAACGAGTAATATCACTAATTTCGACATTAGGAGGTAATTAAACTAATTGTATTTCTTAATTATTTTAGATTACAAACATCTTTTGTTATTTTTTCGATTATATCAATATTATTTGGGTTTTTTTATTTTTTTATAATCAACATTTTATTTTATCTTAATACATTTTTTTCCTGTGTTGTTACAATTAGGTAAAGACTGTGTTAGCATTCCTTCTGCTTCAGCAGCATTGTTTATTTTATAACAAATTACAAATCATATACACAAGTATACAACATATTCTTATCTCCATACTCAAAAATATACATGCTATAACAATCGGTCTAATGTCCAAACAATTTTAATACATTTAGATTTAAAATAATAGTCAACAACTTTTCATATGTCCAAATACAAACACTAATGTTTTATAAATGTTTGTTCTTTTTATTTATACTTAAATATAATATATCTACAGATGAACAAGAAATTGAGGTTTATCTTAACTGTCTAGATATTAGTGAAAATCAAATTTAATTTTCTTATTAACATGAGTCATTTGACACAATGCTATAATATACGATATTATAAATTTATAGGTGGGTCAGTTTAACTTATCACGAAACATAACTACGTGGATCCTTCCAAGATAAGATTTTTTTATTATTCTGTAACACAAATGGCATATTATTATAAAAATAAATACATTATGTCACTTGAAAATCACATTTCAAAGTGTGTGCTTATATTATTTATTTCTATATTATTTAAAAGTATATTGTGAACGTATTTAGGGTTACGCTAGCCACTTATATTTTATTAATTTTCTGACCTACTCTGGAATTGCATTTTAGTTGGAGGTTATTATTTTTATGAATTCATTATACCTATATTATTTTAGACGAATGTTTTCTAAAACTATTTAGCAGACACAATTATTTCCCAACACAATAATACACTCTGACGCGGAAAACTCGAATAAGAATTTAAATAAACAAAAACTAACTTTTTCTGTCAATTAGCTCTTGTCTTGAGACTTGAGACATAATTCGTTGAGACTTTTTATAGAAAATATCACAGTAATTAAAATACAAAGGGCTCAAAAATATATTCTTTAAACATTTTTTTTTTCAACACATTAGGTACATAATATAAATTTATAATTAAATGAATTCGTTTTATTTACGTATAAGATAGTTTTAGAGTTCAACCAATAAAATAAGAATATGAGAATATACTATTTTAATATTTATATTATCCTTTTCAATAAATTGTATTAATAAGTTATTTAGATATTATTATGTTCATTATTTATACCTTTTAAATCATAGAATTCTTACATTTTTTAACATTTTGGTTTTTAAAACAAAAATAACATCATATGCCTATTATACGGCTATAGACTACCTCAGTAACTTATAAGCAATATAACTATTTATTATATAACTATAATAATTAAATATATTTGAAATGTAACAACTACGTTTGTAATATGTTATAATTCGTTAATGTTGATTTGAAACCAATTATAATTCATACAATTATAAATAGGTTGGCTAAAATATTTGCAATGGATAAAGATAAATTATAATTATGTTCAAAATTCAAGAATATAATACAAAATGTAGAGTAATTGAAATTGGTTGAATTAGAACAGTTCTGATTTGAATATTTGTATTTGAACCTTAGTATACATTTTAAGAAAAATCGCCCGCTTTTATTTAAGTATTATAGTTTTACTAGAAAAAATTAATAAGTTATTTTACGTGTACTTCAAGCTAGACGTCAAATATTTTCTGAGTTATGACTGTAAAGGCATTTGAAAAAAGTTCAAAAGAACGAGTAATAGCATATATGTATTTTACGACTTTCATTTTATTTTTAGGATCAGACATAAAATATTTACTGATTTAGATAACAGTTTCTAGCTAAGTACAAAATTGTTATTCCCTAACCGAACCATAAAGTCATTTGGATTTAAATGTATGTTTAATAATATGATATCTCAAATCAAAAATGTATTTTAATATGTCTTGATTTTAATAAAACTATTAAAATTACCAGTTACACGAAACAATCATTTCAGAAAACAATATTAAACTCGTCTTAATAAATCACTACTTTTATAAACGTTAGTTTTTAGTATAAATTTGAATAGTTTTTGACCGAATATTCATCAATAAATTATAATTAAATCATAAAATACATGGAACTCAAGATGACTAAATGTCTTGCAAATTTACAATATAGCAAATTAGCGTTCATCAGAATTATATTGTGTTTTTAGCTCTAATAAAAAAGTAATTTTGCCTATTATTAAATTTAAAGGTAAGAATATTATCACTATTCTGTCAATTTCTCATCGTATTTTGCATTAAGTTAAACGTAAGTACTTAAGTACCTAATATTAAAATTTAAAAGTGCTCGTTACTGGTTTTAAAATTATTAAAACAATTAATTTCTGCTTCCATTTTTTAACTGTTCAATAGTTATATTATTCCTATTAAAGTTTAATAGGTTTTTAAATAATATATGAATAGTGTACATAATTTTTTAAAAAACCGACTAGACGGTGACTAAAGACAACATTCTTACTTTTAAATTCGGTAATGGGTGAAATTGATTTTGCTGAACACAAATTTGGTATAATATACGTTTGTAAAACGGAGACCAGAAAATGCGTCATAATGTCCTCTCAAATAAAAATTCAATGAAAAACTATACTTGAAATTTTAAAATAATATTTAAAAAAACAATTTCGAGTAATTGGTGATTTTCATTTTATTTAGATGTCGTATGCACAACTCATAATATGTACTCATGTTAGGGGTATAATTATTTAATTTTCAATTGACATAAAGGTGTAAACAAGAAATCAGACTGTTAACCAAAATATGATGCTACTAAACCATAAACGCTACCATACAAAATATTTTCTATTCAAATATAAATGCTGCTATGCTTATATTAGTTTGAAAATTTTTATAATTATACATTTGAAATATTCTTTTAATTACCTTATTATATTTGATATTAATAGTTCTTGAAAAAAAATTAAGAGTTTTCTTTAAAGTTTTCAAGAAAATTGAAGAGGAAAAAATGAAAAATACACAAAGCCATTTTGAGCTAAATGTATTGTTAATGAGTTATGAGAGCATAATTATCCTACTAACTTATATAATGTAGATACCTAATTTATTTTAGTATCATACTACAGACTCAATTTAATTTCAAAAATATTATTATATTCTATTTTAAGCATCGTATTAAAAATATCTTTAAAAATAATGAAAAAATGAACTACTTGAACTTTGAACACTTTATACTTAATGGAATAAGTCAGAATCGTTTAAAAAAAAACAATGATTTTTCCTAGTCTTTCAATTATTGTACACAACTATAATAATAAAGACTGACTTAGTCCGAGAAGTGCAAAGCAAATCTGGTGCCCGACATCCAATTACTATTTACTGCAACATGTGCCTACATACTTTTTTTTACACTAACCATATTACTATATTATGGTTTTTTTTTTAAATTTTCAACGAATAAGATAATAGTATAACACATAATATTTAAAATAATATATTGTATACATGATTAGTAAGCACTATGATATTAACAAATTATCATTTTTAAACACACATACTTTGTAAACGTAAGAAAAAAGGTACCCACAGTATTTTTTTAAATTTACTAATTTTTTGATAACTGCAAAAATGTATGCGGCACTGATGCCAAAAATTCCCGTTCAGCAAATATTTCCCTACATTATTTTCATTTTTTGTAAATATCCATTTAATTTTAGACTTATATTATTCATTTAGGCAAGATCTATGTGTCAAACGAGATAAAAAAATACATATTGTAGAAACTTCGCCACGGACTATTACAAAATAGTATTAAAAAAAAAAAACTCAAATTTATAATTAAAATTTGACAAGTCATCAATTATTATACAGAATATTATACCTATTTATAAGTGATGAATAATATACTACAATTGGGTAATGATGATGAAACTCCCTATTTAGTTTATTTATAAATTATATTTCATCCATAGGTACATAACAATTCCGTATGCCATGCCAGTTAAAAGCATCATTTACTATGTTACGATCCGTAAAATTGAAAACATGAATGTTTAATGAACGCATTGTATTTACGACATTACCCGAGTGAGCATACAGATAACAGTGGTTAGGTTAGGGGAAATTCGATGATGGGATATAAAAATAATCTAATATTCTTTGGGTTATTATTTTCTTTTCGATATTTGTGATGATCCCTGATGTGTTACAAACATGACAAGTGGACTGAATTGGTCATTAACGAGCTGGACAGATTTGTCAGTACATTGTGTAGTATATAATATGTCATATGACCGTACGATCAATTATGGTGTAATACCCTTCGATGGCGGGCTGATACATGCTTACAACGATATTATATAATGACGGAAAGTTTCCTACTAAAAATATATATAATATATATTAATAAAAATAATAAAAGTCGTAAGTAGCGGCAAGAGAAAACGATTGAAGTATCGAAATCGGAAAATAAAAAAATTTCCACACAAAATCGGAGGACGGAACGACGACTATAAATTTCAATCGCAAACCAATTGAATAGCGAACACGACTACGGCTCTGTCTCGGTGCAGTGCGCGGGGTATAAATTTTTCAACTCACACGGCCTCGACGCTAATCTGTCATGTTGTCACAAACATAATTCTCGCGACCACACCGTGTGTTTCGGTAGGAAATCGAGAGCGTGCGCGTTACCGTGGATGGAAGCGAGAGAGCGAGCAATAGCGAGAGAGAACGGCAGGCTTACCGCCGCCGTCGTCGTCGTCGTCGTCGCGGGTGTAGAAGAATACGGAGAAGAAGAAGAAAAAGAAGAACAAGACGATGGTGGTGGTAGTGACGGTGGTGCAGACGGTATAGTGAGGCGATTGCGGCGTGTGGACGGCGGATGGCGCACGCTCTCGATGACTCTCTCTTTCTCGCGATATCTCTCTTTTTCTCACCTCCTCCGCTCAGCCCTTCCCCCCTCCACCCACCACCACCTCTGGACCGCCCACGCCCCTTCGTTACCGTCCCCTCCGACAGCCGAACCGCCGTGCCGAATCCCTTTCGCGCGCAATCATTTTCTCTCGCTCTCTCCGCAAGCTTCACCGCTGTCGCACCCGCGTGCGCGTCCGTTTTCGGCTGGCGGTTCGCGCGCGTCGCGCGAAAAGCGACAGCGGCACACCGCGCGCGTATATTCGCTGCTCCGACCGGCCGGCACGCGCGCGCCGACGGCGGCGGCGGCCGAAAACGACGGTCGCTCGGACGCATGTGTTGTACCGAGCGCGCGGGACGGGTGGCGGTGCCAGGTGTGGCGTATGTGTACGCGCGGTGGCGTAGTTGGGGTCGAAACGTAGGACGCGTCGGCGGCCTGCAGTTAGGGTACAGCGTCTTCGCGTAAACGCACGTACAACACGCACGCCGATTTCGATTGACACACACGCGCGTGGCATTTGGACGTCGGTTGTTTTTTATTTTTTATTTAATAAAACTGAATATCTATCGTTGTTTACTTTGGAAAAAAAAAATTTACTGTTTGAAATTATATTATTTGTTTTCCGTTGGCCAAATATTATAATGCAATTGTAATAACGCAATATGACGAAGAAAAGTACGATATCATCATAACTATCGCAATTCGTGTCTCCGTCCCGTGGGCCGCCGTGCCACCGGCTTCGCCCGACCAATCTACCGCCAAAGGACCCGAAGCTCAGCGCAACGCTCGCAAATCCAAAGTGATAACACCAGCTTCGGATCGCGGACGACGATGTGGTGGCCGGGGCGCCGGGGCGCCGGTATCGCGTCGTCGAAGCCCGTTTTCGCGATAGCCCTCGCCGGACGGTGGTCGTCTTTGTTGAACTCGTCGCCTTTGTGGCCATCGTCTTCGTCGTCGTTGTTGTCGTTGTCGTTGTCGCGTGCGTCTCCGTGTCCGTCGCTATCGTCGCCGTCCTCGCAGCGGTCGCCGTCACCGTCGTCGCGGTCGTCGTCACCGTCGTCGTGGTCGTCGTCACCGTCGTCTGTTGCGGCGCCCGCCGCGTCGTTGGTCCGCGTGCCGTCCGTGCTACAGTTGCTACAGTCGACGCCACCGCCTCCTCCGACGTCGCACTGTCGCCGGTGCGTGGCGTAAGCGCGTCCCCGAGACATGACGGCGCGTCAGCACCGTCACGCCGCTGCCGTCGCGATCACCACCGCCACCACGACGTCGTTGTCGTCACCATCACCGTCGAACGCCGTTACCGCCGTTGACTCCTCCGACACGATACATACCTACTCCCGCTCCTCCAAATCTTCCACGTCCACGTCCTCATCGTCCTTCCCATCCTCCAACGCTGCCCATTTCACCCGCTACACGTCATCGTACTCCTCCGCGACAAAAGCAGCCACCGACGCCACCACCTCCTCGTATTGGTCCCCGTCAACATGTCTTGACACCGGTCCATGCTTCTGTGTTATATCAAAAGTACAGAGGTAAAAACCGTTTAATATGTCCATAATATTATAACCGTTGTAGTATTATAATGTGTTTTAATGTACCATAATAATAAGAATAACTAAAATGTAAATATCAAAATATGTAATGTACTTTATTATGATACGCTTAGAGAAAGTGATTTTAATTAAACAATATGACATTATGACTGCAATTTTGCGGTTTCCGACGTCCAATAATGTTTAAACAATCGGCTAATCGACCAGCATTTCGGATTCTAAATACTCGTACAACCAATTATTACTGTTTGTTTGGAAAAACGAAAATAATTATTTTCCAAATGATTTATAAACACTATTTTGTTTTCTGGCTCACTCATCTCTAATCCCGCAGTAAACATGTCTGTGTAAACTTTAGATAATGTGTAAAAAAATCTCGTGGGCGTTGTTAATTATATACGTCCTTACTTACTTACTACACATGTCGTATGTTTTAATTCTAGTACAACTACTAACTGGTACAGTAGTAAAATTGTACAATGTAATCGATATATTTTAAAATCGTAAAATCATGTAAATACCGTATAGAAAAAATATTTAAGTACCTACATTAAAATATTGTAATAATTGAGAAAAATTGAGAAATAACATCGTGATAATTCCAGCATACATAATATTAATTATTAAGAAAAACACATTACCTGGATATTTTTTATTAGCCATAATAGTTTAGTTCATATATAAATTATATATGGCAAATTAACTCATATAAAATATAAATTACCATTTACATTTAACAAATGATTAAATATCAGTTCAGTGCCATTATCATTATTAGTTACAAATAATTTATTACTTTATTATTACATCCAAGCTTACACAAAAATAATCATTTACACACGCGGTCTCTGATCATAATATTATAATGTCAGTAACAGAGTATACTAAAAAGGAATTTGGGATCCGGCTTATTTAGCAAACATATTTTTATTTTTTTTTAATAAAACGAAAATTGGCTAGTGATGTATACCAAGAACATTTTACTAATGGACTAAAATGTTTTTGTTACACAAAAATATTGGGTATCATTATAGGTTTTTATCTATATTATTATGCCATATTTATAAATTGTAAACAAATTCTCACATAAAATAATTAACTAATTTTCCATGGCATCTACCTATACATCATTTTGAGGGGTTTAACAACTTTGAAAACGCCCTTACCGTTTTTTTACAATTTTGGATCGATCCCAAGTATTACAATATTATGTAGATAGATATATTTCTATACAATTATATTTAAGTATATTATATTTCACGAGATAAAATAGTTCTCAGCAATAAATTGTTTTGTTTTTATTATATTCACAAATGGTAAAATGTACTAATTTATGTTCACTTGTATACAATAGAAACATTATATTTTTTATTTATTTGATGCATTAGAGGACGAAAATACTATTATTATACTACCATGGAAATGTAATGTTCCGTGTTGGTACAATTAATTATAAATATTGCATGTCAATGGTACAGTAATGACAAAATTTAAATTGTTATTAGTGGTACTAAGAAAAAAAACATTTGCGCGCACCACATTGCTGGTAAAAAATACTATAAATCAGTAATATAAAAATTGTTTGCACTTAACTATTTCTAAACTACATAATTTTACTCAATACATATCTATGCCATAACTCATAAAGTTCAATAATGATCAGTGTTTACTTATCAGGTTTCAAGTATGATAACTATTATAGTTTATAATATCCTCGTGGTACTTAATTCAAGATATTGTGTAGATACTCCATTCAAGTACAACGGACATTTCTGCGATTTCTAAAGGTCATTATGACATCATTACTTCATACTTGATTGATATTTGATATGTTATTTCTATATTTCCGATTGACGTACATAACAAATTAATAGATATGGTAAATCATCGTATTTTTCTTTCTGTTAAACATAATTTAAAATGTAAATAAACCTATATTTGTTTTTATATTATTAATTTGATTTTAATTACTCTATTTCATTTAATAGGTATTTTAACCCTAATATACCGACAACTAAAATTATCTATGTTCAGGAATTAAACATTATTACATATAAATGTTCAAATATTAATTCTAATCAATTTGTTTACAGGAACGTACTGTTATTATCGACTTTACATTTATATTTCCTTTTTACTAGTACATACTATAAATAGAATATTTATTGTGTACGAATGAATAATCATTTTAAGAAGTTTTTTTTCGGTAAACGTTAATTTATGAGACAATTAAAAAAATTAAATAACTGTAATTAGTACCTCATTACTAGATTAGAAATAATATAAAATATATAATTATATGATATTTTAACGAGGTCGTAATTTGAGTGCTTCAGTAGTTTTTAAGGAAGTTTTTAAGAACATTGGAATTTGAAGGAATAAAATATAATTATCTTTTTTAAAACTATATTATGGAGTCATTTCAAAGTTGATCACTTTTGGTTAGCCCGAGCTTTTCTGAAAATCGTTTTTTTTCTTAAGGACTAATTTCAATTGTCAATGAGTTTGTTTGATTATTTTATTCTGTTTGAACACAATAATGGATATAATAAACTATCCAAAAAATAAAATGATTATGTAAATAATACTACATTTGATTTATACTAATAATTTAAAAAGTCATAGATGCTTGGATGTGTCAATATTATACAATATAAAAGATTATTTTATTTTTATTTTTTTTATTTTTTTATTGGTATACTGTTAGCTTCAACAACAGAAATTATTAGCGTAGCGTGTTCAATTTTTTGTTTTTTAATTACAAATAGTTTTCATAAATATATTACTAAATTAGTTTAATATACCTAATACTGATTTTTTTTTTAAATATACTACTTTGTTGTTTATTTCTGCTTGGCGCTCTAGGACTTAAAAGAGTTGTTCTGTTAAATTGTTTTCTTTTCTAGCATTCAACAATCTGTTAAAATATGTTTCATTGTAATTTCGGTTCTAGATGTGGTACAAATAATTTATTCTAAAGATATTACTACCATTGCAATATTAATGTCAAATTCATGTACAAACTACATTAAATGAGTTTTAATATTTTTTTTCATCACTTACTTTATTTGACTGAAATTAATGATTTACTTATAAGTTATATTAAAATTAGGTAGGTACTAAATATCTAATTGTTAAAAATGTAATTCTTACATTAATTCTGTAGTAAAATATTTTTCCATACACTTATTTATCGGAGAAGAATAGTAAAACGCTTATATTGTATTTGTTCCTTGATTGACATCCATAATGTTTTGCTGTTTATTAAATATATATATATATATATATATATTATTTTCAAATAATACTGAAACTAAAATAACCAATAAAACTTTTTATAAATGGCGTACAGTATTGCTAATTCTCTTATTGAGTGATGTCACATATACTTTTGACAAAAATATTATACATATATATTATAAATTTATGCATATGAATAATAAATGCCCATTTATAATACATTGTAGTAATGGGAAAAAGGACATGACATGTCACTTTTCACCCACGGTCACGGTGTGAAATATATTATTGAATATGCTTAGGATTCAACGAGACAGATGATATTTTACGCACCCTTAGTTTGACATTTTACAAAACTCCGAATATATTTTTTTTATAAATGTTCAGATCAAATAACGAAAGGATTCCGAAAATTTGATGATAACTTTCATTGAAAGCGATTTTTATTCAAAATAGAAACAAAAAAATCTACACATGAATTTTAAAAGCTATGTATTTCCTGTACATCCAATTTTGTTAAATATAGAAAAACATTCAATCGATCTTTGCACTTTTTGTATTTTAACAGTTTACGATGACATTTTAAGTTTCTATAATTCTTCACTACTTACCGTACCACTTTTTATAAAAGGTTATGTATCAGGAATAAGAACAGTAGCGGCTGTGTGTTCAGTGATTTCTCCCATGGCAACGAATAGCGGTCACTGCAGTGGCAATGATCTACCTCATTACGTCCAGCACAAGGCCACCCCATCTGTATTAATTGCTGTTTAAACACACATATATTTACGCCCACGTGCCCTAGAGAAAGTCTCGTTATTATCTCTTCATCTCTACGGTATCCTTTTTTCGGGCCGGGTTCATCATAAATCACGGAATCCTAAGCGCACCCACCTCCGCCCCGTCGTTCAAGCACATAATAATATAAGTGCTTTATATCCGTATATACCACCACTGCCATTGCATCTTCGAGCCACCAGAAGTTTCAGTATTTCTCCGACCAAAGGCCAAAGTCATCGTATGGGTATTGGGTACTATATTATAACCCACCCTTGGCGCCGCAGCAGTGTGCGCCCACCCGTATCCGGTGTGAAATATGTAGGGTGTATCTGGAGGATTTGATGATGGTCAATAATAATTTATACACCTACCATCGATTAAATCGTCAAATAGATATTCCAGATACACCCCTGTTAGCGCTTTAGTCGACTTGATCTCGGATCACCGTTATTGTTTCAACAGCAGGTTAACGATAGTTATAATATTCCCAACGTAGTGGGGGTAGTAAGTAGTACAATATGCATGCTAATTATAACTCTTTCAAAAACAGATTTATAGAAAATGCTGCTTTCCGGATGGCATGACACTACGTAATATAATATTATATATTTATACTGCATTACGGCCGATATCACCTTAATCATGCGCGATACCCGCATTAACCTTGCATCATACCTAAGCATTATGAATTAAATATAAAACCCAGACGAGTGTGAGTCCGTGTACGTGTGTTTGTAAAAATATATCAAAACAAATGTGGTGGGGAGGGGGGTTAAAGTCTACCATGGTGAGCGTTGATCGAAATCAAACAGTAATGATAGCAGGAAAGTTTTCCGCCCGTGCACTGAGAGCTGACTCGAAACCGATGTACTTTATACTGTACTTTATAAAAGAAATTGTGTTCAAGAAGTCGAGAGGAATACCGGATATCAGAGCGAAACTTTTCACCTTCCAACTTATTATTTAGTTCAATATCTCAAGTTTTCTAGCGTAGTTACTTAAATTTACGGTTATACATTCATATACACGCAAATCATCGTTACCGTTATTTAGCTCATTGCAGTGCCTGCAATAAATCCACTCGAGCCACAACTTTACCACAATACCACAACAGTAAATTCCTATGACAATTCAAATATTGCATTCAGGTAGAGAACGATCATTTTATGTAGTATATATATTTATATAAAATACTAACAGCAATACTGAAGTATATCGTAAATCAGTCATTCATGAGTATCGTTTTCCTGTCCGATTAATTTCTAAAGGTTTATATTTTATTTTATTTTGGTTGTATGCAATTTGCTTGCCATACTTAATTTGTTTATTTTTATTGGAGTATATAATTATTAGAAACGTAATATGGGCGTACTTGTTTGCATCACAATATATGAAATATTTTGAAATCTTAATAATTATAATAATATAGTCGACTAACCAAGTAGTTACCAATATGGTTATAAATATATTACTGATCACACGACGCCTAATGTTAAAATCACCTGTATAAAATTGAAAATAATATCAAAGATAACAAATTTTTGAAACTATTTGTGTTTTTTAAATTGTATAACCTAACTAGGTTATATGTACTAGCTATACCTACATAATCTACATCGTAGTAATTTAGTAACTTTTTTTACTCAGGTTTAAAAAAAATAAATTATTAGGATATAATATATAATAATATGGAGGTAGTTGGAAATTCTCTACACTAATGCAATAGTTACGACACTGAAATAATTGAGGGAAAGCAAGTTCCTACACAAGATCTAGCAGATAACAAAAATATTCATATTATTTCGTACAGGGCAGAAAAATGATATTTTTAATTTCTTACAGGGTAAAAAAAAGTTACTTATGTTAGTTCCTACTAATCGTTTACCATTTTATTCTTTCTATTATATAATAAACTATAATTTTTACATCTTAATATGTAACCAAACTGATGGTAATATCTTTAAAAAAAAAATATTATGATACATTTAATTTTCATACATTTGATAATTCTATAATTGTAAAAACATATAACTTATATTTTATGTGGTTTATTTCATGTAGCAACTTACACATACTACTTTTTCGTGTAGGCACTTGTGTATCTTCTTACCGTGTAAGAACTTACACATCTCATTTTTATAATCGTGTAGGAATTTTCACATCTCATTTGTAGGAATTAATGTATGTAATTTCTTACCCGACACTCACTTGTAGGAACTTACGATTCTCTAAATAATTTCTATATTTTAATTCTAAGTTTATACAACATTAAATAGTATAATAATACAATCTGAACTAAATGTTAAGCAAAGCTGAGATTTAAAAAAATTTTTGTCGTTTTTATCATTTTGTAACATAAAATAACATTAGGTTTTAAGTTTTTTTTTACAAGCATATATTTAAATTGCAAACAAGTTAAAAGGTCGTCTATGATGAAATCATAAGTAAGTAGGTAATTCAACAGATGCTTGTAATTCGCCACGGGATAGTCTATTTTTAACAGTTACAAAAGTATTCTTCTCAGTTTATTATGTGTAAAATATTCAATGATTATTATTTACTATCCATTTATAAAAATACAAAATTACATTAAAATGTTTTGGTACAGTTTATTATTAATAAAGAAAATACATCAGATTCTAGGCCCTGATAGACCCGGAGAGTTACTGAATTGAATACGATGGGCCCCGTAAAAATTGGACCTGCTTAGCATATGTGTATAGCTTATATATTACCGAAAATAGTTGAATACCCCGAACTCTGAACAATGAAATATGAATAGTAATAAATATTATGTCGTATTGAAAAATGGGCTGTTAATTGTTTTTGGGCCGGTTAAATCCTATAACTCGGTGGGCCGATATCTTGTGTATCCAGAGCTAATTACTAATCATAGAAATTATTTTTAAATAATCTTTTTAATAAAAAAAAAGTAAACAATATTATTGTTATAATTGATTGACTTCGTTAATCATTAGTCATTACTCCCATGACTTGCCTATAAATGACTACGAACATACATTTATGAAATATCATTAAAATTACAAATTATATTCATTGTACATACAAATACAGTACCTATATAATTTTTTAGACTTACCTAATGTCTAATTTTTATAGTTTATATTTAAAAGAAAAATACTACTTTTTTTTGTGCTGGGTACTTTTTTCCGAAACATGATTTTCCACAAACTTAAATATAGCAGTTGGATTTTGAGATCAAATTACTCACACAATTTAGGACCATATAGAACATAAAAAATGAAAGAAAGATAAAACAAATTAAAAATGGACTTACGCGGCAAAATGCAATTACAATGTTGCGACTTCAAAGACAGTCCTGTTTCTCTTTTCAGTAACACAGAGAACGACCATATTATGTATATATCCGTGAACTTGTGACCTTTATGGAGCGTACTGTTACCATAGTTACCAAGCGATCTGCAATCACTGACATACACACACGCACATGCATACTTGCGAAAAAAATACAGACAATCGTCATATTATTATGTTGACATAAAAAAATAATAAAAACCTACATAGGATTCTGAATAGATGAAATTATAACGTTTGCTCCAGAATAATATTATTCATATATAATGTGACAATTTTATAGTAAAAGTAGGTATAAATGTTGACATTGATATCTTTATATAAGTCCTTGCCGGTGAAATGCGTCTCGTACACCAATTTCAAGACCATATAATCATGTTTCAAAATGTCTCGACAAACTGAGCTGTGATGAAGATAACGTTACTATTTTTGAGTTTCTGGTACGTCATGTTTTTAATTCCGTTGCGATGATAACGTATAAAGTCTGAAAAGGAGCATTTCTTGTTTGGTTTTCTGTAATTGACGTACGAGGACACACGGTTCAATTAATTTTTCGAACATTTTGTGGGTCACCAAAATAACCGATATCGGACTGACAACGGTTTTTTATTTTATTTTTTCAGGTCACCCTCCCATACTCCTCTAGCCTACTAACTCATGCCTTTCGTACCCTTGAGACCTTCATAATATTCCACTTTCGCCTCATGAATACACGTATGGCTTTTCCTTTACCATACGCCGCAAAAGACTAGGTGTGGTGGCAGACCTTCGACCACTATGAATGGATGGAATTCGGATTAGCTTTGTTGCCAATTCGTTTGGTTCAATTTTGACCCTTCAGATAGTACGACTTAGGAATAATAATAAAAATTACAATTTCTACTGGGCTAAAATACAATAAAAATATGACATGCTTGATAAATTATGAGAGTTAATATTTTCAATAGTGAGAATCTTATTGATATTTTGTGTAATCAATAATTAACCATGAAATGAAAGGCTGTTTACTTGAGACTTATGAATCATTTCATATGGATAATAATTATCATAAAATGGTTTAGTATAATTTTTACATAACTAAATGTTTAAATAGTCAAATTTCAATAGGCACAACGTCAAATAACTGTCTATATTATATTATATTATTTTGATCGTTCAATCATAAGTGAATCGCATAATATTTATGTATAATATTCGTTATTAGCCTTGTAAAATGGTAGTATTTGCTAAAATAATTAATGCACATCTTAAAACCATGAAATACTAATTTCAGTACCTAAATGAATACACACTCAACGACATATAAACCCTACACTACATAAAAAAAAATAATGGTTATTTGGCACATAAATACTTTCTATTACATATGTATATTATAACCTTTATTATTTTAAATGATCGTATTTTATGTGATCTCTAATAATACCTAGGTACCTACTTGTGAAATAAAGTTAAACATTTCATTTTCATTTTTCACTGATCGGGAATACAAATTTACAAAAATTAATACAATTTAATACTAAAATAATATTATGACAATATATAATGAATATTTTATTATCTTCATTGTTAAATAAGGGAGCGTAAAGCATTTAAATGTTATATTATGAGATTTTTTTATGGATTCAAATATTATAATGTAGGTATAATAAAATCTAAAATAATTTATACCAATTTAATAGTATGATAAAAATATTATGTTGATTTATGATTTGTCAAAAGTTAAATTTGGTCTTTTATAGGGTAAATCTATATTTTGAGTAATATTTAAAGTGTAGTACATCGTATAGAAACTGCTCTATGCAATAAGACATATTTTGTCGTTTGATCTCGAATAAGTAATAATAGGTACTGCTCAAAGGACAAATACTGAACGGAACCATAACGACCTACCTAATAGGAAAATTAATGACATGAATAGAATGTACGATATTATATAAATATAAATATTGCATAATATTAGGATATTCCTGATTTTACGTAAGTACCATGATATTATGCATTAAAAATACATTACTATTTAGTAACATCAAGTGAAACTTACTACTTTTTTCACCTTTAATCTCCGAAAATTCGGCAGCTATATGAAATTATTTATGTATGACTTAAACCAGAAAAAAATATATATAGTAGGTACTTACTAGGATTTTAAGAAGCAAAATAAAAAATATAAAGACATATTTTTTTATATATTATCTGCGTTCACGTGATTTCGTTTCATTATGGTATAATAAAAAATAAGCCCTAGTGGTTTTATTTGGTCTAAAAAATAAATATTAGATAATTTTTTTTGTCATGTTTGTCATGTCAAATTTTAAGACACACCCAACTATTTCACTTAATATAGACAAAAACACATAACGTACTTTCGATCAATTCATGAAAAATAAATAACGAACAAACCGATTGCCTACGCCTGAATGACTGATTGATACGCCAAATTATTTTTATAATATGTCATCATCATCATAGGTGAAGAAGTATATACCAGTGTGAATGATAATTTAAATTTAATCATATTAAACTAAAAACAAAAAAATAATCAATATTTTAATACAATAATACTTCACATTGAATAATATTCATATAAGCTTTAAAGATATTATCAACTATACTGGTGCAGCAACAACATAAAAAAAACTTCGGTTTGTTACAGTTAAAACAAACACTACAGTATTGTATATAGGGGGGGGGGTATCGGGGTCATATCCCGTGGAGGCCAAATTTTGTACAAAATACAACATGTGTATGATAATATGAATACCTATGTGTGTATACTGATTATGTCTAATAAAATCGTTATGTATGTTCTTTAATTAATTTAAATGTACTTTTTTATCATATAATTGTTGAGCTATATTAGTTGTTACTGAAAGCTTTAATACAAATTTAAAAAAACAGTTATATCCTCTCAGTAAACAAATTCGAGATACCCTACCAAAACAATATGCTTACGTATTATATCCTGCAAAACTTATTGTACGATAGCAACTCCTTTACACAAAGCTTTTAAAATTTGAAAATGATTTCACTATTCGCATACTATTACAATCAATTTCTTACAGCTTACTTCCAAACTTTTCTGTCACTTTCCTTGACAATTAAACTCTTTGACTTAAACATACACGACATAGCCAGCCGAGACCTTATAAATGATTAAACCCATCCTGTAAACACACATAAATTAATACTAAAAATAAAAATAAAATTTAAGTGTGTAAAACCCCCATTCAATTAGGCCATCCTATCCATGTATGTCAATATGATACGTTTGTAGGATGGGTAAAACATTTTTTTAACCGATTTTTGCGAAGCCAATTTTTGAAACCCTTTGTATATTGTAATGGAAATTCAAATCAACAACAATAAAAAACAAAATTAAATTAAATTCCTAACAAATTGTAGCACTTTAACAGATATTTTTCAACTGCACTATACCCAAAAACATATATGCCATGTCCTATAATTTCTCAATTTGTCTTCAAGAGGAAATATATCTAGTAGGCAGTAGCAATAAGTAACATGTTACTTATTTTAAAAGTAGTTTATTTTATTTACAGTACCTATATGCAGATTTTAAATATTCTCTTTTAAAATTAAAAAAAAACGATATTATCAAATTAGGTACTATTTGTTATACACATCACTCGTGAACTGATGACTCATGTGTTAACTCACGTGTAGCTTTTCTTTGAAAATGGAGCGTGACAAAAAACAAATTTTTAAACGTTTTATTCACCAATGGTTTATTTTACTTGGCTTTCACTAGACAAACATACAATTTTTCTACGTGATACAAACTAAACGATGAACTTACAGATATAATATAAGTGTATCATTATTCAACAACACTGCAGCCGCACAAACTTTTGTCACGTGAACTCGTCAGATAATCAGTATGGGTGTACATATTATAAGAGTGGCACACGTTCGTAGGCAGAGCCAAGAGTATTTTTCCCGATAATTCGTCGATTTATATCACGCTAGTGGGGCGGCACGTATTCAAGACACCCTACAGATCCAGAGTAAGTCGGGCACGGAATACTAAGTAGATTCCGTTATTTTCTTTTCTCGCTACAGGCATCAATCCCGATGTTATTACACTCGCATACACACACGCACGACTTAATGGCGGTGTCACCGTCTAAAGTACGCCGCTACTGCCGTCATAATTATAAAGATCCCAACTCTCGACCTCCTCTTCACCCTCCACCGTCACCACCACTGGTCTCGATTCCCCCAGCCAACGCAACACCAGTTTCTCGACTCAAAAAGTAAACTATATTTTTTTACGAGGAGCCTAATGCAGAGTCTATATACATTTATTACATAGAGATCACGTAAACGACCTATGAAGTAAACAAAGTCGTATCATAAATAATATCATCATTAATACAGCTATAACAGTTGTTCGTTTAGAACTTGAATGAAGTTTTATAATTATTTAATCACTATTGGGTCCATGCCAAACTAAAAAATTAAATAAACGTAGATGATGCTAATATCATTAACCATCAGTTCAAACATTTCTGTAAGTTAAAAATATTTAAATATGTAGGTAACAGTTTACAAAAACCAAAGTTTGATTAAAATACATTCTTAAAATTAAAACATCAGTCTTGTTATATCTTTGGAGTTGATCGTATCTGGTTTAATATTTTCCCGTTGTCGATTTAAGTATTTCAAATTTCAGAAGTTGTATGTAATATAGGTATGGGAATTGAAGTTAAATTATAATAATTACAACGACAAATCTTGCACATAGAAATGAGTGGCCAAAAATTAAAGACGTATGGTACACATTAGAATTTATTTGCAAACTCTATCACTGATATCGGTTCAAATAAGGACAATCTCTTTTTTTGGGTACACCAAACCTTATAAAAGTATATCATTCCCAATAATCATCAATACCAACGAGTCCCAGATTGTTAATTTAAAGTTGAGTTAAGTGTTTTAAAGCTCCATAGAATAAGCTTCAAACTTTGAGCATCATAATTTAAATCAATTGGTATAAAATATAAATAGGTGGATTTTCAATTGATAGTACCTACTTAGTTGAGATATGTACTAATTGATAGGAACTGAACTATTATAACAAATGTAAGTTTAACTTTAAAATAAATATACTTGTCTATTTTGAATAAATATGTAATAGCTTAAAGGTAAGCAACACTTAAAATGGTTTTAAAAAAAAAAACAATTTACTGAATGAAAGTAGGTACCTACCTATAACATAATTATTATAAATTATGCTTAACTAAAATAATTAATTATATTGTTTTATATTATTTGTTGTACATTATAATTGTATATTATTAGATATAAACATATTATGACTATAAATATTACAATTGCAGTGTACATATTTTTGTTTGCTTATCATTTGCTTTATATGCGCAATCTACAAGAAAACATCACTATCATTATTGTTTATAAATATAAGAAAAAATTGTTTTTAAAGGATTTCCCAATTTCATTTCTTTAATATCTGTATCGCTATGGTTGTGTTTTTTTTTTATCTACGATTGATTTCGGCTATGAAAAATAATAATTCATCGTAATAAATATACTATAGAAAGGCAACTTGCAGTTGGACAAACAATCTAGATATCTGAGCTTCAGAGCGATTTTGACTTACGTATTTACTTAAGTACGGTAGGTCATACTCTTGTCTGATTTCTCTCATGTGGTTGAAATGTCAAATTCAGAATTCGTGTATTTAGATCTGATTAATTAGCAGAAAAATAAAAAAATACTAAAATAAAAACACATTTTTTTAAATGAAATACCTACCTAATATGTAATTGTCATTTACACACGAACCAGAAAAAAAATATTCCTTCCAGCTTTGGTAGAAAATTCTTACCCTCCCACCACTGTTATGAAATCTACTGTCAAGGGTCCTACACTCCTACAGTATTCATATAATATAATACAGGCATTTGTTAATAAATACCTACTTTGAAAGATCCGACACATGTCATTGCAAAAATTAAAAATTATTCGTACCATGAAAAAAGTTATAAAGCATAAAATAGTGTTGGACAAAAATATATTTCATAACGCACAGACTTAATGGAATGAAGTGGAAACATTTAACATTTAGAATGAATCGTATACGAATTTTTTCCCATTACACTACATACCTACGACCTGCCTAACTTTGTTTATTCGAACCATTTTCAGCTATTATTTTATCTCATTTCAATTCAATTTATAGATCGTTTTAAAATGCCGCCGGTAGTAAGAGTGGCGTTTTTTACAACTTTCACAGGATCGACTTTAGTTCTTTGCAAAAATTTACATAAATATATGTATAATACATAAACTACTACAAAACTGGAGGTAAAATGTTTATTTTCTTTTTTTTTACGTTTTCTCTTAGCTACATCCTTATCATATATAAAAAAAAACGTACAGTATATTTTTCCTAAATGTAGGTATGCATTCAACTACTCACATTTTATGTTATGGTTTCAACTTGAAAACTAACAATTTTATATTTTTGATGGAGAGTTATCAGATATTATTTCAATAGGTATGATATAAATATTAATTTTTAATAGTTAATTCGCAAAACATTTATATAGGTAATATTATATACAATATACATTATACTGATATAACATTTCCATATTATGTATGTCAAGATTGTATTGTTTTTAGATAGAAATGTAATCTATTTATACGTACAAATACAAAATAAACAAATAAATGTTTAATGCGAATTTGTTTAAACTTCAAATATACAAACAAAGTAAAAGTTTTAAGCCAAAATTTACTCCCCACATTTTTTTAACCCAAAAATCGCAATGCGGCGTAAGTTTAAGTTTTGGATAGTTTAATTTGAAGTTTTTTTTAATTTAAGGTAATTAAAGTTATGTATAGTTCAATAATGTATTTTAGAATTTATAAGCAAAACTGCAAATTAAATTATTTGCATTTTCTAATTAATAATATCATTCATTTTATTTAAATTATTTAATTTTATATTCCTACAAAAATGTTTTTTGTGTTAAAAACTAATACATAGCTTCGCCTAATAGTTTTACAAAATTAATTACTTATAAGTATGTAATTTACTATTCTAATTCTCCGTGGATTTCTACACACTTTATAATGAGCATATTCAATAAATAATCGCTTACCTAATAATTACATTTATTGACCGTCATATAACGAGCTATTATTGTTATTCTCGGGATTCTGCATTTTTTTTTCCTTTATCAAATCTCGCGATGAAGGATAGGTATTTTTATTTCGTTTGAAAAACATCGTCGAATAGTATTTTATTCTCCCACCTGTAAGACAGCAATCACTTCAACGTATACCTTCTGTGCTAAATCGTTCTTCTAGTCACAGTCCTGGCGGAAAATCGCTGCAGCGGGCGGGCCCCGTACCCAACGGTGGGCGAGGGATACCGCGGTGTACCGCGGTCGGTATAATAGAGGTGTATATACCGCCAAGCAGGTCACGGTTTATTCGGTCAGCGGCCGTGGTGCGGAACTGGCGAGATGATAATAACCATTATGCACGTCCCCGAGCGTATAATATAACGGTCTGTATTGTATTATTGTCGGTTAACAAACGACCGGTTGGCCGTGGCCGGCCGATGAGCTTTGGATTTCGGTGCAGCAGCCACGGCGGTGGCACACGTAAGAGTGTGCAGACGGGGTGACGCGGCGGACAATAAAGGGCACCGGCGGCGTATTATAATAATACGTGCTGCACGTACGGAGAAGGGACGAGCGAGTCTGCCGTTAATTTGAACGTTAAGCCTCGGTGAACTTTAAGGTAACCACCGGCCTGGCTACTGTATAGTATATATACCTGCGACACTCTCTCCGTCACTATTATATATATATATATATATTATATTATGCGCGCGTGTGTGTGCACTCGCAATCCATCCCGCCCGCTCCTTGTCGTCTTGACGGACCCGCATTATGCACACCCGAGTTGAATAACATAAAAGGTGGCTCGTAATATTTCAATATTATCATCATCACGTCGTCTTGTTCCGTAATTATTTTGGCACCCATCGCGTCATATTATATTATACAGTGTGCAGGTATATTATAATTTATAATACTGCACGCGTGTAGCGTATACGTATGCTGCTATTCTCTCGGCGAGCAAGATCGGCTAAACCTATTTATACAGAGATATTGATACGTCACATCCCGCGGTTTCTGTATAATATATGTGTGTGTGTGTGTGTGTGTGTGTGTGATTGTGTGTATTCGCGATTTCCGCGACGATCGTTTCGCATTTGAATGGCACTTATAATGGGTTCTGTCTGTATGGGCTCTGTACATCGACGGCCGCACTTCATTAGTAATCCTCATAGTTTTCATACAATTTCCATATTTTAGAGGTGGCGTGAACAAGCTACTATCATCGATATGCCAACTATACCGACAGATTTTACTCCAGTTTGAGATGAACGTTTTGCATTGTTTACGATTATTTTTAATTAATCACGAAGTTTTCATTTTTTTTTTTTTCAACGATACGCAGTTTAGTTAAATATTTAAATGGTTGTGATGTGAAATTTCAGAAATGTAATATTCAAGAAATTTCTGAGCGAAAATTAAGTTTTTTTAATATAGCTTATTTTTTACGTAAGGCGTGTACAAAATTAGAAATGTTTGAGTTAAAATAATTGTTTAATATTATTAAATCTACAAAAATAATTATTTAATTTAAATAGAAACATATGAACAGATACCTAATATTTCCGCGGTAGTAAAGCATTCGTATTATTGCTATTTTATCTCAACAAAATTAATATAAATAAAAACAAATTAAAAGCAGTTTTTTCTTGGAAATTTCTCCGAGGTCAGACATTTCCAATTTATAAATGGAAATTTCTTACTTACATAACTAATAATATGTGTAATTTGACTATCAAATATTTTATAAGCTTTAACCTTTTATTAATAAAATCGGAGATGGTATAATAATGTTAATGATACATATTAAGGCATTGAGGTAAAAAAAGTAGAATTTATCAACTAGATACCATTGGATCCCACATACTCCTTATATTATGAATATTCGACAATCCAACTATTTCTGAATTCATGTTTGATCAAATTAAGTTAACAACTAATAATTAATTATACCTTACTTTCTAAGTTTTCATTTATTTTAATATAAACAATTATATCTTTCAGAAATATGTACTTATAAATTATTATTTTTAATTTAAATAAAAATATTAAATTTTTATCAGTTTAACTATCGCGTTAAGTATTTGTATATTTTCATGTTTTTTTTTTATAGATAATGCTGATTAATATTATAAGCTTTAAACAATTTGGTACTTAAAAGTAAAAACAATTTAAAAACACTATTTGTATTTCAGAACAATGACCTTATTCATAATAACTATCGAAATATATTCTATGTATTGATACCAATAAAGTATATAGTTTCTAAAACGTGTCTATAAAACTTAAATAGTACTGAGCAAAATGTACTGAACCAAATATCCAGGATGTATTTAAATAATATATCAGCATAACTCGTGTAAGTACTAGTATAATATACGAACAACGATTTAGAGTGAAGACTGTCAGCCTATAATATTACTCAGTACATTTTATGATATAATTGTCATGAAAGTAATTTTACTATTAGACATTAGTAGGTATACTAGCTACTATATTAAATTAATTTTGGCAAAATAAGTTGCATTTGAAAATGTGGTTATGTGTATAGGTGCAATATAATAAAATACGTTAAAAGATTCAAATACCCACAAGGCCACAACTAATATTTTTTTAATTGCAAAAAAATAACTGAAATAATATTCTTCATTTAAATATCTAATTTCCAAATTAGAATTTAAAATGTTTACAAAAAAAAAAAAAATCTGAGTTGATAATTTTTTTAGATATTTTAGTAACTTGTAGTGTGAACTATTTATGAGCTTATATCTACGCACCTAACTTTGCTATCCTATGCATAGGATAGTGTTATATTGTAATATGAAGTTGAAAGCATTGATAATAAATTACAGTTATAAAACAAACCTGACCCTAAGTAAAAACCACGATTGCTGTTATTTCTTTTAAAATTGCTTCTTTTTATTAATTATTTTTCATAGGTACAGTTAAAAATAATAATGAATAAATGAAATATTTGGCACATATACTCATCCACACTCAATTTCCTCTGCAATCGGATTCGGTGGGTATTCATTCAGCATTTTAAATTCTGTTTTCCTTAGAAAATTGTTCACAAATAAAAAATAGGCATAACAATTTTACATAATCTACAATAATAAATGTGATAGAGTGGTCATTTGAATTAATGTGAAACGTTAGAGCTAGGTATTTATTTCATTAAAATTTTTATATGAAAATAATGAGAAATGAATGGTCCTTGTATAAAAAGTAACGATAACCGTCGTTCTTCTTAATTACAATTTATTCGTGGACAATTCAACAAAACAAAATCTCATTGGGTAAAAATATTTTTCTCGTTATAATCAAACGGCAATAACAAACTTTCATTGTTGGCTCAAAGTTCTTGTTACATCAATTTTGGATTCGTTCCAACAAAAAAGCTAATCAAATCTCAAAAAAGCATCTGCCAAATTGTAACTTTTAATATAAAATCCATCCATTTATATTTCTTGTGTACAATTAATACTTATACTTTGTCGTATATATAGTATACTTTATTGTGTAATCATATTAAAATTGAACACGATGATTAAAGACGAAATAATTAATGTTCAAAACTTTTGGAAATTGTATCACGTACCTATATAGTATAATTGTAATAGAGTTTTAAAATGTAAATTATATGATTTCATTTTTATATCAATAAGATTTTTTTTCAAATTAAAATTCCTCAGACGTTAAGTAAACCACGAGGTTGAAAGGTTTCTAAGGCCATCTATTGGCCGTGTCAGATAAAGTTTATTATTTTTAACTCCGAAAAATATTTCATCAGACATTCACTTTTTTGACGTTTTATAAATACAAATTTAATTATAATAATAATGAAACATAGAATTTATTACATACAATCATCTTTAGATCCTAAACTTTTCGTCATATTTTGTTAAAATAATTTTTAAAAATGGGTTAAATAGTCGGGGTAAACGATGTGTTTTGACTGGCGTTGTTTAGATTTGATCCTAAACGACGAACCATTACTATAGGCTGCAGCAAATTCATTTTAAGGCATTCCTGCTTTCCCAACCACTTCTTAGTTAGCAGTCATGACAGCATATTTGTTAGCTTGTTTTCTGAGTTATTTAAACTCTCCAGTCTATTTGCTGCCGTTTTCCGCGCATTATATTTCCTCGGGTATTTTTTCTTCATCTCATCGAGTTTATCTCGTTCCGCAACGGCGCACAATGAGCCGACCTTGTTTTCTTGGCTATACAATTCCGCTGCCCATCCTCCTAGTCTTATATTATACTAGTTTCCCTGTCCGTCAAAATAATGGTTTTCACCCCCCCCCCCTCCTCCTCCTATCACTGACACAACGTATTGCTTCTATCGCTGTGAAATAAGCCTACGCGAAAATATGATATCTATATTTTAACTCATTTTCTTATTTATATGAATTATTTTATACATTCCATCATACAATCATATTACACACATACACACACACACACACACACACACACATACATACACGCCTATGCGTAAATATTGTATGATACATTTTATATGCAAGGTTTAAGAGTAAATAATATTCCGTAGATACTACATAATATACATGTAGATTGTAATATACAGTGTCCGTGCACAGAATGATCGTGATTCTATTTTCTAAATGGGTTAAGATGTCCTAAGATACAGAAATTGTCTATGTTTTGCTTCTCGTTGACTCGGGTGTGATACTGTGATGACTGGTGAGAGTAGAATAACTGGGTGCTTTAAGATAATTTAATTAAAAATAAAACAAATATCAGCTGAAAATAATCTTAATAGACGTGGAACATTATTTTATATCAGATTTAAGTACAATTGACCAATAAGATAAATTCTGAATCTCCCTCCATTATATCTTGTACGCCGGATGATCTTTTTTCCCATTCCGACAATGCCAACTTCCCATAACCGGATTTTGATATCTCTGTTCCACTTACCGGACCTTTAGAAATCCCACTAAACACTTACAAATCGTTTCTTTTGTATGAAGAAAAATAAAAACATACCACAATTCTCACTCAAGGTTCAGCAGAATATCACGAGAAAACAAATGCATTGTAGTCTCTGTATCCATTTGTTTCTTGATAACATTATTTTAGTATTTTAGTGTTGAACATTTCAAATGATTTTAGACGTTGGAGGATATTATTTTTACAGGCTATACAAATATTAATACGATTAACATTATTTTATTCATTAACTAACGTTATGGATTATAAAGTAATTTTATTAGATCAAAAGTTCATAAAATCATATACATTAGGTACTGTTAAGCCATTCTCTTTTAATTAAAATGTTTTATATATTCTAAAAGAGCATTATTGTGAACATTCGATGGTAAATACTAAATACCCAAGTAAGCTTATTAAAACATATCATTTGCTTTTTAATTATAAATGAATAAGGATTTATTTTTAAAATAAACTCAATAAATCTTATTTTTTATTAAGAAAATATATAATCTGTATTTACAACACAATACATAAACGCTAATAATAGTATAATGAATAATATATATCTAATAATAATAAAATGATAATAACAAAACGACAAGTAGAGGCTATACACTGATAAAATCAATTGATTTGTACAAACAATTCAGAAATGTAATATTATAATATTATTATACTGTTAAATAATGCAATTACTCATTGTCATAATACTTGGCAAATTATCTCCCGGTAACCGTGTCCTTTATAGCACATAATTAATACATATACCCGAGTTTTTCACCATTTATCGAATACCTAATTTTGTCTTATTATTTAATGTATAAAAATATAATAAAGGTACTACCAGTATTGTAAAAGATGTTTTTTAAAAATATTCTAGTACAAATACAGATACTTATTTTGAAAATTAATTAAATCGCTATTTTAATACACAGTAAAAAAAAATATTTGATTAAAAAAAGAAATACATAAAAAAATTATTAGTTTATACTTTCAAATACCTATTTTCAAATTTTTTATGCACACATTTTTTTAACTTATAAGTCGACAGAACTGAATGTCATGTTTAACTTTAATTTTCTAGTGCATTTTACACCATACTATTTAGTGTAATTAAAAAAATATAGGCATCTGATTTTTTTTTCAAAGTATTCAAATTTTCGGTTGAGCATAAATCATAGTAAAAAATGTTTAAAAAAAATAAAAATTGAAAATATATAAACTTAAACGAATAAGTATTTGAAAATTATTATATGATTTTAAATACAGATACTTTGTTCTAGTACTTTTTAAAAATTATTTAAAATACGTATTCGAGTAGGTTCTTAAAAAGTATTTGAATACTTTTACTCAAGTACTTTACAAGTCACTCGAGCACTCAGTTACATCAAATTAATAATACATACACTACTTACATCTATATTATTTATAATAGTAATAGTTAAATATATCTTAACTCACGAAATTTTCATAATATTGATGACTATTAAAAATATATCATCCCGTAACTCCTATTACCTTAAGTACCTAAATTGAATAGGTATTATAAAATTGTTTATTAAACACGATATTATAATAATTAGCATTATTTTATTTCGACAAATACATAAACTACAGATTTAATGTATATTTATGAGGCGTCACAGACTGTTTTACCGATTACATTAAGAAATAAGACTGTTGACTAATGACGTATACATTACCTAATTCGTTTTCTAGTATAATAGCTGTAGCATGAGATTGTTTTCAAAACATAATTTACATAGTATATACTATATACTATGTAGGGTATATTTATTGTCCAATAATTCCAGTGAATTTGTAACACTCTAAGTACGGATACATCTTATCATATATTATTCAATAATTATATAAAACATTTTATTGCTAAGACTAATATTATACTGTTTGCTATGTCATATTGTATCTAGGTATCTTTGGTTATTCGATATACCCCAGGGTTGAGCGGTAATCAGTTACATATATCACAGTTAAGTTACTGAGTTACATTTGTAACTTGTAACTATTGTAATCTGTAACATAAATTTCAAGTATATCAAACATTAAAATGTATCTCCTTACAATTTGTAATGTAACTTACAATAAAATATACATTATACATGTATCTATTGTTACAATCAAATAAATAATAACAATTCGACAATAGTATCAATATCTTTTATGTTTTCAGTTTTAAATGTTTCAATATTTTCTATAACAAACATGGATATAAAAATGTACGCAGTTTTTTTTTTAATATTCATACAATCATTGCCTTACGTTTAAAAGTTTGAACAGATTAATTTAATCATACTTATGTAATAGGTTTATACACTGAACTAGATTAGTTTCGTTACTTTCTTGAATAAATAAACATAAATAACTATAATTGATTAAGTATTCAAGTAACCTAGAACTAATTACAAATGTCCAAAGTGTCTTGTATTTTGTAACAAAATACACAGTTTTAGTGTAAATTATAACTTATATACCAGTTAGGTACAATTAATTGAGTCACTCGGACATCCCTGGATATATATTATAATATAGGTAGTGAAATATGTGTTATAATACGCGCAAATGGTTTTAAATCCAAATTACACATTAGATACTAACTACAAGCAAAATATTAAAATAATTTATTAAAACAACAATATTATTAAAGCATTGGTTATGACAATTGGACAATGGGAATTGAATTAACGACAACTAGCCTTAATATACATAATATTATTATCATTTAATTGCGTTGTTAATACGTATTACGTATTACTAATACAAAATGTCTACATTATTAATGTAAGCATTATAAACTATTATTATATTATTATATTCTATGATATAACATTATAACAATGAGACCAACCGCGTATATTCTGAGGTGAATCAGTAAACTTAGGTGTACAACTATATTAAACTGATTAAACGCCACGGCCGTTCTACCACAGATTTCATGTAGGTATTCAATATAATCGTTTTTGAATCATATTTGAATAAGTGTTACGTAATACAAAAATATTAGGTAGTATAAGCTGATATTATATGTCTTAACATTTTCAATGATTCATGATGGTTAATATGTGCTGTATTACCTAAATAATTCATAATATTACCAGATTACAACAAAAATGTGTAATTTCTTAGCAATAAATCAATTGTCAGGCATGGAAAATTTAATTAATCAATAACCTAAACGAAAATATGCTAAGTCCATTAGTTCACATTAATTTTTACATTAGTATTGTAATTCTAAAATGTTTATATTATATTATGAATTATTTTGCTTTGGGTCAGAGGTTTCAATTTTTTACCACCATCATTCGATTATCCGTAAGGAAGAAACGAAGGCCAAACATTATTCAATAAAGCAAAACTAGTGGAAAAATACAAGGGATCAGGACATTTACATAAACTGATCATAAATCATACTGGCGCTTAAGGCGCCGCAAGTATAGTTATTTGGTTCACCTCTGTATTTTGCTACTGACTCGAGTCCAAAGAGGTTTTTGCATTGTCTAACAAGTATCGAAAGATCCATTAAAATCCAAAAGACCCGATAATAAATTAAAATAAGCAATTAATTTAGGGTGTAAGATTATTATTATTTCTAATATATCATTATAGTTAAAGGGGTGTTACAAATTAAAATTAAAATTATATTTATATCATACTACATAGTTCCATGTTGATCGTTTTATAATCTGAAAGGAGCGACGAATGGTTTAACAATAATGTGTGATTTGTTTGTGTGTATGACGAAAATAAAATATAAGGTTTCTTAAATATTGTTCTGGTCGTATTGATCATTAAAAATAGATGATAAAATTTTATTTTTTTTAAGACGACTAAGTTCAAATGTTTACTGACAAAATCATGACAATTTTTATATTATTTTGTGGTTAAAATACATAAAATTTTTTATTTTAACACCTAAAATTTTAAACTTTTCAACCTAAGATATTTTAGATCATATTAATATTGCAATAACTTACTATCTCCAGATAGACTTGGTACCTCCTATATAGCAGAAAAACTTCCTTTAGGTATGTTTTTTATATTTCTTTAAGTTTTTTAATTAATTTTGCTTACTCTAGTATAATACCCGATAAGTTTTTATATTTGTATTCACACCAAAAAAGAGAGATACAACTAAAATTGGTTGCATATAAATCACTTATATTTGTATATACATATATAGTATATACATATACATGACTTATTATATGTTTAAAATATTAATGCTAAAAGCAATGTAAAATAATTGCATGTAATATAGTTTTGAACCGAGTTGGTTGAAAAAAAAACCAGCTTGTTCAAAATTGTATTTAAAATATTTTACCGCATATTTTTTATTTATATTTTCACCGGTTTCTCAAAAAACTTGAATGAATTTTTAAAAATTTCCATTCTGAACCTATATTTAAATTTTAAAGTACTTACCGTGAGTACTGTCTATATTATGTTAAATTCACAATCAATTTATGAGGCTTCATAAAAGTATAAAACATTTTGAGCAATTTCTCAGACCTGAAAAATAATATGCTTCGAATATCGATACATCGTACATTAAATAGATTTTTTGACAAAATCTAAACACGTTTGTACACATCATACCCACTATCCTTGAACACGAAAATGTACAAATTCAAATGTAAAAATATAGAGAAAATATATAGGATTAGAGAACCTGGTAGGCTTGGATTTCTTCTCTTTCATTTGTCATTTATTTTTACACCCATTGTATTTTATGGGCGGATTTAATGTGGAAATTTCTTAAAAATATTAGTCCTTGTCCAAATAGCTGGAATTTTCGAGTAAGATCACAGTTGTATTCAAACTTAATGGGTTAAAAAATTCACATTTTGGTTAACGCACTTACACCAATAATTCGTATAATATGTTTACAGTACAATATGACTTATTAGAAAAATTATAATTGCGTAAGTCTAAACTTTTACAGTGGAATATTATACAATTTTATTTCCACATTCATTATTTTACTAACAACATATTAACTGATCACTATTATATATTTACCAGTAAAGTTATAAGTTAGAACTTATAACGTATATGTTCTACAGTTAGTTCATAATCATAATTATAAACATTAAATATGAATGTATTTGATTGACATTAATTTTTACAATGAGTATTTTAACAGTATTCAAATTAAAAAAAAAATTAATAAGTATTCTTTAAAAATAATTAATTTATACTTTCAAATTACTTATTCAAATACCTTATCGTAATGATGCTATTGAATAATACATTTCAATATTCAGATTACGTTCTCTAGATACCATAATTGCTCCGTTATATTTTGGCTGAAAGTTTCAAATTTAGTGTGCTTCTATTGATTTTTCTTTTACACCCCCAGGTTTATTTCATTAAAACATGCATTTTGTTGGCTTTAATATAACTGTATAACGATTAAAAAAAATGGTTAACTAAGATATTATTTAATATTAAATGCCTATAATATAAATGTAAATTTTTTAATTTACTAATTCTTTGTTACAAAAAGGCATATTTCTTTGTGGGTGGTTCTAAAACTAATTAAGTTTTTTGACTGTGAAAATTAAAATTGAACGTAAATATATAGAGTAGAAATAAGTTCTGTAATGATGTCAGAGCTATGAGTTATGAAAATCAGCTATTTCCATTACATTTAAAATTGATAACACATTTTTCACATAGCTGTTCAGTGCACACGTCTAAATCTTATATTTTTCTTATAGAGTGACCTCTTAAAAACTAATGATCTAACCGACAAGATGGACCATAGAGTAACGCCCAACACTTAACGCCCAAAAATAAATCTTGGTATAGTGTGTATAATATACTTGATGGTCTTTCCATTAAGCCATACGGAAAATATCGTTTTTACGTTTTGCAAATTATGATAATTATTATGATTGCATTTATTAATCAACATTTTCCTATTTATAAAAATGCTTTAATTTTAATCCATTTAAAACACGATGCGTTAAAACTTTTGCCAAAACATAAACGTATAGTCTTGATACATTAACGAAGAATCACATTGTATATATTGTATACGTTAGCAGAAGATGTACAGTCATAAAAGTATTTATATGTATTAAGTAATTTAATCTATATTTTAATTTATGTTTTTCTAACTATACTACACATGGAATTAAAATATTAAAAATTATAATATGTATTAACCAAAAAGCAGGCCAATTTATTTTATCTGCAATTTGCATATTTCGGGTTTTGTTTTGTTTGTTTATTACCGTAATGCTTTATCTGCACATATTATAATAATATGCCAGTGGTAATTATTTTTTGTTTCAGTTATATTGTGTATATGCTTGATAATTGTTAAGAACGAAAAAAATCCTTCTAGGTCTATAGCGTATCATTAAAATATAATAATATAAACTTCCATTTGTAGTATCATGCATGCCATTCACCTATATCATATTGATATCCGGCTATTCCACACCAAATATAATAAATAATTGATCAAATAATAGTTCCGACAACAAAACGATTGTTCGACCTATATAATATGTCCACAATCGATAAAACAATACTGTAATGTAGTGGTCTTTGGACATTGGTTTAACTCGTAACCCATTTTGGGAATATAGTTTTTTTGTAAATTTATGATTTAAAAATTTAATTTAACCTATGAGAAAAAAAGTCAAAATACTATTGGAATTAGGTTATAAGAATTACCTATACTGCAGTTAGATTAGTTTTAAATATGTATACTGAGTAGTGGAGCCAGGGTTTTGCTTTTGGGGGATGATAATTTGTTTTAAGGGAGGCTTAACTAGGATCCCACATAATTTTGGTAAGCTGCTGTTGCCATGGCTATACCTATAACATTTAACATTTAAGACTTTTACGGCAACCTTTATACAAATAACAATTTTTACATGGATGTGTAGGATAGGTTAATATGTTCAAAGCACACTAAAAGTATTTTTGAATTGTTCTGAAATTTTGGAGAAGGCTACAAGGTATCAGCCCCCTCAGCCAATCTGATACTATTAATAGTAGTAATTACTACTTAGTCAAGTATGAATTATATTACGTTTCTAGGATCGAATAAAATTGTATGCACAATATCATTTTTCATATGTTGAATTAGTACAAGTATATCATACAAATTTACAATTTTTCAACAATTATTTTCATTTTGTATTCATGTAGTCGTTTTGTTTGAAAAATGTCAATAATGTGATGATTTCAATATTATTTTACCACTTTTTAATTAGACAATCAGGTTGAACATACCACACTGTTTAACGTGTAACCATACTTGTAATTTTCATAATTTTATAATTGTTTTGTTCTCTGTTACAGCTGCGAAAGCACACGTCATCGACATTGTCGATCACTAGTGGGATGAAGGTTAGCGGTTCAGGTGGCCGAGGCGATAGCGGCGTAGTGGGCGAGGAAGCCGGCATAGCATTGGTTAGCATACATTCCGACTATCCCCGCTACACCGAAGAACGTACCGGGTTGGTGTGCAAGGTATCTACCTATATTATACTCGTAACCTTCTAATTATATTACCGTAGATATTATAGTGTTGACGATTGCCTCCTCCAGTTAGTGGCCAGTGCGTATACCTACCTATGGAACAGCGCTCGAGTGTCTGGAAATTTGACTACGTAATATTTGCCACCTCTTCTCACGCAGATAATATTATTATACCCTCATAAATATCTACGTATTTACGGCGCAGAGGGTATATTACAAAAGCGCACGTTTGATACGTACAACTGCCGGTGTGTGTCGTATAAAGTAGCGCAAACTCCGCGTGGCCCTCTTTTTATTATTTCTCTTAACGCATTTAAAAACCTAATTTTCCTCCACCCTACCAGCGCGATATTAATGGACTCGAAAATATCCGACCATAAAAATGATAAATGTTTCCTTGGGAGTATAAAAAAAAAAAAAAAACAAAAGGAAAACAATGCAAGACAAATGTGGACCGTTCGGCCGTTCAGAAAATGTTATTCCGACAATGTTCTATGATTAAACCGCAAATAATAATCATCATCTGCGTTGTGTAAGATTTTATATCCTTTCTAGCTCCGTCGCCGACGGCTGTACAGCGTGGGATGTGAGAAAGACGACTTAGAAAACACTTCAGTATTATAGTTTTTGGGTTTGAACAAAAACATCCACAATGTCGGTATAAGTCTTATATAATTGAAACTCAGACAAAACCACGAGCCCAATACACGGCACGAAATAATATGTTGTTTATACATTCGATTATAGCATTATAGCACTATCATTCGATGTCATGTAATCCGAATAAAAGTTTAATATTTATCGGTTTCCCCCTGCCCCTTCACTGTGTACAAATGACAACAACGCATACAGTATATATTATTAAGTTTTGAAATACATCCGGAGTCACTACTTATTTGTGAACATTAAGCAATCGATTATATTGCATGTCATACGATAACCCATACCATATACATAAATATTAATGCTATTACAATGATTTACAGTATTCCCAGTGATATCCTCTATTCGAAATTGACTATTTAAGCTATCTATATAATCAATTTTATCTTACAAATTGAGTGTCAATATCCAATAAATTTTGTTACAACTATTTCAAAACGTGATAAAAAGCATGCGTAGTTAATTCCTAATTTTCATTAAAATCTACAAATTTTCATTTATTTTCACTGAATCAAATATGTGAACAATTTACTGTTACGTTTTACAAAATAACTTTTTAGAAATAATGTATAGTTAAATACCCGTTAATATACATCAACTCTACATAATATCTTTGTCATTTTTGGTAAAAATTGGTATTTGATCGAAACTTACATAAATATAATTTTCAACGATAGAATATAGTTTGTAGATATGAATTTAAAAAAAAAAAATGTAATGCCAAATAAATATATTATATCCTATACGGGAGATACGATATTCAAGTTAAAAAAATATAGATGGGATTTTAAAATAATCGTATGAGATGCTTGTCGTTTTTTTTACACATATATCTATATATGCATCACTCCATATATTCAAATAACCCACTTAATATTATGCATATTATTAATATTCGTACTCAGTGTGTTTACATAACTCATCATTTCATCCTTAAATTAAAATAATATATACAGCGTGGGGTACAACTTCGCATAATATAAAATATATAGGCACTATATTATGCACTTCATTAAATTCAGTGAAAAAAATTATATTTTTACGCAAAATTTAACCTTTCCTGTACGAAACGGGTATAAAAATCTTTACTTATTCCATTTTAAACTGATTTAACTTTTTCCCGCCCTACCGTAGGTAATCACTACCGGAGTATCGAGGATTTTCTTTTTGCGTCTCTACTTCCTCGCAATTTGCTTAAGATCCTGCGTGTGTATAGTGGATTAAGGTCGAGAAATCTGCTTTACCCCGGTTTCCATCGCTCTTCTACTCTTACATACAAATACGTATGTGTGTGTGTGTGTGTGTGTGTCTGCAGTATAATAAAATACCACGCACCCACACAGCTGAATTCTCCTCCTCATTTATAGACGCTTTACTAAAGCTCCAACAAATCGTTTGGAAGACCTAGTGAAACCTTTGGTAGAATCGATAAACCCGCTCACAGTACCGGTTAGAACAGACGAACCATACATTTTAATGCCACCAATCTCTTTATGACAATATCCCAAGTGCTTTATTAGCATGTAAAATGATAAGCCATTTGGGACATGACAATAATATTTATCAAACATCAATACAGTCGGAAAATCATTTAATCACATATTACACTCATGCGATTCATTGCATAAATTATAATTAATTATATAATATGTATACATACTATATCATATATTATGTGAATACATTGACTTTAAGATATAAATGTTAAAATTAAAAATTAACCTGATTCCATATAGTACCTATAGAATAATAAAATTTAATATTGCGTTTTTTGAAAACAAATATAAAATTCTTTATGGCTTCATGTCGCATGGTTGCAGCAGTGAATCAAGTAACATGGTTGACAGTAAGCACCATCCACTACCACTAGTTCCCAAATGGGTGACCACCCGGGTTCTTAGTGGTAAAAACCTTGCCAAACCTTTACTGTCACGGAATTTATAACACTTCTTGTTATATACCTAAAATAGAATAATTTTATTGTATGCATCATAACATTGAAATATATATTATTTAATCTAATTAAATGCCATATATAAGATAATATCAAAACAACATTTTCTGATTCTAAAATCGATGAGTTTCTATACTAAGTATTTATCAACTATAGTATACTACTGGAATCAATTGTAGATTTAATTGTTAAGTAAAAAGTTAAATGTTCAATTTATTCAGTTGTGTGAGTATGATTTTTTTTGCAGGGTACCAGCTTAGTAGGTTCCAGTGGTAATATAACTGGCAGTAAACACAAACCAAACGTCGGATACAGACTGGGTAGGCGTAAAGCACTTTTCGAAAAACGAAAAAGAATCAGTGATTACGCTCTAGTGATGGGAATGTTTGGAATTATAATCATGGTCATCGAGAATGAGTTGGCCAGTGCAGGAGTATACTCGAAAGTAAGTCTATAATATACTGTTTTTTTTTTAATGTGAGCAGTACGTATCCATCAACAATAGGTAATATTATAACACCTTAAGAATATGTTAAGGTTTATTTTTATGATTCCTTTCTCAGATTTATTTTGGATACTGGCATAGATATTGGTATTCACAATAACATATTATATAAAAAAATATCTACAAAAGATATTTATGAACGATTTTTCCTCATTTAAAATATACAATTTAAGCTATTATAAGTATACTGATTAAATGATATAGTTTTGATGGTAATGTAATATATAATCAACGATATTCCTTATATTAATAAGAAGAACAATAATTTTTCGAGTTATATTCAAATGTATTTATTTATTTTATTTGAAATAATTTTATTAGTTAAACCTATTATAAGGATTTTTTTAAATCTCGTCTATTATCACGAATCAATAATTCAAAGTTGTTAGTAGTAAGTACTAAGAGTTATTAACTAACAAAGAGTTATTATACCTAAATTATAATATATTAATACATCTAACTAGTAACTACTATGTAACCAATTATCGGTTTATCGAAATTGTTTGTAGTAAGTTTAGTTATTCAATCTTATTAGTTGAATTATTAAGCAACAATAATATTTATATTTTATTTTATCCTATAAAAAGATCGGTGGGGCGTAAATCGTATATACCTAATAAATATAATATATATGAGGTATATGTATGGTGACATAAATTTTGATTTCAACAACTTTTAAATTGTAGCTTAATGAAAACGTTATTGATTATGTTATCATGTACATATACTATTGCCTATAACATTTTTAGTAAGTCTAAATAATATTTTGGTTACATTTTTTATAAATATGTATATATTTTAACTGAAGACCTATTTCAGAATATTTCAACTACCTACCTATTTTATGTAAATATGTAGGTAATTAATTATATTAAAAGACAACAAACCCAACTTTTGTCTTAGAATTTATAGTATATATTCAGATTATTTGATAGTTAATAATGTATTCTCAAATAAATAAAACCTATAGAAATCTGACAAAAATAATAATATAATAACAATATTAATAATATGAATTCTACTGCTTACATAATGTAAAAGTAAAATTGTCTTATTATATTTTCGTCACAACAACAATAAATATTTAGTTAAAGTCATAGAAATTGAAATACTAACCTACTATTTATACAAAGCATTTATTGTATCAATCGAATAATAATTTAAAACCACATGCCTGCTAAATAAGTACCTTTTAAAAAAGAGAAAAAATATAAAAAAAATTTTATCATTTTGAATTATACAAAAATGTTAAATTCGATTTCATAACTTGTTAAACAAAATATTAATACTATGTAAATAATTAAAATACTATTGACAAATATCGATAGAATAGTTCTATATGAGGCATTAAAGCCATAAATCATGAAAGCTTGTTACGAAAATCAATGAAAACCAAAAAGCACAGTAGTAGACCTTTATTAATAAAATAATATAACAACGAATCAAGTTGCAGTTCACTAGCTATTGATGAATGGGAAACTGTGAAACATAATACAGACTGCTTCGCTTATTTTAGAGATAAAGCCAAAATGATAGTTGGTAAGGGGTAACTCGGTTCAAATGAGAACTAAACAAATAAACCAGGAAATATAATTGTAAAATCGATTAGTTCTTTACAGTGCTTTGGACATAAAACAACATCGATTCCTTAAAACATTAATGAAAAAATTAATGTATTTATTTTAGTTTCAAATAGTTGCAAATATATTGAATACCGGTGAACGAATAAAATCAAATAGTTGTTTTTTTAAGTTAGACGTTTTACAATAATTAAGCATGATGTGCATAACACAAAATTACCTATGTATAAATTGTAAATAAATTTGTAATCGAACAAATCATAATATTTAAAAATTAAAGCTAGAAATATAAAACTCTAATGCAACATGTAACTTGAAAAATAGTTGAATAAAGTATAAACAATACACATATTTTATGAGAGTATTTTTGTTAAATTTTGTGAACTTTTAAGAATAAGTTTGTGAAAAACAAAAACTTAGCCAGTGAATACCATTTATTTCCACTTCCATATTCTTTCCAATAACTTTAATCAAATTCTCAAAATATTTCAAGCTTAACAGCTATTACACAGTATTAGCAACCTATTTCAATTTGGATTTTAGAGTAAAACGATTTTTCACGCACTTTGCTTACTTCTGTTGCTAACACCCTTCAAGTTTAGTTTTATTATATTTACCTCAATATAGGTGTTTGAAATCTCTTCTATGTAATTTTATTTATTCATTCATAATAATTGAGCAGATCCAGTAATGATAACCTTAGAACCACACTGCAGATAAGTTCTATTGGTTGAAGTCACATTTATTTCATATATTTAAATTAAACCAATATGCAACTACTTTCAATTTTAGTTTAACGATTTGAAGAATGATGTATAGATATATGTTTGTTGTATTTACTAAAAAAATTCTATATTTCTTATGAAATTATCGTTACTTCAGTTTAAATTATTTTTTGATTTGAATATGTATAAAAATAGTTTAGTACACAACACATTTTTATTAGATTTAATTACAAATCAAGTATATTATAATATATTATATTGTGTATTCATAAAAATAAAAACATTACCAACCTATTTATTTTTATATTTTGATTAAAACCAATAATGTATAGGTTACCTTTTACTGATCCGGAGATGATGACGGACACAACAAAAAAACTCACATTATTGTAAAACCAATAAAATCTTCGTTGTGCAAATTACAATATCAATAATTGGTTTTCATTATTTTGTTTTATACGCGTTTAAATTTAAAATGTTGGCATAATATGTGATATCAGTTTATTAACTGCAAAATAATTTATTAGGGATGTAGATAAATATGTATTAAATTATCAATTTTAATAAGTTAATCCTCATAATCAAATACAAGATGAATACCTAATTTGTTATAATTTATATTTGTTTAAAATCACACCTTATCACTCCATAATATAAATAAATACTAATGAAATTAATAGAATATAAAATATCCTTTGAAAAATAATCTGACACACACTGTCCTCTAGGAATTGATTTTTTTGATTTCCAATAATTTATTAATTTACTATTGAATCCCAACTAACACATATTATATTACAATGACCTATTCACTAAATAGATACGAACAGTAGAAAACTACTATACAGCAATGCGACTTCTCCGGTTTCATCCATTAAGCTTACTACAAGATTGATTTAATTCTATGCCATCAAAAAATTATTTTTTTAGCCGTCTTAGAGAAGCGAATTTCTTAGTGTTTTTTTTTCTTGAATAGTTAATATCACAATACCACAAATACATTGTATACCTACATTTGAATTCAAAATTTAATTTAATGAAGTTTACATAACATTATCACGTGTTCTCTGTTATTGAATATCATTCGTAATAATATATATATTATGTATTATTTCACATAAATGTTCACAAAATACGATAGGTATTTTACATATTTGCTGATATTTATTAATTTATGCTATGCAGGGGAATTATTTAAAAATTAAAAATATATTGATAATATTATAATCTATGTCTACGTTATTTTTGTATAACTATACAATATACTATAATAGTATAATACAGTGCATTACACAGCGCATTGTTACTCAGCTACGCGGAATTAAATATTGATTAATTAATGAGTTATGTTTTCGAGTGTTCTACTTCTCATTTCATATTAAATGTTGATAAACAAACACGTTAATGATCTTCTATAGGTGTTTAGAACACTTAAACTAATAAATAATTAGGTGGAAAATAAATTACATTATAATTCATGCACAACCATTCGATTAAAGGCCTCCGTTCTTTAATGCGGGAATAGAAAAATATTTACAAACGCGAATTTATAATTTATGTTCAGCCGTGTACGATTAGCTCAATGTCACCACCAATACGAAAGGTCGGTTTAGGTAGATCGATTGGTTGAGATTCTATGAGTATAACATTCGTCACGGCGCTGTCACTATAAATAAGCTAGGCATTACCACCTTGCGACACGATTAGAGTAGTGACAAGATATCTTGATTGTAGACATAGGCAATATATTTCGCCATTTTACAAATCGATCTTTTTGTAACAATAGGGGAGGATGGATAATGTTTAGTTGTTGGCGGAGATCAATATAAGACACTTTTCAACGAAACTATAATTCCATTTGTAATGATGAATTGTTTGAGAAATTTTGTCTTTTTATTTGTTTCACTGCCAAATATGTAACAACAATAAAAACAATAGTAAAGTTTCAGCTAATAAATTTACTGAAAAAAAATACAAAATAAAATACATATGAAAATAAATTCATCGCTCCGCTCAGAATCTAAAATTGCAAATAATATATAGATTACATACAAAAATACATTGGACAATTTGCAATAATGAATACTAATATAGGAGAAAAATATTCCAATACATATCTTAAATTAATACTTGGGTATTGAAAAATAATGTAAATAAAAACAAATATCAGATAAGTTCAAGTTATAGCATAATCAAAGTCCCCTCCCATCCTACACTCCAATCGAATCTATTCCATATGTGTAGGTATGCTAGACACTCGTTATGAAGATTATAAAATATCTTTGATGTTTTTACCTAATTTAGTCCCTTCTTTCTCCAATTTCTAAATACGAAGTTCGTTTTACATAGGTACATCTAATTAGTTAAATATTTCAATTTTTATGAATCACTTAGCCGAATATATTATTTGTTGTAGGCGGTGCTATCTATTAATTTTAATATCTTATCAATATTACATTAAATAAATAAATAGATTTTTAAAAGAACTTACAGAGTACTGCTGAAATATAGGTTTTTTCCAGATACAATAATGACATTTAATATACATGTATTATAATATTATATAGTCTATATATACATACATTAATAATAATACTACAAACCATATAGCCATAAGTAAAATACTGTAGAATTTATCTAAATGGCTTTCTTTGTTACTTTTTTTTTATCGTAAATATTCATAAAAAATCTTCATTTTTATCACGAACTGGTGTCAGTTTTTTTTTTTTTTTTTAAGTATAATATTACAATTTAAAAAAGTAATGTTAAGTTATATATGTACTACATGTGTAGAATAAAAATATTTTTATTATTTATAAGCTTTAGGTAGGTAATATAAAGACATTTTAAAATAAGAAAACAAGAGATTTGCTCTTAATGTGCTTCCATCATCTAGATAATATTAAAATGTATCATTAAAGAAGCAACCTATACAACTACTTATATTTAAAAATTAAAATAATTAATACCTTAATAAATTAACAAAAATACTTACACATTTAGTTAAATATTTAAATTACCTATGTATGTTTTCTTAAAATTAATGGAATTTTGTGTAAATATGAAATTCAAAGTATTTACAACTTGGGAATTCAACATTTTAAAGTAATAAACTGATAAAAATCTGAACTACTAAAAATATTTAGTATCGTATAACTTATAATTGACAATTGTATTATATTAAGGTAATGTATACTTAATTAATCATCAGAGATACTAAATAAATTTAAAATTAAAAGAACTTCAGTGCTGTTCCAAATACATAATTATATGAATTTGCATTATGCACTATAGGACATAGGTACCTACAAAATTAATTTTTTAACATTTATTACTTTATACTCGTACAATCTCTTAATGTATTTAACTGGAGTTTAACATTATCTTCTTCGGTTTAATATGTCTCGCTCAGGTTAGAGTTTATTTAGTAATACAATTTTAATATAAATCAATTTCTAGTTTACTGTATTATAAAATTGGAATAATAATAATGGAAGTTTGGATAAAAAAGAATTTGAAAAGTTATCTAATTTCACCTAATACTGTCATTGTACTATTTTTAGTGCGTTTTGAACTATCGGAAAGTACTAAATGACGTCAAGTTTATTGCTTTCGATATAAAATTAAATACTTGGTATATTTTGAACAACAATTTCAAGATTTTTTTAAAACATTCTACAATAAATAATAAAAATAAAAACTTCGAACAATATGTTTTACCGAGAGCAAAACTTATATTTATTATAAATATAATATATTTAAAGATATTTTCACTTTATATTTTCTTTACAAATAATGAGCTTTACAAAAATAAATCTTGATTTACAAAACAGTTAGCAGCTTGCTAAAACAATACTTTACCTGAAGTTTGAAAGTTGTTTAGAAAGTTTATAACAATAATATTTTTTTAATACATTGAACTATCGTTTTTCGTTAAAATTCGATACAGTATAGCAAAGCAATTTATATTTATTGCAGGATATTCATACATACATTCATACATAGTAAATATAACTGTATATAATTATGTATATATATATTATTATACATATAATAAACATTTAAAAGGAAAAAAATTATAAAAATGATCTAAAAACGTATTATTTTTGTACAATTTTTGTTGAATCTACATTCGTTTTCAATATTACAGACCTGGGTATATAAAATGTGAGTCTATTTAACTTTTCCATCTTTAAGTATTGATATTTTTTGTTGTTACAAAACTCGAATTCACGGATATTTCAAAATGAATTATACTACTATGTTTTGCGGTGTTCCTATGGGAACGTTATTATTATGGTACATTAGTCTTAAGGTTATATTATGCTCGAAAACTATTTTTCTGCTGGAAAACAATTGTGATTTCAATAAAGAACGATTTGTAATGATAGGATATACATATTTTATGGAATAAAATACTATACTTTTGAAATTGTAGTGCTTAACATTTCACTTATTAAATCATAACATACTACATAGGTACCAAATGTAAAATAATTATAATTTAATTTTTATTTACAATTATTGTTATTTTTTCTACTGAATTCTTAATTATATTTTATTTCATTCATATCAGAGATCTTTTTTATGTTAACTAAAATTATAATTTATAAGTATCACATGATGGTTGGAAAAATATTATTTCTTTTGAACCGTCACTGTAATTTCACTACCTTGCCTTTGGTTAACGATAGTGGAAGTTTTTCTGTATACTTAAGTAGGTATCCAATTTGTCACAAATCTCTTTTTTTGGTTTTTACATTATAATTTCGCTTTTCTGAAATGCACCTCCGTCTAACGACTGAGATATTCAGGAAATGGATAAAACCATTTATATCTTCTGAGCATGGCAGGTATATTCCACAGGTACTATGATACTATTCCTTTAGTTTTTTGTTGGGACTACGAAAAAGCCGTTCTGGAGTCTGATTGATGGATCTTTGAAAACACAACGTTATGTGCGTCACGCGAGAACCCTTTACTAAAGACTTTAACACTTTTTGCATAAAATCCTCCTGGAATTGCACTTACGAGATTAAAAAATAGAAGCTATACAAATTATATACCAAATTAACTAATTAAAATATGCACACTTGTGCATAGTAAACTTAAAATGGTATAATAATATCATTAATCTTATAATGATATAAATAATGATATTATGTGTGATAAATAAATAAGTAATTAATATTTTTTTTTCAATTGTTATTATTTTTATATTCTGTAAAATGTAGTAACTATATTATACATTTAAATTTAATATTTCTCTTGAACAATTAAGTACATAATTCATATTTTATACACAACAAATATTAGAATTATAGAAATATTGCTCTAAATGGACAATATCATTGAGTATATATTATTTACATTACACAATATACCTATATAAAATCATAATATACAATTCATCTAAAAGTTTAATATTTTTTAGTTATTATTGAAAATAAACATAATTACTCAATCCAACTAAGAATAGAGTACCTACTTATCTTTTAATTCAATATAGGTACACAACCTCTCAGTATTTAAATTACTATTATATTTCCAAAATATAAATTAATTTAAGGTAAATAAAATTATGTTCGTGGTATAAGTAAATTTTTTATATTTCTTTAAACTTTTATAAAACATATATTTTTTTAAACTAATAATAACTAGTTTTTCTTAAGCTCAATATGGTTTGTTTTTTTTTAATTTTTTCCTAAATGTTCATCATGCTGCAAATATGAATACCACAATAGCGCATTATAATTTCGAATAAACTCAAAGGTAGGTACTTTAGCTCATGTAACTTACATTAAAATAGCTTTAGCAAATTATTTCTGAATATTTAACTATTAATTAAGTACGGATTTAATTTATTATGTATTATATATAGGTATTTCAAGTTCTGATAGTTTTAATACTAGTACTGTAATAATACATGAATACAAAGAACTTTGAATAATTAACAATACATATGAACATATAATTTTTAAACAATAGAAATTATTATAGATTCAGTTTGTTTTTCTTTATTTATAGCTACACAAAATTTGGAATATTTAATTAAAAGTACAGAGTAATTAATGATTTACATACCCGCGTGTAATACTGCCGGAACACTTCAATACAAACTGCAATGAAAAATCGTTTTAAATAATGATAAGAATATAAATTAATTAGGGCTTTCAAAAACCTTGGGTATTATTTATCAAACTTTACTCACATTTCCATGAGAAACCGATTGTCAGTATATTGCGTTTCAAAAAACAGCAATGCAGAGTATCTACCTAATTCAGCAGCTGTAGCTGTCCAGGAAACTAAGACATATTGTCATCTTGCATAATTAGCTCGTCGCTTTTGCTTAAATCAAGCTTACACGTATTTCAGTCATGACGTAATACAACAATGACGATTTTTCGTATAATTTAATTAAAGTTTAGCTATTCTATTGCTCAATTATTTAGAGTAAAGTTTCATTGTAAAAATTTTGGTTTTAAGTATAACTATTAACTAAATAATAAATTCCATAAATTATCTTTATTTATTTATTATTATTTTTACTTGGAATATAATACAATAAAATATGTTTATTATTTTAAATATTTGTATTCTTTGGCACCGTTTTTTTCATTTCTATAAAAGTAGTAAACATTGATTTTAAATACAATAAGATCACAATTTTAATCTTATACAAATCAGCATAATTTATCTTGTAATAATTGCTCACCAATCGGGATTCGGGAATATTATAAAAATTAAATAAATCAGCATAATATTATTCAAAAAACATATATATTAATTAAATTTAATAAGAGAAATTTAATTCGTTTTTTTAAATTTATTCCAATAACATAATATTTTTAATTTGTTCACATCATTATACCTACCATGTATTTATTTAAAACATAATATTATACAAACATATACTTATTAATTTATACCGTAAATATAAAATTTGACTGCTATGTTCTAATAAAGGTGATTGTAAATTTAAAAAAGGGATGAAGCACCTACTAAGTACCTACTTAATACCTTCTAGCATTTTTTTCCGGGACTCAATTTACCTACTACTACACTGTATTAATTTAACTATTTATCATAAAGCCTTTAATTTTAAATTTTTTAGTTTCTATTGAATTTTATAAATCACAAAATTAACTAACGATTTGCTATTTTATAAATGAATAAATAATAAGAGAAAAAGACCGTGGACAACGTACACGCATTGCATTAGAAAAATCAATTTAAATAAATTATTTATGGTTCTACGCTACTCAATAAACGTCTTGACCGCATTAGTATTTCCACGAACAATGTTAGTTTTTACGAGATGTTAAGATTGAATTTTGTAAGACAAATATATTTATACACTTGAGTATTCATAAAAATTGATTTTTTATAACAATAAATGTACCTATAAATAAAAATATTGAATTGTAGAATAACAAATGAAATAAAGAGAAACTCAAACATAGGTTTCAAGTGTAAGTTAAAATGTCGCTTAAACTATTATTGCAAGTCAGAAATCAATAACTATAAATTGAAGTCAATCATTATATTTATACGTGCATATAAAAACAATTATTAAATTATACCTATCTTCTTCAGCTAAAATAAACGCTAGTGAAATACAAAGCGGGTTTTGTTAAGAATAATTATTATAAAATTTTCTGAATATGCCTACTGCACCGCAAAGAAATCTAGTTTTGCCATTTGAGAGCTAAACACGGTATGATAATTTACTGTATTTTTAAGTCCAAATACTAGACAAAATTAATCCAACCTGACGCCTACATCAAATTGATTAATTTATCTTGGGTTTGTGATAAGAACATGTTCAATATCACAATCATGTATGGCGTATTGGCGTATCATAAATGAAAAGATATTTCATATTTTCATATGACGTTTTTCAAAAAATGGTTCATATTTGTCCTTACACACTATGTNAAGAATAATTATTATAAAATTTTCTGAATATGCCTACTGCACCGCAAAAAAATCTAGTTTTGCCATTTGAGAGCTAAACACGGTATGATAATTTACTGTATTTTTAAGTTCAAATACTAGACAAAATTAATCCAACCTGACGCCTACATCAAATTGATTAATTTATCTTGGGTTTGTGATAAGAACATGTTTAATATCACAATCATGTATGGCGTATTGGCGTATCATAAATGAAAAGATATTTCATATTTTCATATGACGTTTTGCAAAAAATGGTTCATATTTGTCCTTACACACTATGTTTTTGTAAGAACACCTGATAAGGAACCTTGTATTAATTTTTCAAGAATAAGTTATTAAAATTGAAAATGATTTTTATTTTTATTTTGATAGTTGGATGATTAAATTTAATTGTCTAGCTTTATTGATTGAGTATTTTGTAACTGTGCATTAGCTTTATAATTTTATGTAAAAAAAACTTATAACATTTCTTGTAGTTAATTTTCAAGTAAATATTTTGCATTTTTAACTACAAAATAATTATCAACATTTTTCTGATTTTGATGGATTTTATAAAAAATTTAACTTAAAACTCTTGAGATGTTGTAATTTAAAATTATATTGTATTTATATTGTAATTTAAAATGTTGACTATTTTTTTGGTTTTTTTTTAATTGCTGTAAGAACAATACTTATGAAAGAATCTTAGTATTAAATTTTCGAGATTTCTTTCTACAAAGTACAAACCAAAAAATGCACTATAAATTTTTTTGTGCATTTAATAATAGGTTACTTATATTGTACATTACATTATAGGTATTTATTCAAGAAAACTAAATGGTTTTAAACAATTTTTTTAAATTAAAATTCAGCCATAAATGATAATAGCTACTAGTTTTAAACATCAATAATTGAATTGCTTTGGTTATGAATATGTAACTACAATGATATACATGCACACATTACTACCATAGCTCGTTATTATTCACAGAGACAATCATTATTAATACCTATATTTATATTAATTATGAACCATTAATAATAATATTATAAATGCTTCGATTTACAAAATAAACCTATTATTGAAAGTAATAATAAAAATTATTATTATTATTATTTTAAATACCGAACAATTTATATTATGATTTTTTTTTTTAAACTTTATAAAATAAACCTTAAATACTCTTAATGTTCTTTGAATCTTCAGTATTTGTTTGGACACTTTTTAATTCTTGATTAGTAGTTTTTATACACTTTTGAAGTTGAAGCTAAAATTTTAAAAATGTTATATCAGGAACGATTTCCGATCATAATATTATTTCTCTATTTTCCTTTGAAATTGTTTTAAAAAATGATTCAATACTTTTGTTATTACTTGATATTCACATAACTCACATAGCCCAGAATAAATCTGAATGAGAATTCAATACATCCACAAAATAATATATACTTACTAATTTGTTCCCTGGATTTGTTGAATTACTTTAATCAAACTATGTTTTAATTTAATGCGTGTGGTATTATAGAGTTCGAGGAAATGTAAGTTCCATGAAAACCTTATTCTGGGTATTCTATCGGTATAATTTCATTGTTTTATTTATATAATATACGATTAAATTACAACAAACAAATATAGGTAATCCGCTATGGTTATATTTTTATATTATAGTGGTCATTTCAAATTTAAACAGATCACAATCATTGGCTATATTATACTCCCAAATTGTAATTTGATCACAATTAAACGTAGGTAGATACCTAGGTATACAACAAAATCCGTTCATTTAATTAAATATAATTATTCTCTGTAACACTTTTATACTTTTTCGATAGGTATCTGCCCTCTTTTTTTATAAAAAAAATAAGCTCAAATTTATTTAATCCCAGAAAAAAAGTTAAACTCATTGGAAGCCAAAAAAAATTAACGAAAAATACTTAAAATAAACTAATTTAATGTTTTTAGATATCTTCAACCAATCAAGAACATTGAAGATGTATGGTCGTATTATATAATATTATAATCAATATAACGAAAAATCTTATTATCTTCAATCGCATAAAAACTATACATTGTCTCTGTCTTAATACATTTCATAAACTGCCATTATGTATATAAGGAACAACCATTTTGACTGTGTAAATCATATTATGCATATTATTTATAAGGATTTATAAAAATAAAGTAAGCACTTAGCCGTTAGAGTTTCAATTACTGGATGGGGTCGCCTTCCATCATATTAAATCATTGGACTTTTTTGAATGATATATTATTAACATTATCGTTTATTTTTCTCAATTAGTGCTTGATGCACATTGATAGTAAATATTATTTTAATAAGAAAAAGGGATGCAATTAATGCTTCTGTGCATTACATATAATTTAAATAATATTTTTTTTTTTATGAATTAAAGTTTATTTTAAAACAATGTAAACTTTTTCAATCAAAATAATTTTTAAAAAAAAGATTAATTTATCAAAGTTATAAATATGCATATGATAGTGTATTTTTATAATTATTCGCTCAATTTTCATACTTATTTTGCTCATATCATATGTCAGACTTAACGAAGTTCTTAAATTAACTTTATATGCAACTGACAGTGACCTATAATTTTTGAAATTTTGATGTATCAACAAAATATTTTAGAAACTTTTTACACGTCAAAAACATTAGTAGTTAGCATGAAAAATTTTAAACAATATGTACACATAGTCATGCATCCTTGCATCTAACAAGACGTGTAAATTATACACTCACGTACTTTTAACACTACCTTAAAACAGTTTAAATAAAATAATTTCGGAAAAGTTGAAATTATAACGAACATACTTTATCATAGAAACTAACGTTATCAATATGAAACATAAATTAAATTAATCACACATTAGTATGAAATTTGAATACACTAAAACATTTTTTATTCTTCTATTTTTATGTACACGAAATTGATAACAAACATGTGTTATTTCTTATTAATGAAAAAATGTATTTCATAAGAACTCCATAATCTATAAAGCGTGGTGAAAATGTGAAATTACGCTCTGTGCCTGTATTGTTTATTTTGTGTAAAAATATTTTCATTCACTTTTATGCACACAAAGGGAGCAATTTATTTCTTATAGGTGGGAAGTTCCCTTTATTTCTGTGTCAAACCGCACCATAACCGGATGGATTCAGGATGCTTGCACATTTATTTCACCCATTTTCCTACTGTAAACCGGAGTTTCGTTGGCCCGGAAAAGCAGATCCGTTACCGGTCAAAAATATACACACGCTTTGTTTTACCCACATATTTTCCATCTCACAGCCTCCGGGGTATAATATTATACAGACCATATACGTATCTAATAATGTATCTCTATGGGTTCTTGTTTTTATTATTACTCGAAATCGTGGCTTTATCTCCTCCCCCAATTCTTCTCGTAGTTGAATGTGGTAAAAGTTCTTTCCGGTCAGGAGAAGTTGAGGAAAAACCGCCAATTAAAAATGCATCAATTCTTCTGCACATAAAGCATACGTTTTCCTAAACATCCGGTTCTCTTTAATTTTAAAATGAAATGGAGTAACATAAAATGAAATCTAAACGGGTAAAAAGATTAGTGCTTCACTTTTCAAAATATATAGCAACATCTTCAAACTAAATCCAACACGATATCATATTATCATACAAATAATATTGATATCAATTGATTTAAATAGTAATACTACCTAAATAATTAGATTAAATCAATAGTTGAAGTACCTCCATTGGGAGGCCTCTTTTCTTTGTCTTTTTTCTATATTATTGTTCATTGTTTGTATCGCTTAATCTTACTTTTCAAATTGAAACAGATGTAATAATACAGAATTTTGAGGAAAAAAATCAGTGTAAGAGAAAATTTTCCCAAAAAACACCATATATATTCTTGTATGTATTTACTTTAAAGTGAATAATAACTATAGATTAGCTTATATTTTAATATATTTTCAGTCCTGTCTCAGTTGAGTAATTTGTGAATTTAAAACTGTGTCTATACAATTCTCATTAAAATGTGATATAAACGTATTTATCTTTCGAAGCTAAGAATATATGATATTAAATGTATAGAAACTAAGTATGAAATATTACATTATTGATATTATGAAAATTAATTGAGAAAGTTTGATATTATTAACACATTACATTTTAAAATATAAAATATATACATACACCTTCCCCATCTAGAATAATTATAAGCTAAGGTATTCCACGTGTCATTTAACCGCACTTGATGACGTTTCTTCAAAATAGTTCAATGGTTCTCATTATTAATAGTTTTTCCGTTTTATAACGGAAAGTGATTAAATAATTTAAAACTAAACTCTTTATAAATACCAACTAAAATCAAACTTCCATCTCTAAATGAAACTGATTAAAAGTTTTGAAACAAAGTAGCACTTTTCTTTTTTTTAATGCGATGATTTATTTGATTTAAATTGCATAATATCATATCACATCACTATTATACCTGACCACTAAAATAGGTAAACGAAAAGATACGAATGGTTGACATCCGATCTCAGTAAAGTTTCCTGTGTTTCGTAATTATTGTATTTCACACGTATTTGTGAATAGCAAAACAATTATTAATACAAACATGGTTTCTATAAAATAAATAATATGAAATATTTAAATGTCTACATAAAATGTACAATTTTTTTCTGTATGAAACTTTAGAAGCACACCTTTGTCCTACCAGAAAGTTGGTTACATAGAACATTCAAATTAAGTTATTGCATCGTTATTACCTACACACTACTACAGCGTTAAAAAGTATATAGTTATACTTATGTCAACATTTCTATTTATAACCATAAGCTAACCAAAATATTATTTTCCCAATACCCTATAAGTATAATATATTAATATATAATAATTAATAAATAAATTCAAAAAGTAGGTAATTCATCTGTATGAAAAAAAAATATATATTTTGAGTATAAACTATAATACTAATGGTATCGTTTAAGAAGAAAAAAGTTTGGCAACAAATTAAAAATATATGAATAATTTTAATAATTCTAATAATATATCCACGGTACCAAGAAAATATTACAATAATCTTCGCTTTGGTGAATTGCTTAATGATAACTTTGATATTCAATCTAACTTCTGATATCTTTCATGATTTTTGAAGTTCAATAAATCAATACTTTTTTATGCTTCTGAAGTTCTGATTTTGAATAGATTGTCAACTTTCTATGCGTGTTATGTATTTTTGTCAAATTTTTGCAAGTATAATTGTTATTGATCTTATTTTTTTTTAAACCATTTTCGAACACTCAAACTTATTTATTCACCAATAATGACCTTTTTCATATGATTCTATCTCTTAAAAAAAAAAATAATACGCTGTAATAAAAATAATTATATAACCTGAAGCATTTATAACAATTAAACAATTAATTTAAAAAATTTTTTTTAATTTTTTTTTTTTTTATTTTTTTTTTTTTTTTTATTTTATTATTTTTTTATTTTTTTTTTTTTTTTTTATTATTTTTTTTTTTTTTTTTTTTTTTTTTTATTTTTTTTTGTTTTTTTGTTTTATGTTTTTTTTATATTTTTTATTTATTTTTATTTTTATTTTTTCTTTTTATTTTTTTTTTTCATATTTTTTCATTTTTTTTTTTTTTATTTTTTTTCTTTTTTTTTTTTACTTTTTTTATATTTTTTTTTTTAATTTTTATTTTTTTTTTTATTTTATATGTTGTTTTTTTTTTTCTTTATTTATTTTTTTTTTTTTTATTTTTCTTTTTATTTTTTATTTTTTTCTTTTTTTTATTTTTGTTTTTTTTATTTGTTTTTTTTTTATTTATTTTTCATTAATATTAATTTTATTTTTTTTTTTTTTTATTTTAATTATTATATTTTTGTTTTTTTTTATTTTTTTTTGTTTTTTTTTTTTTTTAATTTATTTATATATTATTTTTTTTTTTTTATTATTGGATTATTTATTTTTTATTTTTTTTTTTTTATTTTTTTTATTTTTTTTCATTTATATTTTTTTTTCTTTTATTTTTTTTTTTTTTTCTTTTATAATATCATATTTTTTTTTAATCTATTATTATTTTTTTTTTATTTTTTTTTTTTTTTTTTTCTTTTTTTTTTTTTTGTTTCTTTTACCTAATAATTATTTTTTTTAATACTATATACTCGAAAACAATACATGTTTGAATAAAAAGTCCAACGGTTGGTAAAAAAATTAATTTAATTTGTTTTCCATGACTATAATTTAATATTTACTATTCTTAAACGTTAGAAAGTAAAACGAATTCCAATTGTCCATGTATGATACGCCACATATAAATATATAATAATGTACAAATCGATATCAATGCGTCTATGTACGTATTTAATGTACTTATACAATGCAAGGTTGTATAGTGCGGGACGTAAAACTACTAAATTGGCAGTCTTTTGTTTTTATTATTATTTTACACACTTTTTATGTACAATATTTTCGAAGATTATGTAGCTATTTCCTATACTTATATTTCTACCAACCAATATTTATGTACAAAAAATAACACTACTTTATTGGTTTGTCGTAAAAGTCAAAACTTAGTTTTAAAAGCTCGTAACCTGGAAAACCTCCCGGCCTCCATCATATAATACCATCGCTAAATATCGACGGGTATAACCTGTAAAATTGTTTTCTGAAAGTCTGAACACACTGCTTAAGTTTGACAAATCTGTGGTTAAAAGCTTTCCAGTTTTCACCCATCCTGCAGCGTGTGCTTGGGAGTATATTATTTCAATGTATTTATTTCATAGAACTTTATTGTCTCAGAAATAGAACACTATATCATACGCTGTACTGAAATAGAGTATTTTCTAGAATTTACAACATAACGTAAAAATCCACGTTTTTGACTGACGATGAATTATTTATCGTCTTTAAATTAAGTAACTCTATGTTTTACTAAAAAAATTAAGCATAGTACTACAACAGAAGTATTTAAAAATAGAACAACGACTTAATGTGTTTCATAAAATTAAATCTTAACATTTATAATTATGGTTGATTCATTAAAAAAAAAAACAAATGTAAGTATATAAGCTGTAGGTACTTTATTAAAATAATATACATTATACTATAACTTTATTATAGCTTAAAATATTAAACGTTAACTTCATAGCTTATCTAAAACTTAGTTACACAAACTAAAATGATTAAAAATAATTAAGAAATTAATAATTTTATAAAAACTAAATTAATTATATTAGTACTATTTTAAACACTAATAACGAATGATTTTTTTTTATGTAAATTTATTCTTAAGCGATTATTGTGATTAATTCCGGTATTTATATATAATGCCACGTGGCACAATAATTCAATGCATAGCAATTCAAAATACCTACATTAAAATATAATAATAAAACAGGTCAACGCCTTGGTTCAATTTCGATTTTTTAATGTACACTAGCACAAAAGCCAACTTAATATTGATATTTTACATAAAATATTAATATTGAACTGTAGTTAAGTGGATTCATAGAATATTCATAGAATATTCATTAATCATTTATTTCTTATATCGAATATATTATGTGCATACTCATTGTCAAAAGAAAATAATTTTGTGTATTCTCTATAGTAATTAATATGTAACTACACAACAACAATTATTAATTTTAGCAAATAAATAAATGTAAAAAATATTTTTATACTCTGCATTAATTATACTTTAAATGTAATACTTAATTTTTTATTTTAGAACAACTCATTTCAAATAAATTTCAAAAAACCATCCAAATTGCAATTGATTAAACAAATGTTGATTGTAATATCATTCGACATAAATACACATTTGTAAAATATTATATACCAAATTATATTTTTTTGTTTGTTTATTTTAAAAATATTATGAAAGCATTTCATTAGCAATTATTATGATGCTAGAAGAGTTCAAATTAAAATAAAACAATGGAGATATGAACATTAAATAGCATGGTTAAGCAAAACAACATATTAAACCAGAGCACCCACAATTTAACAATCGATTATAAAATATAACTAATAAACAAAAGAATTCCGTGCTTTGTTGTTGAATATAATATAATATTTATTTTCGTACTTTTTTACCTTACAACAAATGTTTTTGAATTATCTCAAAAATCTAAAAACAATATTTTTAAAACTATATCTGAGTTATAAGAAATAATAATCAAAATATTTCAAAATATTAAATACTTGGCACATTGAACTAAATAAAAATAAACTAGGTGAATCAAATAAAAATAACACACTGTTTTCAACTATGAAAACAAATAAATAGAAACATTAAGGCAATACAAAAATAATATTAATCGATACCCAATTGTTTCCTATTAGTTTAGAGGTATTTCGGAATTTTAAAAAAAAACATCGAAAAAGGAGAAAGTTAAAAAAATTTTTGATTTATAATAATAACTTTTAATGCTACATTTAAGGAATCAGCATTGGAATATTGCTCCTAAGTAAGTGGGCCGACTATTTTTTTTTTTAATTTTCATTGACTTAATCTTATCGTAACTCTATTAAGTATTAATTTATTTCCCACATTTAATACCTGTTATATTTTAACATTTTTTTAATTTTTACCATAATTTAAAAATTATAATATTATCATTACCTTTAGCATAAATTTTTTAACAATATTAAACTCTAAAACGATTTAACCTCCACCATCAATTATGATAATATAATTAAATCAGTTTGTGAGTCCTGTAGAATCATAATTAAAATATTTTTTTAACATAATATAAGTTAATTTTACTATAATAATCTGTGTTACTCGCAGACGAAGAATTCCTATATACCTACCCCCTAGATGTTGTCAAAAGTATCATAGCTATGGTGGTGCTTATTAACAGCTTTAGCGATTAATATCATTAAATTAGGTTAAAATCTTTAAAAATCAAATCTCTCAATGTTTGTTAATGAATATACAATAAATATATAGTGAAAATAAAAAAAACTAATTTCAAAAATATTTCTGAACTCTGGTGTTCATAGAAATTCAAACTTTTATTAAAAGTTTACATCACAGAGATTCTGTGCACAATACGAAGTTTAACATCTACTTAATGTCATAGCCACCTTATGCTGTTTGAAAGAATACATCAATGAACCTCTATAAAATAATGTGGTTTATAAAACAATTAAGAATCATCTAAAATAAAAATATATAATATTATTGAAAAGTACAGATTATAAAATGTTAGAAATATTAAAACTACAGATATAAACTATGATAAAGTAATACATTTATTTATGATCAAAATCTAAACAACTATTGTTGTTCATTATTAAATAATATATTAATATATAAAATGCTGGTTTATAGGTAACTGATATATACAATGTTATTTACAATTATTATTCTACATATCATTTTTTTTAGTCAAAGGCTTTCATTTGATTAGCGGTTAATTAATTTGTAATATAAGTTTAACTATTTAATAGTTTACTTAATTATTGTAAGATTGTAAGCTGTAACTATACACTAATATAAACAATAAACAATAAAATAGCAAATATTTTTTTTATTTAAACTTAGGTTTTATTTATTAACGATTGAATTTTATTGGAGTTTTACTTAAATACTAGAAATCTTATAAATACTTTTAACTCATTTATTAGAAAACATGTTATGTATCAAATTTCACTTTATCTGAACTATTTAATTTGATTTATTATTTATGAATTACGACCAACATAATAATTATTCACAGGCCTTAGTTTTTAATTTGTTTAAAGTAATTCAAAACCCGCAAACATATTATTATTTGAAATTCTATTTGTCACACTTGTACAAAAATTAGATTTATGACGGTTTTAAAAATGAAATCTAGTTATTTTTACTGTGAATGTATTTATTTTTTAAAGCGTAACGCACGTCCCTATAATTCATTATACATTTTGATAATCGAGACTATTTCCTTATAATATAATAAATTATCATTATTCATTGTCATTATCCATCTGTATTATACACTATAGGTGAACATACATAAATTATAAATTGTAGATACACGGCAAATTGTTAAAATGTACGATTGATAGCAAAAGAATGTTATCGGAAAGATCAAACTTGTTATTATAATTATTCGGTAGGCATGGACGAATTGATTAAAATCGTGATTCCAAATTAAAGCCGACATGCAAGTCCATATTAAAGTAATAATAATAATAATGATAACACAATATTATTTTAATGTCCGTTACATTTTCGACGACCATCGTCGGTTTATATATTACGTTTTTATGATAAATTCCAATATCAATAGGAACGGTCAAAGAATAAATTATACCCGATTTTCATTTAGTACATAATAGGGTAATTTTATTGACCGGAATCGAAATTGAATTTGCACCTAACGCCTATAATATATCTTTCTACCCACCACGTGCCGTTCGATCAGTTCCTGTCGGCATAATAAGTACCAATACCGCGGAGCGCATAACCAGTACCCACACGTCATATAATATTCGATTTATACCCACCACCCCTGTTTCAGCGGAGAAGAAGCGTCGGGAAAAATGATTATGTGAATATATAATATGGACACGTATAGGTATTATAATATATTAATATTGAGTAATATACTATTATTATATATACACCATATCACGTGTATATACTGTATATACCCACGTCATGCGTGTGAGCGTACCGTAAAGCCTATATATGTGTATATAATATATATATATATATATTATATTTTGTATGACGTCTGTTATACCCACATAGTTAATGACACGGTGAGTAAAAGGTTGAAATTATTGTTGAATAATTTTATTCGCTGATAAAAGAAATGTACAAATTCGACCAATGAAAACCGAACTAAATAAAACATCGGGTAATGTTTATGTATCAAAGTACGTATTTATATTTCTATTCTGCTTTATAAAAGCCAGATGTTATTTTTATGTTTATGTTGTTCCAATATTCGGTTGCCACGTGCTTGGAAATCGGGTGAAGGCTACACCGTATTCCACATGATTATAACATTATATAATTTACAGGTCTATATAGAGGCCGTGGAATAATGTGTAACGTTATGCACAAATGGACAATTTTTAGTCTTTTATCGTTCAACGGTATAGGGTCAAGGTTCCAGATTGATGTGTACATGTCATAACGACCTGATGACTGCGTTCCGCTTTTTATCACTTTTGTTTTTCACGAGGAGTTTAAATTAGTTTTCCAGAAAATTGGACTGATTAAATTATTAAAACTGCAATATTGTGGAAGATAAAACACGGTTCCCTCGGTAGTATAAATAAACGGCAAAAGGCCTGCAATTTTTGTTATATGAGTAGAAAGTTAATGTTAGTTACAACACAGTTTCGTACTTTGACTTGGTTGTGAGTTTTAATATCAGTTTCATTATCTTGGAATCGTTTCTAAGTGCGTGGTTTTTTTAATTTTCTTCTTTTGGCTCTAGTTAAATAAATAGCGTTCGAAATTTAATTATTGTTTCAGTTATTTGAAAAATCTGTGTCCACCATTACACAAAATTACAAAGTTTCATTATTCTACGTTATTACAACTCTAATGAAAATAATTAATTAATATTAAGACATTTTAAACATTAAAACAAAACTTAGTATCTTAATATACTCATTACATTTTTTTTTATCAATTTCAACCCCGCAATATAATAACTACTCAAGTAAATTAAATCCATTAATAATGTTGTTTTATTTTCTATATAATAACTAATTAATTAAGTAACGACTTAAGTAGTTACATAAATAAAGTAAAACTATGAAACATTTCAATTGACACATTTTATGACAAGCTTACATGTGTTGAATAAAGAATTTTTTATAATGTTAATATGTAAGTTTATAAGTGAACCGACATCATAATTCATAACAATAGTAATCATTAACAGATTTTATTCATGCCTATCGATTTTTGTTTAAGAGTTTTAACCAATAATGACCACAGAAATATGAAATTAACTTAATTCAATAAAATTGCATTTTATTGCAATTAATAAATAAATATATATATACAGTTATTTATTAATTGCACACAGTTATTTGGCTCTGGTTTGATCAATTCAATTCCGAAAACAATACTTTTTCAAAATTAATTTGTACATGAATTGTACCTAAAAAAAATCTACAAACACAACTGAAAACAATTAAATAAGCTACAATAAAAGCAACTCAAAGAAACAATATTTTATTTTTTTAATATCTTGTTATTTTATTCTTAAACTTCGCATATTTTGTAGTATGAAATTAATTTTACTACAAAAATAAAATATTACCCTACCTATCTCATCCGCCATCTAGCACTTGGCACACCTGACACTGACAATTTTTCAGTTTAAGACAACGAAAATATATTCAAAGTGAACTTTGCCTGTATATAATAATTATATTTAAAATCGTTTAAGTTGATAAATGCTCGTACATAATATCGTTCAATTTATAGTGAAAATAAATGGCCGTATAAATAAACTGACATAAACTATAACATTATAATATTTTCCCCGTTTTTCTTCTGATAAATACATTCGAATGTTAGGATTTTTTTTATGTATTATTGAAAATAATCCAGTAGGTACATAAAAAGCAAAGTATTATACAATTATTATTAACGATGCTTGCGATTTTTTAACTATGTGTACACAAAATGGGCGTGAGAAAACTATTATCGAATTTCATATCAAACTCAAATAGCTGCCAAGTTCTTCCAAAACTCTCAATTTTAATGGTGTGTATAATATGTTCACCAAATTATTATTAAATTTAAGCAGTCTTTCGACAAAAGAATAATTCTTACACGCCTCTTTTTTGGTACCCTAGTTTTAAATTAAAGTACATTTTTAGATTCATACAAATGTTTTTGTACTTTATATTTTTCTGATAATTATGAAAGTGAAAACTAAAAATAAAATTTTGTCTTTGGAAAAATTAAAGCGCTTTATAAACAACTAACCATTTGGAACAAATTTGGTTTTTTCTCGTAATTATTGTCTAAGAAAATAATCAAATTATTGATGATTTCTGAATAAATAACAGTTATTTTTATTTTTAAGAAATCAAGTTTTAATTTAAATAGCAATTTCAATTATATATTTTATCAAAACATGTCTTTGGAGATGTTCTTATAGAATATTCACAAAATTAAAATAAATAAATGATTCAATATAGATATTATTACATTTATTATGCTACTTATAAAATTATAATTTTTAAAATAAAATTAATCTAATAACTTTAGGCACGTCTAACTTTATTTTTTCTCGAGTATAAAATAATTTAAACAATTTTCAATAATTGTTTTCATAATAATATGAATATAAAAATTAATTTATTGGATGAACCAAAGTTAGGAACAAAATTCAAAAATGTATTCACCTTTCTATCCACTTTAAAGCATGATATTATTACATATATAGAAAACATTTTGAGACGTTTGGCATACTCAGACGTATATTTTAACAAACAATGTTATAATAAAAATATACTTTTTAAGTTTATTGTAGCTTTTTCTTAACAAACACGTTTCATTTAATTTTAAAAGCATTGGCGCCATAAAGTGTCCTATCTGTCCTTTAACCTTTTGCAATAGACATTGGTTGAATTTTGTTGTTGGTTTTTTTTGCGGTTTTGTTATTTTTACTACGCAAAATGTTATTTATTCACCATTCATCAAGCATCTTTTAATTTCCGTTTCAAAATAATCCATTGTTTTTCATTTACAATTTTGTTTCAAGAGAATTACTACATTTAAAATACGATTCGCGAGACATTAAAATATTTCTCCAAAGAATAACGATTATGTCTTATAAAGAAATGAAAATTAATAATATACAACTAAATAAATCTAGGTTAAAATAAAAATTGCTGATGGTGTTAATCTAAAATTAAATAAAAACATTAATATGTGTTCTTTTGTTATCTAATATTTTTATTAGAGATAGTAAAAAATGATATAGTATCATTTACAATTTTAAAATAATTGTCATTATATTTAACGTTTGTAGTTTTTACAGTAAAGAAGTCAAAAACGTTTACATGTGTGGGGGGAGGCGGTGTCAAACGGTATTTTTTACTTCATGCATAGATGTATAGAAATTAAGAAAATATAAAATATATCATCATGCACATATATTTTTTGTATACAACAATTGCCTACTTCTCCCATTGAAAATATCTGTGTACTCGTATGCCACTGTAAAAAACCTACTATGTTCATTAGACATAATATTAAGTTACTATTTTACAGGATACGTATATAGCTGGGTACTACGAATAATTCAATCATGGGCAATTTAGACAATTGATTCAAATGTAGATGTTTATATTTTTCCAAGTATATTAATATTAAAGCATTCATACATTGAATTTGTTTTTCAAAAAATGTGGTCTGAAGTTCTTTAAAAAAAAAATGATTTATTAGGTATAAATGTATTAATAGTTTGTAATGTCAATATATTTTCAGATCAATAAAAAAAAATAGTTTGTAAATATTTTATAAGTTAATTTTTCATTATCATCATAATATGTAGAATTTTTTCTGGAATTTTCATTCGTATATTAATTGTAAGCTATAAGACCAAATATATAATTCAGTCTACAATTATAATAAAATAAGCGTTGAAAAACCATATAATATATAATTTTTTTTTTTTAAAACGCAAACTAATTTTTATAAAACGCATACACAACTGGCACGACACCAATTATATCGACTAGAAAAGGATCAATAAATGAACCAAAGACCTAAACCAGGCGACTGGTCTGGGTTAATTTATTAATGGCATATAGTGGTCGTGGTGAACGCGGTAGAGGTATGGTGGTCGGGTGGGTTGTAGTGAGGGGGTGGGGGAGGTAATGTCGCCAATGGGAGCGCCGGGTATCGTTAAAGAAAGGGTCCAAAAAATATGTTACGCATTTGACACGGAAAAAAAAGCATTTGTAAAAATGTTAAGTTGAGCGTAAACTGGAGTAAAATCTCATGTATTTATAATTATAATTTTTTTCATCTGTCTACTCAATCGAGAAATCTGACACGATTTATGTCAGCAAACGGTTTTGAGGAGAGGGGCGTGGTAATAAAAAATTGCATGGCTGTCAGAAAAGCGGCTATGATAGTGGTGGATATGCGCGTGTGGTAGAAGTGGGTACACGAGGGGACATTTCTCCGACAGACGGACTGTTACTTGAACAATTGCCAACCCCCTATTTCCCCTACTAAATTACAGAGGTGGGGGTTTTTTGGCTCAGGAAGCTCGCCAGTCTCTTCCTGTTTGTGATGTATGTTTTTGTCGTTCACACACCCCCGAAAAGCGGTATTATTGTACGAACGCATTTCTCTAATACGCGTATGTGTAATACATAGAGATATAATAATATATTATACATTTTTTTTTATCGCATATCATAGTTAACGGTCGCACTCGAATACTCGTTAAGAACAACTACAGATAACATAATATACGGTGCGTAAAAAGCCAAAAATGCTAAAATTATAAATTTTTCAGTACACCCGAAACATTAAATCACATAAGATGGGATTGTGCAGTGCATTAGTTTGATGAAAAATATTTTGTGTTTCTCTTTTTCTAGTTTTTTCGTATTTTTAAAAACCTCTCGTACAATAATATGTTATATTTAAAGTCCACAAATAAATACAAGTGTCGGTCACATAAAAGATTGAAAAATAAAGAGATTCATAATAAATCTAAAACACTATATCTGGTCATCTGGAGTATACAATTGAAAAACCTATTTATAGTAGTTTGCTCATAATATTACCACGTCAATACAATATCAAGTTATCACATAATTTGCTACATTAAATTTACATACAAATGTATAATACCTACAAAATAAGTTTCTACTCAAACAGGTAGTATAAAATAGTTCAAAAATGGCTATTTATTAATATAGTTTTGAAGTGAAGAGTTATAATTTTACTTAATTTGGATACCAGTCTAATATGATATTATTACAAAGGTAATTCTTATATATATATATTACATTCAACTTACATAAATTTTATAATTCCATATGATAAATGTGCCATGAATACAATAAAACCAAAGATTGTAAAATAAACAACAAAAAACTAAGTTAAGGTTTTACTTTTCGTAACAATATAAAGTACTAGATGATATTAACATTTTTTTTTAAAAATTTTTTCAACAACTATTTTTTTTTTTTTAGTATTATTTTCGTTCTATTTTTACAAGAACAATAAAATACGTGTATTTCTTGATATTAGTCATAACTTAAAATAAATACAAATCTTAATCATACACCTATTTATATTGTATTATATCAATTTAAAGAATTATTAAAAATGATTTGCTTAAAAATATAATTCAATACTTTATTAAATAGCATATTAATTAAGGGGGTTATGAAGTATGTAATTCAAAGAAAAATGTTAAGACGTAATGTTTCATAATATAATTTACATCATACAAGTGAATTACCTATGTTTTCTTATCATTATTTTATTTACGTTAAAACGTTCTTCGTTATTTCAAAAGCATTATAAACCTTCAAATACTAATAACCTTGAACATATCGTAGGTATATACACTAAACAATATTAACAATAAAAAAATAATTGTTATTTTTAACACATTAACCCTACCTATATTAAAATAAAAAATACCATAGGTACTCATAATCTAAAAAAATTGTATAAGGCTCAAGGTAATTTTTATGCAAAAAAGTGTGGTCATTACCTACTCAAATATATACACATTACACGGTACCTATAACAGGTAGCCTATTTCTTTTTTTTAATTTAGTTAAAACGAATTTTTCAAGTGACATTGATTTCTTCTATATTCACTATATAATCTAGTTTTTAAACTTACCCTAATATTTTGATACTCTTCAAAAAATAACATACTGGATTTTTGTATGGCCATTTTCATAATTAACGAAAAACAAGATAGTTGTCTGTAGAAGCTGTGTGACAACCACGTGGATTGGATTAGTGTGTGGTAAAAAAATACCCAATAAAATCTTTGAATAGACTTTTATCTATGCCCATACAAGGTACTTTACCTGCTGTACGCTCGCGAGTACATTTTCACATAGTCAACTAAAAAATATAATGTAGTTTCGTATACAATGGTGGTCTAGTGTGTATAATAATGTCTGGAGCCTGTTCCATTTTTCTATGCGCATATTATAACAGGGCTTATGTTTTTATATTTGTTTTTGCTGCGTGTGACTGAGATTACGTATATCACCGTATACCTACCAGAGTCGTTTAAATGGGCTTACGTGTGGGATGGAAATAAATGCACTGCACGACTATATAATATGACAGTCATTAAACGAAAGAAAACGCGAAGCGGGGAGGAAAAAAAGAGATTATTCGGTCGGAGACCCGGGTCAGTTTTATTGCACACCGATCTCACCTAATCCAAGAAGAAATCTGAAAATAAAAATGTCCGAGGAAGAAACGCGTACCTATATAATAATATATAGGACTGGCAGATACGGACTACGGACCTGCAGGTCCACGCATAAAACCTTGGCTTTAGCACTTTGGATGATGTTTTATGAACACTGAGGACTGAATTCCCTCTCACCGATGTCGACGGTAAATATTTCGCTCTGGTAATAACGTGCACCTATATAAAGGGTATTTGTTTATATACATATAAACATATTCCCAGTTACGCTTTTGGAGTTCGGAAACCTACGTAACAATTGCCACAGACGCCCCTCGATAGCTCGATGACTGTATAGTAATACGTATATCCCGTCAGAAGTCAATCCCCCGGTGTGCGTTAACCGATTATTTGTTTTCATATAATGTATACGTACCTATAATAACCAAACAGTTATTTTTTTTCATTTATAAAAAAAAAACATTAACACCCAAATTAACATATTCACATGGAAACAATATACATGAATAATATAAAGCACTATATGCAATTTTTAAAAAAAAAAACGTTGAATTTTAATGAAACATAATAATATACGTATAATATAATTTTATCGTCCTAAAATTTTAATCGATATTGTTTCAAATACTCTATTAAATAAGAAGTCGTAAATTATTTCAAACAAGCTGTACAGATTTTATCATGTCACAACTGTATTGTGTTTAAAAAATTACATTAAGTACCTAAATTATACACTTAAATAAATTGAGTGGTTAGTCTTTGATGGAATTGTGAATATCCGACAAAAATTGTATATAATACAAATTACAACATTTTAAATATACTTGCATACTTATAAATTATAATTTCCATACCCTTAATAATTATGGAAGCTGGAATTATTATGTACAGCTTTAATCGGCCATAGCCATTTAATAACTTAGGAATATCATTTCAGTGAATAAAGTATACATTCTCAAGGAAAAATTAACACAGTTTTATCGAAGAATTAAAATAAAAAATATCTATCAACTTATTATAAAATAAACTCTGAGCAGTTATAATGGTAAATTAAAAAATAAGGACACATTTAATCTGAAGGTTAATGAAAGACGATCTAGTTGAAGAAAATAAAAAAGTGCTGTGAACAATATCTGGGTGGAAGGCACAGGGTGAAGTTCCCGAATATCACCACACCACTAATGTTAATCGTAATGAATACAACTTTGAAAATGACTGATGAAGGTTAAACCACTGGAATCGTAATGACAGGCTTCACAAAATATAGCATATAAGCAACACCATTAGTTCAAATAACTTGTGTAAACTCAAAAACAAGTATTTCATTTGAATATATACAGTGTCTGTAATTTTTTTAAATAAATGCTCATTGACTGGTATAATTAATTTTTGTGGCCACACAATTTAATTAACAAACAACTTTAGACCACATACTGTTTTTGTTAAGACTGTATAGGAAACTCAAAGGTCAAAATAATATTTATGAAATAGATACTTAAGGACTTAGACTGTTATAATGTTCAAGTACATTGTTTTAAGTAAGTAAATAATTTAAATATTAAGATAAATAAGCACAAGTTATGTTTTCATCACAATGAAGTAGTTATGAAGCTTAAAACTAAATTTAAGTAATTAACGTAAATAATTCAACAAATAACTAAGAAAAACGTGTTTGTTTTATATCGTTTAACTATTGAGAACACTTATTTTTAAAACTTTATTATGAAGCATATTGTTGTGTTATAGACACAAGTTGACAGTACACAGATATCAATTTTCTCTTAAGGTCCAAGTACCATTCTAAAGTTTCGGTTAACTCAATAACGTTTGACCGTCTGTATCTTTTTTTCTGTCTTTTTCGATTTGGACGATTTCAACATGCCTGTTAACCAATAAGTTATATTGGTTGAAAACTTGGATAATGGATCTACTTAGAGACATCATAGTTTTCTTACAAAACAAATTTCATTTGAGTTTGAGAAATAAAAAAAAAATTCTTGGGATCCATCCAAAATAATATTATGTACATAAAAAAACAAATTGATTCTGTCATGGTCACACAAGTTATCTTCTGTATTATATATATATTATACGTCATATACTCATGAGTGTATAATATTATGTAATATATATATTATATATATTTCCTCTCTTCCTTCCGTCTCTTTTCCTTTCTTCCGGTAACTTCGACCTCCGGTAGAGAAATGATGGATGACAAAGTTGTCTTTGTTCCCCTCCACTCGAAAAACCCACTGCCATTTCCAGAGCAACGACGATGATACACGCGAATTAATACGTCCACTGACGATCATAACTCATTGTTTGACCGAGATGACAAGGCTTGGATATATGGAAAAAAGCATGCATCCTATATCTGGAAACAAATTATACGATGGATCATATACATCGAGAACTGACAACATGTATGAACTATGTAAACATCAAACATCAGTGTTAGGAAACTACTTTATCGATTAAAAACAATTTTTGGATGGTATCAATATAGAACTATGACATCTAATTTGAAATAAATCAAAGGTTTAGTTTCGACAAGTTGGATTCATTTTCTAGTTATAATAAGATGTTTTAACAATCAGTTTAAATCAATTTAAAATAATCTCTTCTTTGAAACAAAATCATTAACTGTGATGCTCATGAGAGAGTATCAAACCAAATAAAAAAACAAAAATATAATTCGAACTTAAATTAGTTCTTAGTGAATATTTATTTATTTTACAATTTATTTTTGTGTGTATAATCCATTTCAATTTGATAATATTTTCAATGAATATAGGTACTACATTGAAACTGATATTGTATACATTATATAGACGGATACGGGATAGGTCAATCTTTTGAATAACTCAGTCATTCAGTGTATAGCATAAAAATATGAGACGTATTCAGAGTAAGAAAAAAAATTGGTATGAAAATCGTACATCCTTTGATAATCGCTATAGAGAAATGTATAGTAAAGACGTGCTAGAAAATGTAGAAAATATTCATACACGTGTAACGTACACCTCACATAATCTAAATGTGATTTATGAAAAACCATATTCGACAAAAACTTATTTCCGTCGTGCTTTCTGTTGCAGACGTCATTCTATTCTACGTCACTGAAAACGCTCATATCCGTATCCACCATCATTCTGCTGGGTTTGATCATGGCCTACCACGCGCTCGAAGTACAGGTAAGCTTAAATCTTTTGTATATTATGTGCCATGAAAATTTTACAAACAACCTTCAAAGTTTCAATTGTATCAACAAAAGAAAAAAATAATATACGTCACTTTTACTAACATTCAAATACAATATCGAGTAACCGGAAACATTGAAAAGAAATCTTTTCAAAAACTTTACTTGAAAACTTACTTTACACAATGTAACCACCGATGTCAGGTGTAAATGTTATTTCAGTAGTTTCATTTGCACCAGGAACTCGATTGGAGGTTTCTCTGTAGCTTAGAATCCTCCATTATTATTCATTTCGAAAAGCAAACAATCAACAAAAGAAAAGTTTTCACTAACTTTAAGTCGTGTAGGTATCATAAAATAATAACTATTATATGGTTCACTCAATATTATTACTCAACTTAAACATATTTTTTTATTATTATTATATTTTGCCTTGTAAAAACTTGTACCCTAATAATAAATCTCATTTAAATAACCATTTGTTAAAAAAATAAGTTATATTTTTCTTACATTCAACTCGCATTCAAATAAATCAATTAAAATGGGGGTGAGTAGGTAATTGCTCTGCAGTGTTCCTGTACATCTATAGGAGTAGAGTATACCTCGTGATTGAGTAGGTCACTGTGATGGATGTTTTAAATTTGAATTCAATAATAAATCATAATTGCATATTATAAAAAATGCTTCTGAGCGGAGAATTTTTGTCAGCCTATTATTATATTAATATATATTAATTTTAATTATTATAGTAATTTATTTTTCTATTCGTAGTACGATATATACTACATAATTAAAAAATATCAACTAAGGACCTAAAAACAACAAGAATCATCGTTTAAATATCGAATTTTGTCCAGATTTTAAAATCTAATGTCCACAAAAAAAAATCAATTTTTATCTTTTTTAGATTTTTAATCCCTGTAAAAACTACTATGAGGAACTTTCTATTCAATTTTCATTTTTTTTTCAATGTGTGGCTCATTATATCTATCATTTTAATACAATGGTTTTAAAATAAATTTTGATGAAACTTTATGTATACAATTATGATATTATAAGTTATAACATAATAATATATTATAACTGTTTAGATGACTGCACACAAATTGTGTAAATTAATTTAATGTTACATCATGAGCATAATTCGCCAATGTTGAATTATAATATATATAAATTTATGATGATGGTCCGTCAGTTTTTCACTCATTATTTTAAAACCAATTTTGTTTTTGGTGCACCCAAAATCTAAAATATTTCATTTCCTACCATTTAAATTGGTTTGCCTTTTTCATTGATATAAAATTTAAGAAAAAATAATATTATTACATAGTATAACTTCTTTTTATAATAAATTAAATTTTAGAGGGACAGTCTACTGCGTTAATTTAGTTTGACCTTATTTTCAGTATTGGGAGTTTGTTATCCTCGGATACATGTAAATTATTGTACAGTATTAGTTTAATGTACGAAAAATAACAAATCTTCTTGTGGGTAAACAAGAGGCAAAGAAATATCGGCAGACCCTGAAAATGCATTTGAGACATTTCTCCAAAAACATAAAAACCACATTATCTGATAAGTCACTTTTACTTAACAAAGCTATTTTTGGCTGACACGGTGAGTGATTTGGTTATTAGTCACAAGGGTCGTATTTAACAGTCATCTCTCGTTTCTGGTTGCCATTTTTAAAATATCAAAGTTAGTGACATTCATATTTCCTCATATGTTATTTTTATAATAGATACTTACTGTTATAGATTGTGTTATCATTCCTAAACTCTGGTGCTCACTGTTATTTTAAATAAACATAAAATACAAAATAAAATTATTATTATTTGAAAATGGCTATTCAAACATAACCACTGCTGCAGGTTCTTGTTGTTAAACTGAAAAATCAAAACTATTGATTATTTACAATTGCGAGTATATCTTCTTCCATCAATTTATTTTTACTTATTTCATATAAATGCATAATATAATTTTTTGCTGGATACACGAAAGAACTTTCAAATGCGGAATGATATATACAGGCCAGTGAAAATGGATACAGTTTTGTTTGTAAAGTAGAATTATGTAGAACATATTCAAAATGACCCACAGGCTGACTCTTCTTGTTTTGAATATGTTTATTATAACAATATTATCTTTCTTCTTATATATTTTAATAGTTCAAAAAATATTCATTTATATTAGGCTATACATGATAATTTATAATTTAAACTCGTGTACTTATAAAGTATAATAATATTCATGCACGTCTATCTGTAAAAAACAAAATACAAACACATATTTTATTAGGCATTGCACCACACATAAAACTGTGCACTAAACTTAAAAACAAATAAACTCGTATTAGAATTAAGAACTCTAAAACATAGAGCTTACTAAGTCTAAATTAAAAGTGAGCTAATTTATTTTGATTTAATATGGTTCGTTTATAGATAGACCGTTCACAAAATAAAAGGTTCGACTAATGATAATTATGCCATTTTATGTAGTTAGGTACCTATATAATATAATAATAGGTATAGTTTTTAAATATTATTTTATTGAACTGCAGGATAACATAAAAAGAAGAACTGCACTAAAATATAATTGAGTTAATATTATATAGTTATTAGTTAATATAGAGTATTTCTATATTATAAACAATATCAATTTATATATAAGTAATATAACTATAGTAATATAATGGATTCCATGAACAGTCGATTTTTATTTATTTCAAATCCTTTTATTATATACTTTGACTTTATTTTTTTAAGATAACAAAATAAGAACTTTATGTTCTTATGGAACTATGTCATCAATAAATTAATAATATAATCTATATGATAATTTCATTCTCTTCGCTTGACTTAAATTATCTATAATGATTAATGGGCATGAAAAACTATTTTTAAACTGTATAGTATAGTTTTTATGGTATTTAGAGCTCAAGCTTCTTTTTACTATTATTATTACTTAGATAATTTAGTTAAATTTTAATATTTTAAAATATAAACTACATAATGTTTAAAATGAGTTTTGGGTTCATTGTTTTCATACATAATAAGTAAATGTAGTAAAAACATAATATTATTATTATTAACAATCAATATTAATGTGAATACACTGTACATAATATAAAATGTCAACAAAAGCACGGAAATAAATAAAATTCTGTGGCGTTGATATATTTTTTTACAAACTTTATGGTTTAATGATGGGGTGATATGGAAATTAAAACGAGGGTAGGTACTATAGTTTTCCGAAAGAACGCACTATGGAATTTACTTTGGGTCGGGACATTCCTTTACAGCAATTATTGATAGTGAACCTAACCAGACCGGATGGCGTAGAAATATAATATATACGTATAATTGGAATAGTTCTGGTCGTTGTTTCCGGTAATAAGAATATAATATTCCCTATGGAAATTATTCGGTAAAACCTGTGAATATTAGAGGGGGGCTAGCTAAGTTAAGGCAGCAACAAGTAACCCCCTCCTGAAATAACACGCAAATTGCACCCAGGAAATATTATAGCTTTAGCTCACTTATACGCACACACACAATCAAGTATTAAGCTGTTTTATTTCTACCCTAAGTTGTTTAGCATAATACACAATACTGCGTGCCAACACTATACATACAAATTCAGATTATTTCTTGTGGCGATTGCCATTGAACACGACACCTTAAACGGTGCCAACGGCGGGGAAGGATAGGTGGAAATATACTAAATGAAATGTCCAAAACGGCAAAGTGTAATTTGACCCTTGCATTAAGTCCCATTTGACACTGTTTTTACAAAATATAACTAGTGTAACGTGGTCGGGGGTAGACCTATAATTACGATATTAGTAAACCAACAAATAATTTATATTCCTAATAGATAAGTTGCCACAGATGAGGATTGATCTGTGATCACTAGGTATTGCAAGAGAATTTTATAAATAAAAAAACACATTTGATTTACAACCCTAAAATTATTTATTTTTTTTAATTCGTACTTTTCTTTAAGTTCACTCGTATAGATGATAATTATTGTAGAACAAAATTCAATACTTGATTTTATTAAAATATAATAATTTAGATGGGACCAAAAAGTTTTGATACTTGAGAGAGTATTTTTTATTTTGGTAAATTTTTCAGTATGTAATTTATATAATATAATACATATATATCATATAAACGGTACACACTATTAGGGACTCCAAAATATTAATTACTTGAAAATTGAACTGGTATATTACATAACATTATTATTTCACATTTTTTAGCTTAAACTATAAACCTAATTTAGTAATACAAATTTCGAAATAAAAATATTCTCATGACATACACAATGTGTTGAAATATATTATAATTAATATTATATTAGTTTAAATTCTTTGTATTTATTCTTGAAAAAATAAACCCATCACAAATTAATTGAATAAGGTATTATATAGTATATCAAATAAAATCAAATGTAAAATTAATTCAATGCTACAAAATTATTTAAAAATTAAAAGCTGACCAGACGTATAATGTACATACCCCATAGTGGCTCGTACACATTTTAAATTTTTAATTCGCTCTGGAACCATAATTACTTATATAATTAGGTATTATCCACATACAAAAAACTCTTCGGCTTTTATGTTGATGAACGAATTCTAAGAAATATATTTACATATAGATAAATAAAAAGAATTCCTGTTTACTGATTTATAACTGATGTTCACTGCTTTTTGAACCATTTACTCATTTTTACACAAATTTTAAAAGTTGATTTTATATTATATTTTATTCCAAGTACCTCAATAGGTTAGCTTTATACCGAATTCAATAGTGGTTTTATATTTTATTTTTGTAAACCTCCTAAAAAGTTCTATACCTAAGTTGATATATCGGAAAAATATCCCTCCAATGTTTGCTCTTTTATTGAAGTAACGTAACGCATGACGTGACTTGAAAGTAAAATGCTGTCAAATATAAACCGTCAGAAAATGTACATTAGACCACTAGCTCATTTGACCAAAAAATAAAAGAAAAAATTTGAAGTAACGCCTGAATTACTTTTATACTAATTAAGAGCAAACATTTTTATTTCATTAAAACGTTGGTACATAAACAAATGTGAATACGTATGTTGTTCAATTATGTATACATGTAATTTTCAATTGTAAGCACATTAAAACCTCGATTGTCCGAAATTGCACGTTTCCAAGCTATATAAACGTGAAAGTGTTGATACTGAGAATTTTTTCAATATGCAATTTTTCAATATGTAGGTACATGCATATTACATATTATATTGATATACATATTTATTTATATTTAATATGATCATACATATCACGAAAATATATACATAATATTATATGATGTATTGATATATAATTTATTATAATATTAATATTGAATTATTATCGTTTGTTATATACATTAATTTACTATAGATAACTGATAACTACATATCTACATGATTAAGTGTACGAGCTCTACAACGCTTATTGATATTTGGATAACAGAGCGTTTGGATACGTAAATTGCGTTTGATATTTGTTCGGATAATAGAGGGTTCGTGTAACGAAGGTTTCGATAATCAAGGCTCTACTGTTTATTAATTTACGAGTAATACAATAAAATAATGAATTGTATTTAAAACGTTTTTCGTAAAGTATGACGGTATGTTACAAATATACTATACTTGTTTGCTATACTATGCGTCTCATTTGAAAAAAATATGAAAACTCATAAATATTTGAGAAGTTACAAAATAATCGTCAAAATAAACTTGTTAGGTTACTGATTTTCACTGTTGCTCCAATTAATTTCCAATACCTTTTTATGCCATTGTACAGTAACTACTAGATAATATGTTTGATCTGAGACAATTACATAACGTATTACCATGCTTATTAAAATATTACTTTTTTTTTTGTAAAACGATACTAATATATAATCGCATATTAAACTACTTCGATTCTTGATGAGCAAAAAAAATATTCCTTCATTCATTGCGCACTTGATTTCTTTTCTCCTTAAGATTGAGAGCAAACTTCCGAATGTCAATATCACATCGCAGTCGAGTGTTTTCGGGAAACAAACTTGGTGCAAATGTTAGTACATCTAAGGAAAAATATAATGATCATCCGAATTTCCTAGCTAGAGATGACAGTAAAAGCCAGATATTCATTATCGCATTTGATGTTCACATAGTGTAAGTAGATAATAATATATTTAGTACTGACCTTATAATCTGTGATTTAACATTCTATGTTTAAAGCGTTTTTAAGCAAAAACTCGTTATAGATCACTATTTCAATCGATAGATATTGCGTTGTGAACATTAATAATTGTAACCAAAATTCAAACAATAATATTCTATATACCACGTATTATAGTCTATATAACATGACCTGTGCACTTCGCTGTTCCTATGATTACGATATTGTTTACCTATTCGGTGCACTCAAACGATTACTTGCAATAATTCTGACATTCCAATAGGGACGCTTTATCAAAAAATGCTTATTTTTCAAAGAAAAGGGCTTCGAATTAACACAGATCAATCAATTTTTTTCAAATCATATTTTTTTTATGTACTTGTGTTTTTTTTCATTTTTGCGTGATAGATACTGAATTGTATGGGATGAATCGATATTATATTTGCACAGGTTACACCTGCAGTAACTCAAGTGGACGTTTGTAAGTAAACAAGCGATGTGGTGGTGATAAAATAATATAAAACAAAACAACAGTGATAATAATCGTAGTACGTGTACTGTATTAATGAGTACCTATAACAGCAGCAGCCGACGAGACGTACATTTAATACTTGATAGGATACGACAACATGCTACTGCGCTGCCATAGTCACAACGACGACAGAATAATAATAAAAATAATCATCTGTATCGCCGTAGAATAAAATTGATCGGAAAAACAATGCTATACGTGGAATAACTAAATAGTTGTCCAGCAATCGTAAGAAAAAAAAATGTTTCAAATTCGCATTCCCCGAACTGTTAGCTTCTACATGGCAGCAGCATTATCACGCATTACCAGCTGCAGGGCAATCGGGGTATGATTTATAAGGATTTCGTGATTTAGACCCTACAATTGGACATTGGTAGAAGGAGGGGGGATATCAATGATTTTGAATATTGATAAATATGTTTTTATCAAACTATTATTCAAATACTTAACAATTAAAAATCAGAAGGGAGCTGTTAATTGATACTACTTACGCAGGTTTATTACGTTATACGAATGCAAATCAAAACAGCTGGACATGATACATGATACTGAGTGTATTGAACTTCACTCGCCTCGTCCATGGGCGCCCATAGGTAACATTTTAGAGGGGGGCAAGTGTCCTGTCTTTCACCACTCCCCCCAATGGGCGCTCATGGCCTCATCGCAATATATATGAGTAATAAATTGTAATTTTAAATTTTAAATTTACGGTAAATCCCCTCATTCGGACAAAATGGATTCTGAGTGAACCAAAGATGTTTAAACTGTTCAGAGTATATAATTGTATATAAATTAAACTGTACGATTAACCGCACTATTCATTCGGTTTCAAGTCTCAAATATCCAAAGACCAGAGCGATAGAATTATTAAATTAATAAAAATTCATTTAGTTGTAATTCCTACTTATTCAAAGACTTAAAAAAACGGTTCGATGTTTTTTTCACATACAAATAATCCAGTATACCTTCAACGAGTTGGGTTCTCTCTCTCTCTCTCTCTCTCTCTAAATATTGTATACACCCCTGACTACTACTATATTATATACTGTGTAAACGTAATTTTTCATTTTCCATCCACAGTTGTTCATGATCGACAATTGCGCGGACGACTGGCGGATCGCGATGACGTGGCAGCGGATTGCCACCATCACGATGGAGCTGGTGATCTGCGCGATCCACCCGATCCCTGGCGAGTATTACTTCGAGTGGAAAACCAAGCTGGCCAACAAGCACGGGAAGCTGGATACTCGGTGGGTGCCGTACGATGTGCCACTGTCGCTACCGATGTTCTTCCGGCTGTACCTCATCTGCCGGGTCATGTTGCTTCACAGCAAGCTGTTCACGGACGCATCGTCCCGCAGCATCGGCGCCCTGAACCGGATCAACTTCAACACGAGGTTCGTGCTGAAGACGCTCATGACCATATGCCCGGGCACGGTGCTACTCGTGTTCATGGTGTCCCTGTGGATAATCGCCAGCTGGACGCTCAGACAGTGCGAGAGGTAAAAACCAACCGACCGTCACGGCGCACCAAGCGACCGTCGAATTTATTATAATTTATTATGATATTATTGTTATTAAATCGTATCGTCAGCACTGCAGTGGCGTTGAGTACGGACTTTGTGGAGGTGCTCATTAAACCACCTAATATATTATGCGCCGGCAAAAACAGTTAATTGAATCATAAGACTACAGATATACAGAGCTCCACTTAAATTTAAAATTTACGAATTATTATTTTTTTTTAAATCGTCATTACAACCGAGATTGATTTAGATTTTAGACAAATTCTATTTAGTTTTTTGTGCTAGCATTTGCCGAATATCGTGAAAATCAAATACTCAATTTTAGTATTTTTTTTTTTTTGAAAAAATAAAAGTTATCTTAAATATTTCAAAAATTTATAATGGCTGTGTTACGTTAATACGTATATAATGTCTATCTATATTTATAGTCACAATTGAAACACATTTTTTAATAGAACTCTACGTCACTGTAGTAGTGTAGTATAACTGTATATTGAAATCTACGTACTGGTTATGTTCCGAGGCGATCCTCGGTGATTATTTTTTCGGTCTTATTCATCGTTAGTCTCCGATTCCGCATCGGTACAACTCTTTACGTGCGATTGAAAACGAACAACGCCTTATCGATACTTGATACATGTACATTGTATATATTGATCAACGCTGTCAATCTAATTGTTCGAGTGGTTTTACTTGTTTTCATTGTAATGTAACGGCCGTTTTCCGATTGTGATTCTCGAACATTACGAGAACTCACTATAGTCTATATAATGTTCTCTGTCCGCCGTGCGATCAAAAATAATATTATATTATACATGATAAATACCGCTTTAAGCCAATAACGGTGTATTCTATTATAATATAATATTATTATTGTAATAGGCACGTGCCCATCTTCTGTGTAACAAAAACAATACTATATTTAATATCGTTTTGCAACAGTTCAAGGTGACGTCCGACGCGACCGGTCATATTATTAATTGGTGATCAGACGTTTGTGTGTAGTATTGGTAGTTCTGTTGTAGGACTGAGACATACGATATATTACTTGAACAAGAAAATAACTTATTACATTTATTATTGTGTCTTTCCATAAAGACGTATCCTAAACCTCCGTCAAACAGATGACCATCGCGAATATCGGTAGAATGAACAGTGCTACCTGGTGGTTAATATTATGTATTCGAAGTTTTTGAAGCAATCTCGATGGCGATTACAAACTTAGGTATATATGTATGGCATTGCTTGGTATTTTAACTGTTAAAAGGACGCAATATTTTCCACTCACTTAAAGTATACAGTATATACTATATAGTGGTCGAGCAAAACTAAAAACATCGTTTTTGCCAAACAATCGACTAAACTTGTACCAAACGCGTTTTTGCTCTCTTTCTACATTTTATTCCTCGGCACGTTGAACAAATGTCGGTAAAAATCCAAACCTTTTTCATTAGAGTACATACATAATATATACACACATATTGTGTTTATATATATAAAATTCAATTGTACCCCTCGCGTTTGGCACAGTAAAGTGCTTTTTTTTTATAAAAATGTACTCATGCAATATTTGAACAGTCATGTTATTTGAAAATAGCATGAACTAATTCTTCAGAGACGACGACCAGACATTGTAATTAAATTAAATTCCGTCATTGAAATAACTGAAACGTGGTAGCACGTCACGTTAATATTTCATATGAATATTATCAAAAACTCATATATTTAACTACTTGTAAGTTGTAATAAATAATTAGAAATAAGAATAATATTTTTAATCACCAAACAGTTGCGAATAATTTTTAAACCGCAAACATAAGAAGTATGCTCGTGTTAACCGTTGATACGTCAATAGGTACGTCATAACATCTATTCAAATCTCTCGAAACAACAATATTATAGTGTTTCGTAATACTAACAACGAACCCGCGCTTTGCTGTGTACTGTACTACTGTGTTTGGTTCATATTTTGATTACAAGCGGTCATTCTAATTAGACGAAACCCCAAATCGTTCCAAACATTAAATACAGTATATACATTATACACTCGTGTATTCACTACACAACGCCCGACTAGTTCCTAAAAGGAAAAACTAATCAATGTACATTTGTACGCAGTACTTTTTCGGCAATTCATCAGTAAAAAAAAACCCAACACGAGCGTTTCCAGTCCCCTAAACAAAATCACGATATGACATTAGACAACGCGTACACCGATAAATTTAAAACCTAATAACATTAACACTTATAGTAAATCAGATTCATTCCAAAAAACATCAGAGAATATTTTTTTAGTGCCTATTTTTTTATTTATTTCCGCACCACGTCCTGCTGAGGATATTATTGAAGACACTCGTCTAGTCGTGTGACGCGCTCGTTCACGACGCGCTACTATTCATATACATACATAATATATCACATATGTATCAAATTGTTTCGATACAAAATTCGTGTACACAACTCCTCCCACCGGACGTTTTGGCAAAACTTTGCACAAATCTCAACTCCATTTATCGAACTTAGAAATAACAACATTTACCACCAGTAATTTGCATTGTATACCTTCCTACAACGGAGGTATGCAGGTTATATGTGTTAAATTGTACACTCTAGAAACAAAGCAAAACCGAAAACCAATAAAAATAAATAAACATAAGACCTTATTCGGAGAGTTTTTCATTATCTATAGGTTACATAACCAATAGTTTGGTTTTCCACTTTAAAATATATAGTATTAAATACAGGAGTTAGGAGTTTAAAATGTTTGACGGATATTTCCTATGGTTTTCGGACACAATTTCAAAAACAATAATATGAGTTGTAAGACATTTTTCAAATGTTCATTATTTTTCTGAAAGTAATTTACCTCTTAGGTACAAATGAAATATTATTGTCCGTATTCAAAAGGGGGTCAGCCTAAAATTCCACTGAAATATTACTAAATATCATTATCCAAAGACTTTTTATATTTCTTTTCGAGTTACCCAATAGTACACCATAAAGATTTGAAAACTTATATTTTTCAAGACAACTATTCTTGATATTTGGACCCTCGACCTTACATACCTAACCTTCTCATACAATGACAATGGCGTTTATGTATTTCTTTAAATTGTAAGCCCGCAATTCAGGGCAGTCAGCTGACTGTACACATTTCAGATATTCACCCAGAAATTTGAATGAATGAATTTCACTCATATATTTTAATAAAGAACAGTTTTTACACATTTAAACTTTGACAAAGCATATTTAAACTAGTTTGATAAATCATATAAATAATACCAAGAAAATATTACATGGATACACTATTATTACTGAATGTACATTGTCAGCGAACTATTTGTTTTCTCTATCCTACCCAACATAGATAAAAATATACAACCTAGTAAAATATTTATTTTTAGTTTTTGAGTAATCTTAGGGTAAAATCTCTTATTACAAAACTCATAGAAAATAATATTTTTGAGTGTATGACGTATCAACTTTTCTAAATGTTGTTTCAAAACAGTTTAATATTCATTTAAATGTACAAAACTTTTTGTTTATTTTAGAGTCAAATAATAATAAAATATAATACTGACATGTTAAACCCTCAAAAATTGTATACCCCATCAGTTTTGAAATACTTCTCAAAAATCATAAAAACGATTTTACTTAAATGCATTTTATCTATTTAGCACACGGGTCTGAGAGAAAGAACAAATATTGTGCTGACATCCTTTTGACTGTTTAGTCAATACTGACTCGACGTCAATAAAACAATGTGAATATGTTTATGATATAAATAGCTTAAATTTAGTCTAAATGTTGTGTTTTCTCGACGATATTGAAAAGTATTAGGAATTTTGGATTTAAAATTATTAGACTCCATCTCGACTGGATCTAATTTGCTAACAGAAATTGTTGACCACTCCGAAAACTGACAGGCACAGTTATATAAAAAAAACATATATTATTGTAAGCTAACACATTAATCTCATCGCTCAGAATCAAAAATTGAAACCCTTTTTGACTAACTTTACATAGATAAGGAAAATCATAATTTAAAAAATGTATTAATGTATAATATTTTATTGTTTAATAATAATAACATTTTTTTTTACACAAGTCATACTTTTTAGAAATGGTGATTTTACCCAATATATAAAACACAAATTGCTAAATTTTTAACTCACGACGAGCGAGTAACCGCGATATTATGTTTGTCGGCGAAACAGTGAAAAAAAAGTCAAGACAGTCATCGCGGCCATTCTTCCCTCGTCCGTTTCTCGATTGTATTTTTGTTTTTCATTTCCTTTTTTTGTTTTGCGTCCACGAGTGTGTATATGTATAATGTCGTGCAATACAGTAAGACGAAATTCTAGCCGTGAATCTCTATCCCATTTTCACTGTTTCACAAGTGTGTGTTATATAGTGTAATACTACAGTTGCGAAACGAGTCTTGATCACCTCCGGGCCGTTTCCTGGGGATTACACGCCGGCGGAGCTTTAAAGTAGAATGCGCAGGGCCACCTGCATTATTCACAGGATCCATGTAGGAATAGACACTTTCATGCGCTGTTATTAAGAAATTATTAGAATTGTTTGTATATTATACAGGTACTTTATAACATGGGTGCGTTTGGAAAATCCAAGAAAACCCTTGGTAAAATAATCATGAATATAATATAACGTCATAAATATCAAGTGTTATTGTTAACAAGCCGATGATGGTCATACGTATTTTTGTGTCATGTTATTGTAATTTGCAATTGTGCCCTCAAAATTGTTTTCTACATTTTTCAAAATCTAAGTGCTAACAATAACTTAACCTATTTTTCGGTACATTTATAAAATGTACTCAAACGTGTTATGATTTTTTTTTATATAGGAGCAATCAGTTTTTCAATAACATGTAGGTAAATTTAAAAAAAGAGTGCAAAATCAGTTTTTCAATTTTTTAAAGGTCCCAAAACGGGGTAATATTTTCATATTTTAAATATGTCCACGAATGGTTTATCAAATTACAGATAAAAATTTCCGAAATTTCCACAAACAATTATCATCTACAATATAGTTAATGTGTGAATTTTTGTTATGTTAGGTCCAAAATGTGAACAATTTCCTGAATAGCAGTATCTACAGTTCGCTTACAATTATTTTGGATGATATTTAACTATGAAAATACAAATATACTACTTTGTAGTCAGCATTTTCTACATTTTACGGAAAACAAACTATTACAATATTCTATATTTATCCAACAAATTAAGCATAAAGAATGTTATTTTTGTGAAAAAAAAAATCAAAAGTTTGTGATCAAACGTGTGGCACAAAAAAAACATGAGTTACATTCCGTACGAGTAACTGATTTTGAAAAAAATCGGAAAAAATTCGAGTTTTTGTGTTCAATATGGCATGAAAAATACCCGAAAAATGTGTGTGCACACATAATAATATTCAAAATGTTTTTTTTATTTATTTTTAATACGATTTCGTACGACTGAATAGGAACTAAATTCCACGCGAAAATAACCTCCTGTATTCTATTTACTAGTGAATCTGAATTTTAAAAGGACATAGTGATTGAATGTTATTAAGAATAAAAATGGATGAATTTTACACTTTGAACTGTTGCAAAACCTCTGTTAAATATCGAGAACAGAAAATACTTTTAGACAGTAAATGTCAAAATATTTTTAAAACATATGTTAGTTTTCGTCGAACAAGAGGCGCAAAAATAGACAGTAACACAATTTCAGAACATCAACAAACAACACTATTATTTTACCGTTAAATAATTAAGTTAATATTTTTTATTTTTTATCCATTCTACTGAGCATTTTGAACCAAGAACATACCAGCCCTACAACCTAAAATAACAACATACTAACATAATATAGGTTTATATATTGTATAATAAAACAACCGGTAATAGTTCTGTGACGCTTATTATCAGGTTATATATTTATTAAACTAAAACAATGCGAAATAAAAGCGTTGGGATAAAAATCCACTGATCAACTGAATACTAAGGTAATTAGAAATTATTACGTCTTATTTAAATTAAAACTATTTCTACACAGAATAATTACAAGGTAATTTTAATAACAACAAATCAATAATTAAATTTAACTCCTGAGATTTAAAACCTATTTTTAAAATGGTCATAATCTCTAACTTGTTAGGAATAATAGGTTGTATTTATCCTGTATTTTATTCATGAACCGTAATGTTGCCAAGTAATTATTCACTCGCCACCAGGGTATACATAACTATGAAACAAAAGAGAGGCGTTCCTCGTTCGTCGTGCTTCGAATGTTCTTCCAGTTAACTGAGTTTATCTAAAACTCTACATTTATAAATCAAATATAACTTAAAACACTAGTCATATAGCCCTACAACTAAATGTATACAAGGGTGGAAATGTTTAAGGGAAGGCTAATTGAGTTTGGAGACATCCGTCACTACCAACAGGTTTATCTAAATACAAACACTTTTGAGTATTATATGACATTAATACTAAACCGTATATAATATCAATATCAACGCGAAAGCCAAGTGCAAACTACAACAGATTCAGTTTTCGTAAATCATCTTCAGACGTAAACATGTTTTTATTGTTTTAAGTAATTATTAGAGCAATTAAATAAGACATTAGTAATTAAGAGTGGGTGGTTAGTTAACGTGGGGCGTAGGCGATAAGAGTTAATACTTGATTGTGTAAACACTGTGGTACAAATAACGTAGTCATAATATTTACATAAAAAACAATTATTATTTTAGTTTTAATATGCACAAAAATAACAACATTTGTGATCTAATAATAGATCCACTTTCGAAATTATAAGAGTTATACTAATGTACAATGATTGGTGATCAATTACTTTTCTAATGTTACTATTATAATTTTCCATCATACGTGAAACTAACAGAGAAAAATCGGTTTTTTGTTATAATTATACTTAACAGAGTACCTATTTGGTCTTGATAATTTCCCCGGAGCTTTACCATTAAAACTTTTTTTTTAAACCTTGATTAAGTATTCTTCAAGATAGATCATGCATATTTTAGTTCTCTAATCTCAAAATGTTCTTCTCTCACTCATAATTCTTTGGGATTCTAATAAAATATTAATTTGAAAACTCTGCGGTTTCGATATTTCATGGTATTTTGAACAAAAATAAATCCATTAAACTGTGTAGTTTGTGTGGCTAAGTAAAAATAATATAATGTTTTTTTTATGTATAAAAAACAATATATTCAATTCAGTTCAGAAGATTTACAAATAAATAAATTATAACTTCATTCTAATACTAATTAAACTGCACAATAATACATTCAATTTTTAAACCAAAAACAAAATGTTTGCAGCTTTTTTTAATTTCAAAATACTTTAGTTGTATAACAAAAAAAGCTGTATAAAACCATGCTTAAATATCTAAATATAGGTATACAGACTAAAATTTATAAAATTAAATATGATAAAAACAAATTTTAATGGAATAAAAATGTAGTATAATAACTAAGCTATTAATCTCCCTTCAAAAAAAAAAATGTTGGGAAAATATTTACAAACAATGTGAGTCATTTGCAGTGTAATAAATTGTTTAAAGTTGTATATGACTTTCTAAGCGTCTAAGCAGACATTTAATGTCCAGCATTTATCAGTTAAGGAGTTTTATCAATCTTTCAATCCCTCTCAAAATGACATTTTTAACGATCATGAAAACAGTCATACTTAAGTTTTTGTTTTCCAAACGTCGAGATAATATACACTTCGAGTTCGAGTGATTTTGACGCGTCATTTCAGATCTCGAGTATACTTGAGCTAGTATACTTGAGCTTGGAAAACAGTCCACAAGAATAACGAGGAGTTTTTATTTTTTTTTAATTCTGTTTTACTTAGTTTATTCTTTATGTACTAGAGAAAGAGAGTAGAATATTACTACATTAGGACACCCCTTTTTGCTTTTCATCTTAATTATCAATTTCCTTCGAGTTATTTGTGCTTTTTTGTCTGTTAAATTAATATCCGGTTATTTACTTCCGTTCGATTTTATATCTCCATCCATAGCCATTTCAAATTACTCCCGGGAGCAATTATTCTTCCAGACAAACAAATGCACTCGGCGCGTACCCACAAAATAAATAACAATACCAAAAATAATATAGAGGCTGATCTGGTTGGTAGGGGGAGAGCAAGCTCGCATAAAACAGCAATCAAAACTCACTTTTAGAAACGAATAATCATTTTGATTATACTTTCATTAGTAATGTTTATCTGTTGTTCATTTTGTTCCCCCACTACCACAAACCACTACCGTGAATATTATCCGTTGCCTCTTTCGACTTTTCACTGAAAATTTATCGTCGAACCCTTGTCGCCAACGATTTTATTTCCATTAAAATTCCACCGAGATGCACTCGTATGTATAATGTATGTTGTATAGCTGGTAGAGCGAATTTCGGTGGTTTCTCGAGTAATAAATTTGTCCAAATTAAATCCACCAATCCAATTACCGTCCCAGTGAAATCCCTCATCAGAACCTCTGCGGTGAAAACTCAGTAAATGCCAATGAGACATTTTTATCCATTATTCTAAACTGAATTAGTGTCATTATGAACGGTGTTGTGAAACCTAGTCGTGATGGCGATGGCATAATAATTGTTCCAGCTTACCATCCAAAACAAATTAATGTATTTAAAACGACTAGAAAACCCAATAGTAGCCTACGTGTCTGTTCTTAGGCGTGTAATTGTCATGATTAATGTAATATTATATTATATGATATTCTCAAATTTACACGAAAAGCGTGAATTTAAAAGAAGTTTTCTTTAAAAGAAAATTATCATACCGACCACCTAGTAGTGTAGGCTGCTGTTATATGATGGAATTTTTATTTATATTATATTATATGAAAAACAATAATTTATAAAAGGTTTAATTGTATCATAAATTACACTTATTATTAATGTATACATACACATATAACTTATGAGTTATAACAATTATAAAGTTACACCTTAGAAACGATTAAAATGTGTTTAATATTACTGGAATAAAATGTGAATACAAATATAACACATCTTTCAGGAAACCTTTAACTATATGTTACTCTGACTTTTAATAGGATATTTATTTGAAGATAGCTTCTAATACAATACATAGACATTAATTTCACCAATAATATAACATTATAATGATTTTGTTTAAAGAAAATATCTCTGTAAGAGTAAATAAAATGTATTTTTACAGTGGGCTGGTATGTTAACTGATGTTTAATTGAGTAACCTGTGACTAGTACTTATATAAATATTCACCTTATATTAACTACCTGCAAAATGTAGATACCCTACATAAGATTGCAACACATCCGTTGATTTCTTCTACGGAAATAGCACGTACGTACGTCGTTGATAGATTTTACAATTCCCAGTGGTTTTGTACATTTTTTTATGCGCCATTAAATCCCAAGTCCTAGTCTGTACTGAGATGTTCGTGGTGTAAAGAATAATAATAAATACACATTAATGAACAAAAATAAAATATATATATATATATATATACATCTCCCTCAATATTTTTTCTTCCTCGGAATTTCTTGCTCGTTATTAATCACTGTAATAAAATGTTTGAAAAGTAGTATTACTCATCTTCTTTTTTTTTGCAACTAAATGATTTGATATTTTATTTTGTTGAATACAAAATAATAATAATCATCGAACGCATTATTGCGTAAATGGAGGAGGCAATCTAGCGTCACTGCTACTGTCCTACCAGTAGTATGGACATTGTATATTGCACGCAGGTTCCACGACGAGGACCACGCCAATTACTTGAACTCGATGTGGCTGATAGCCATCACGTTACTCAGTGTAGGCTACGGAGACATTGTACCAAACACGTACTGCGGACGAGGCATCACGCTCTCCTGCGGTATTATGGTAAGATTGATAATGACGAACAAATACACAATACACAATAAACGCGCACACACGACGTGTATGAGTGTGTGTACACGCTCACACTCCACTTACACACACACACACACACACACACACACACAGGACACAAATACACTGACACATATTTACAAACACAGCGCCATCGTGCGCTTTTACTTTTGACAGTATAACCAACCACCAATCCACCTCTTACTCGTGACCGAGAAAGAGAGAATTATTACTTCAAAACTCTTCATCAACAAAAATTAAAATGTAATTAACTTTAACAATTAAAAGCGAACTGTTTACTCTGGAGCTTACAAAATTGGAATTGCGTTTATACACGCGTTTAAGCGCTGTACAACATGGTGTTTTCCGTGTAGTTAGCGAATCCGGAAAGTCGTTTTAAATTTCCCTCCTCCCACCCCCAATTTCCCGTCGCACATAATTCGATTAAGCTTATATTTCGAATAATAACGATCGTAAACCAATTTTAATAGGGGACACACCCAACCAACACTGCCATAGCCACCGCCGCCGCCGTAAATTAATTATGTCCTGGCACGAGCTTCTGCTAACTTTATAGACGCGACACAAAGTTTTAGAACTTTATTTGCTTTAAAAAGCTATTTACATTCATTGGGAACCAATTGAATTGAAAGCTTTCATACGTTCTACACTTGTGTCCAGTTATAATATTTTTTTATTGTACAAAAAGATGGTTTCTTTCTCTGAGGGTGTGGGTGTAATTAAATTCCGAGCACTTGTTAAACACTTTATTATGTAAATGTTTCATTCATCCGTTCAGAATTAACGTACGAAACTTTATGTGTAATACAACATTAACTATTCGAACGTTGCGCACCAATCTTGGATTTAATAACTTCCGAGTATCAATTTTTACTTAAAACATTAACATGTCATTATAACGTCGTATAATGTATTTAGTATATTATAGTCTTTTATGTTATCGTCTCATATAATAACCGTGTTTTATTAATAAAAACCATCGTTAGGAAATATCTAAAATAGTAGGACACCCTATCCATATTTGTATATTATTTATCTGGGGTCCTGTACTATGTCTAACAAAGTCGTATTGTCTGAAATACGATGAAGTTTCGCATCAAAGACTAACGAATAAGTCACGTTTCATAATAGATCTTCTACAAAATAGAAAATACACGCACTCCTGAACTCGTGTTGATATTTCAAAACTTTTTTTAAATGTCATCGTGATTGGATAAACGGGTTAGAACGTATAGTTCTGAATCCCTGGGGCTGATAAACAATCGAAGCAATGAATTTCGTTTAATGTATTTCAGCCAGTATTGTCATACGCGCCAAAAGAGAATTGAAAATGAACTCGTGTCTAAAATTGTGTTATTGTCTTTTTTTACGCATCCTAGTAATAATTTCGATACGGAAACTGTACATATCGATGTGTTTTTGGAGTCGATAGGAGAAAGATAATAAATCGTGGTTCATAAGAAATATTGTAATATTTATAATTTATAATTTAATTTTTTTACTGGGATTGGGTTGTGATCAATACTACACTGTGTCTGGGGCTCTGTAGGTTTCATGATGAAGATCACGCTAACCTGCTGAACTCCATGTGGTTCATAGCGATCACGTTCCTGAGCGTGGGCTTCGGAGACATAGTGCCAAACACTTACTGCGGTCGTGGCATTGCGGTCACCACTGGCATAATGGTAAGACCGACTCCAGAACAACCAAACAAATATCCCAGTGGCCTCAAATTTAGTGACCAAATAGTCTATCCAGCCGATAGCGTCAAAAACTTCTAGCGTGCTTGCTTGGAAAATGCATTAAATTAATTTAGGAATGAATACCATTGAGCGATGTCCAAATGGATTTAGATTTTAGAGTAGATGAATTGATTGGAAACATGATACAGCTAGCGTCTAAGGGATTCATAGAAAATAAACTTTTTAGTTTTAAACTATGTGTATTGTATATAATTATAAAAAAATAGAGATTAATGTACCCATAGTGTTGTCAAACATTTATATATATTCCACTAGCGAAAAGAAGACTATTTAATAGCGAATCAGAATATAATAACTGGTGAGATAAAATATTATTAACTTTTTATGTATTCAATCAAATTTTTTAATGACACAAATATTTTCTACATTTTCATAATTAATGTTACACGCTCCCTAATAACAATAGATACTTTTGATGCAGCAACCTATAATTTTAATGCTTAGATTTAAAATAAAATTATTTTCTGAAAATATTTATATACGTTTACGATTTATCTGATATTTGACTTTGGTTAATGGTTATTAATTATAAATATTTAATTATATAATTATAGTTAAAGCAAAAAGTCTGATATTAGATTATTGGCAATTAGGTGCATCGACATTTTTTTAAATATAATGGCTTAAAAAATTTAAAATTATACGTTGCCATTTAAATTTGAAATTTGATACTGTTTTAAAGACGAGGGGAATATGAGAAATTATTAATGTAATTTAACGTAAAAGGAGCGTTACCGTAAACAGTTTTGAAAAATGTATGCTAAATAAAATTGATGAATATTTTCCGAGAAATGGCATATTTTACCTACAGAAAACCATCCTGTATGTAAATATATATAAACATCATACATATTATACTTTGTTTTCCAACTCTACATTCTTCCTCTAGCATCAAACATGGTTTTATATGAATCCCTTTGATATAACAATAATAATAATTACATGTAAAAGCGTTTCAAAGCAATTATTTTAAGGACCGCTCATATGATGCAAATTCCAAGTGTCTTACTTGAACATTCCGAACACCATGCAAAGCGCGTAGAAGCGCTTTATAAATATATAAAGCCCCTTGTACAGTAGTTTCAATAGCGCTTTAGATACAATAATATTATAGATATTTCGTAATTGATGTATAACATTGTTGATACCGTTGTGAAAATCACATGTGATATTGTACAATTGTGTTGCAATTATTTATTATTATTATTATTATTACTTAGAAATTAGACACTTCTACATGTGTAGACGCACTGTCTTAGATTTAGGTGTAAACACCATAATATAACTACCTACAAAAAAATTATTATAAATACTACAGTCGCTGACACGGCGTCCTGAGTAGGCAAATGTGGTGTCTCGATGCACTGCAAACGGATATAATTATACCATCCCCGTTTAATTTGAAAATTCATGCCACTATAATATTATAATAATTAGTTGTTAGATAATGTTTGTATTATATGATAATAATTGACTAATTAAAAATAAAGACAAACAGGATAGTATGAACTATTTTTGTATATTTTTTATGTGAACACTAAACATATCTAATCGCCATGCAATGTCAAATGTATCACGCTTTGTCTAACACTATTTTGCCTCATTCACGTTTCAAGAAAATAAAACATGGGCTTTAAAACAAAACGAAAACTCCACTACAATCATAATAATGTGTAAATAATTTTTCGATTTTTCACTAACCCGGGATGCACGTTGTAATATTATTTTATTTTTAAGTATAACTGTACAGGAACTTCTTTGTTTAATATTGCATGAACATAATAATAATATAATATGGTTAAGTGGGCATTCAAACGCTTGTTGATTTGTATAAATTTAAAAAATGTGCACTCGATTATTTTCTACAAGAATACTTAATGTTTAGAGGTCGATATAGTGTACATCCAAACACGAAACACCGAAATTTATTCGATGAGATGGAGCACATCTGTAACTGTAGTACAACGACTCCAAATACACATTGATATTATAATGGAACATGCTTTAATTTTCCACGGTCCCAATTATTTTGCCAAATGCCAACACTAATGATATTTTAATTCTACGTGGATGAATGAAAGAACAAAATAACATACTTTATTTAAACGTCAACCGAGCAGTGGGCCTTATTACTGTGACATCGAAAATTGGATCGTACCAATGGACTTTTTCGATAACATCTGTTACCTAGTCCTTACTGTCAATCAGAGTTAAACAAAAGAGTTAAACACTACGCTTTTAATAAATTTAACTAATTAATTAAATTATAAAAATAAGCATTAATTTCTACTAGTACATAAAGCCTTTTAAATTGCATGAATAGAGCTATTATATTATAATATATTATATTATCATTATTATTGTTATTATTATTATTATTATTATTATTATTACTATCATAACATCATCATCGTCGTTCTAAACAGAAAATATTTTTAAAAAATGTACCCCACTTACGGTTTTTGTTATTCTTTAACCATCATCAATCATTTATAAAACAAACTTCCACACAAACTTATATTTATAACTTTGCATGAACAAATTTATGTTGGCTTTGATCATCAAACACAATAAATAGACAACTATACTAACTATAATGTAGTGTTGTTTTTCTCCTTCAAAATTTGTCCTCCAATTTTATTTTGACCATCAATGCTGGTCTTAAATAACTATGGATTAAATGATGTTTCCAGGGTGCCGGGTGCACAGCTCTTCTAGTGGCTGTTGTGTCACGAAAGATGGAACTGTCTAGGGCAGAGAAACATGTCCATAATTTCATGATGGACACTCAACTTACAAAACGAGTACAATATTAAATAATTTATATACTATAATTGTGAAAGACTTTTTTTTCATCTAAAATATATTTCTTTTTTAGCTGAAAAACGCTGCGGCCAACGTCCTTAGAGAGACGTGGCTGATCTACAAACACACCAGACTGGTGAAAAGGGTGAATGCAGGCAGGGTTCGAACACACCAACGAAAATTCTTGTTGGCCATATACGCGTAAGTCTATTAAAATTCAATAATACCCGAAACGCTTGTCGGCCATCAAAAGAAATTCTCTGCAGAAGAACTATTACCGGCTTAAACGACTTAAAAACAGCCTTAAAATGGCATTCGTTATATTGTTCGTGTACAATTATATTTTGTCTTTAAACATTCTATTATCGTGTTCGTAACACACAGTATATTCAAATGCATTTCTTTTTCGCGACTTTACAGAGTTGAATAGAAAATAATAAGTTGTTCCAGCTCAACGCGCTTGTGATAATTAAATACTAGTAGTTTCCTGATGAACAACTACATGACGTACACAAACCCTTTTCAATTAAACTCTTCAATTAAAACAACCGCACTGCCCTCGAGGGGATAACAAGAGTTTTTATTTTATCAACAATCGTATTCCAACCGAATGCGAACATTTTTCAAGTAGACAGTTTGAAAGATAATACTCGATACATCCACCGTAGGACCACTGCGTGAAACTCGGGTGTTATGTTTTTAGTTTGAGATAAATATTTTCGTGTTTACCTCAGGTTGAGAAAAGTAAAAATGGACCAAAGAAAATTAATGGACAACGCAAATACAATAACAGACATGGCCAAAGTGAGTAACAGAAATTACCTCCACCGCAACAATAAATATGGAGGATAATGATTGATATATTTTTAGACGCAGAACACAGTTTATGAAATTGTATCCGACATGAGTAATCGATATGATGCGTTTGAAGAACGTTTGGTGAATCTCGAAGATAAACTGGTAGCCTTACAAGAACAGGTAAATAATATAATTCCATATTGTTTATTGCTACATCATTGTCATTCCCAGTTGGGATTACTATAAAATACTATCAATTTATACGTTTATTATACGGTGTACGTGCAACATCGTGTTCGGAATATTAAACATTTTATTTTTAAATCAATTACAATAAAAAATAATTCTTCATCGGTACGGTACTTAAAGATTTATTTACAGTCACAGTTATACGGGTCTACAGTTTCGTTGAAATCATTTTGTTTTGTTATTATAACTAAGAATAAAGGAATTTAATGAAACATAATATTAAACAACAATTTCAAGTCTCAATGAACCATGTCTAAATAAAATATAAATTATTCAGCCATCAATTCCGTAAATTATTTTGCATGACCGAATGCATTCAATGTATTTCAATCAAGTTATACAACTACAATTACATAACACAGTGTTACACCAAATTATATTATTATGTAATTGAAACTTTGATTAATTTTCTGACGTATTTGAGGTTTATAATTATAACTACCGTTTTACATTTTAATTTATAAACAATTAATTCAATTAATTTGAATATTATATAATTATAATATATTGTTACAATTTTTGTATTATTCAGAATTTATACATTTGCCTTTATTTACACCATCATTATTCTTTAACAAACAATTATTGTTTTACGCTTTAGTACAGAATCTCTTATTGGTCTTTAAACTGCCAAGTAATTAGGTCAAAAATAATATTTTTTTTTATCAAGCTTAAGAAAATTAAAGAGTTGTTTTACAAAAAAAAGTTTGTTAATGACTTCCAACCGAGCGGATTTTTTTTTGATAAATCTTTAAAAAAAAATAATAATATCCTAAAAAGATAATAATCCTAAGCGCTTGCCAAATGTCAGAAAAAAATTCCACTTCATTACACATATTCAAGTGATTGAACCCCATCTAAATTTACAACGCTATAACGGCTTTCACGGGGTGGAAAATATGGATATCGGTTAAATGCCTTTTGTCCAATTTTATTTCCACGACATTCGAATTAAGATCCTTATCATGGCATGGCACGCAAGGAACCTTTTAAATGATTTGTCAGTGTGAACTGTACACCGAAAAGCCTGACTGAATCAGGACTACGGAGATAGGTACTGTTATCATTAGTCATTAGTCATAATAATATTACACGAATATTTGCCAGAGTGCTTCATCGTTTGGTTTGACGGTGTTCAAATTAAATTTGTCTTGTAATCGAAATGACAACATCCGAAAGCGTGTCTTGCACATCCGATCTCACCCTTGATATCTGAAGCTGTTTGGGGAGTGGTTGTTGGGAGATAGTGTGAGAGTGTAGGAGGAAATTACATGACGTGCAGGTAAAATTTTACTCGCAAGACAGTGTCATCCGAACTGTCAAACACTCAAATGTCGTCATAAGCTCTCTAAAATCTCCATCAAATCAACTTTTTAGTTTTTTCTCAAGCAATCGTTTTTATCACCGGTACAATATTAATGTTTATGGAAACACTATTGTTATTAATTGTTACCGATCGACGGGTGGTAAACATGAAAGCGGATTTCTGCGTTTTTATTACATTCGTTGATATTTGTTTACATGCATTTTAATCATGGTTTAAACTTTAAACTCTGACAATTATTATCGTATAGCCGAGTACAAATAATAAAAATATAAAGTATTATATTCTCTTGCAATGAATGTATTTTCGAATTTTATTTCATCGTAATGTTTATAAGTAAATGAATACACTACATCAGCTAAGTACCATTAAAATGTCATAATCAAGCAAGAACTGTCTATTTTTGACATTTATACGCATATATATTATACAAATAGTTGCTCGTATATGAAAAACTTCTGTTCAATATTCATAAAAGAATTTTATTTTAAAAAAACAAATATACTCAATATACCTACCTAATCGATTCTTTTAAAAATAAACCCTAATTTTCTCGAAAAATACTAACATTTTAGAAATGTCATTTTCTCATATCATGATTAAAATTAAAATTTTATTTTTATCATTATAAGTTTTTACATTTTTAAATCGCAATATGCATTTTTAATTTCATATTCAGAAGCAGAATATATTTTTGAAAATTTCAATAGATGAAAACCGAATATATTTTGAACTTTATTAATTAGTTATAACCTATTAGAATTTAACGGCGCGACGAGCTGATGAGAGGAGTAGTAGAATAACATTATGTGGAATTCCCTTGTTTTCATACACTGTCGGCCAATTTAATGGTGTTGGAATGCTTGTCCGTAAATTCCACAAAATGACGAAATAGGAGGAGCATAATATGGAGGGTAGAAAATATCAATGTAGAATTTGGGTGACGTACACGCGTTCCAACAATCAATAAAAAAAAAATGCTTGACATGTCTACGCAGCTGGAGCTGTTGCCGGAGATCCTGACCCGGTGCATAGCGCAGAACCAGCAGAACCAGCAGAACACCAGCAACCTGTCGTCGACGACGGAGTCCAGGCGCAATTTCCTGCACCCGGAATCTGCGGCCGCGGTGGCCACCGGCGGTCTGATGCAACCGTCCGTCTCGTCTCCGGCGGGCAGCATGACCGGCGTCGGCGGAAACCCGCTGATGTTCCCGTCGTCCTCGGGCGCCGCGAGCGGCGGCATGATGTTGGCCATGGGTAACGGATCGACGGTCATGTCCCACTCGCGCAGCGTGCCACCGACCGGTGCCGGCGGCGCGTCCCATTACCACTGGCCCACCAGTCCCATATTGCCGCCAATCAGCAGCCGGACGCCGCATTTAGTGCCCGAGCCCATCCAGCCGTCCAGCTGAGCCCACGCCCGACCGCCGCCCATCGGTAATTATTATGTTCTTATGATATAAATGATTGTCACACCACGTCGGGTTATTTTAAGACGAACGCCCCTATCCCATGTTTTTGGGCACAGTATGAATTGAAATAAGTGTAAGTTGCACGTGAATTTAAAAATTGTGTTTACTTTAAATTAATAATCATACTAATTGCATATTCTCCCAAAACGGTTAATCAATGTATCGGGGCTACAGCCTACAGGTAATAGGTTATATTATGTGTAATGCGTATTATATTATAAACATATTTTCAATTTAAATTTTCTAATAGGTGTTCATGTTTATAAATAAATTTATTTATTTAACGTAGTTACGTTACTTAGTTATTTGAATCGTAACTTTTTATTAATAAATCAAATTGCAGATAAACCCAACGTAGTGTGCTATTGTTATTTTATTTTCAGTCTTGTTGTGAATTATGGTTTTTAGTACTGTAGGCGCATCGTTGCATTCATTGTCTTAGACTTACATTAATAATACATGATAATATTTTAATATTATAAAAACCATAACGTTCTAATAAAATCTGTGTAAAAATAATAAAACTAAGCGGCACAGCTTCAAGAAAATTAGCCATAGAAATATGTTTAAAAAATGAACTTGTTATTTCTTAAGTTCCTGAATTAAACAATTATATTATGACATTAGAATACACTAACGGCCATTAATATGATTGTGAGTAGGTAAAAAATTAGTATTTAACGTTGGCATCACATCTGCATTATAATTACCACCCTCGTCCATCGTTACCTACCCGTAGTTTATATTATATGCATCAGTACGTAGATTATTTACTTTATTTACCGTCTACTACGCTGCCTGTATCAAAGGTGTATCGATTACTGTCATCGCCTAAAGTGTTTAATCTCGCCCCACCGTATCGTAAAATGAGACCGTTCTCGTTATCGACCTTAGCTTTTGTTATCTCCGCTTTGCCTCTAGGCTTTATTATAATGCCATAATGGTAAATGTAGGTACCCACCTGCCACGTAGTACCATTGAACTTTTCGTATGAAAAAAAAACTGATAGTATTTACAGTAGGTAAGCGAAATCTGTTACACTTTCGGAGAGAGAAAAACCTAGTCTTAAAATCAATAATTTTAATGCGTGCTTGGGCGGGAGTCGTGAATAACCGAATTTGCGTCTCGCGTCTTTGCACTCTTTTGCAGAGCACCATGTGAGTGTTCTGCAACAGTGGGTATAAAATGGTTATTATCCGGAATCGCTCGAATTTAATAACACAGATGCAAGCGTTTGTAATTAATTTCGGTCCGTCGCTAAATCTATTATAAACTATATATATATCTACACCGGGTAGTGCAGTGCTTTTAAACATGACAGTAACCCATTATTCATAAGGATAAATGCGATTCCGATACTACATACCTATATAAAATGTAGAAACCAACTGCAGTAATACGAGTGCTGCTGCAGGCCGACCAAATAGAATAACGTATTATTATAATCAAATTACAATATATTATCGTCATTTATCGACAAACGTACATGGTGATGTTAATTTAATCCATTCCATGTTGCCGACCTTAAAATGCGGATAAATTGTTTTCAACCGCGTTTTTTTTTTTTTTTGAAAACCTGGTTATTAGTTATAACCAAACATAATTGATTCGTCCGTACAGGTCACGCCACGCTGGTTAATTATTAATTATTTATATATTTTATGTACAGCACTACAATGTCCCTTCATAACTAACTAACAGCACACAGTACACCTACCTATTCCTATTGATTACTGAAAATATGATTTTTAAACCACTATATTATATAACATACCAACTTAATATTATACTACCTACCCACGCCGCTCTGCAGATTGAATGCTGTAACTTCGTGTACACAGTGCATATATATAATAAGGTGCTTTTTTGAATAATTAAATCATCTGGCGTTATACTTAGTATTTACACCTGCAACAAAGAAGCTCTACGGAATTCACCCTATCTCTTTTAGTATCATAATATATACCTATAGCTGTTTTTTCAAAACGCTAAATAGCACAAAAAAACGGTCTTTGTATATCTCACCGAGCGTAAAACAACGTAAAATTCTATTTTTAATTATTAATTAATTTTTCTTTTTTTCAACCCGTCCTATTTAAAACGAAGGTAGATGCACGGTCTTGTTTACTTTTTAATTAGGTCTACCTACATTATTATTATACGGTCGAACGGTATCTACTCCGCACCAACCCTAGAAATGGTGGTTGTTAAGGGAGGGAGTATAGCCGTATAGGTATAGGGAGGAATGTCTAACAGCAGTTCAAACAAAACAACTTTAGTTTGCTGCATATTTCTATTCGTTGGCAAATAAACATAAAAATAATATAGCTCACAAATGTTTTACGGTCTTCGTATAGTTATTAAAGAACAAATATAGGTACTCCATACTCCCGCATATCTACTTTATTTGCATCTGGACACTAATTTTAATTAAGATATCACAAGTTAGGAAGGTAGTTATAGCCTATTACAAATAGATATCTATCAGAAGAAACGACCAAACTGAACGAACTAATTTATTTTTTTTGCCAATTAATGAATTGTAAATCAAAGGTTTAGTTAGTGTTTGTGTAGTGTACACCTGGAGTATACCAGATATCCAGATGTGAGGGACGATTTATTTCTTAAGAAGGATTATAATAAATAATGATTACCTATATTGCGTGATTGTGCGCGTAATACACATTTCCCATCTCTTATTTATTTCGTTTCTTTTTGATTTAAAATATGGAAATAATATAATCCAACAACAATAAGAACGAAAATAAAATTTTATTTGGATGGAGATATACGCTCTTACTTTTTATTATGTTCCTATACCTACCTACGTAATATGGAGCGCTTACAGGCGTCCCGTTTTTCATTCGAGTGTCCTGAGAATAATCAAAAAATAGGATGATATAATGAGACAAAAAATAAAATACAAATAAAAACGTATATGTTAAACTCACTGTGCCGCACTAATAATTTTCAACAGCGACACGCCACACAGCCGTTTTACTCGGTTTTCGCGTACAATCGCGTCACGTACGTCGCATGTATTATGACCAAATCATAAACTTTTCCTCTGGCATTCGACCAAACTCTATTTATCTCAATCTTCAAACGTTGTAGTCATACCCACACCATTATAATGTATAATATCGCTAACCCAAATATATTTTTATATCCACAAGATAGTAAATTGTGTTCATCATAGCGTTTTTCCGTTACACACGCCAAAACCCAGCTTAATCTAAAATACAGCTTTCCCGATGTTTACTCCGGAGCTGAGTAAAAATTATTCAAGTTTTAATTTTTTTCATCACATTATCACACGATTTAATGGGCAATGCCTATGATAAATTATTAGTGGCCATGCAATTTGCAGGGCAGTGCAGTCTATTATAGGTAAATGGATACAACAGATTGATCTGCTTAACTTGCAGCGTTATAACGTTTATTTTGTTAGTAAGTTTTTGAATTTTTGAAATGTTTGAAATTATCATATTCAGTTTGAAGTATGTTTTTAAGTTTTAGACCACTTTACATTTTTACAAACACATACTACTTGCTAGTAAATAGGAACATTATTCATTATTTAATACTAAAAATTAAAAAATTAAAATCTAATTTAAATTTAATTCGAACATTTAAAAGGTATCTTATTTTTAAATCTAGTTTCTTTTAAATGTTGACTGTAAAAACATATATCTAAGTCAAGTGGTTAATTTTTTATAACTCATTTAATTAATTAATTTGAAAAGTAATAACTTTTTAAAAACATATTTAGATTTAAACAAATACCTACCTATTTAAAAAAAAGTTTAAATTGTTTAATTAAAAAGGTTTTTTAAGCCTGGATCAACTTAACCCATAAAAAATAATGAGATTTCAAAAATAATTTTAAAAATAATTTGTAAGACTTCAATAAATATTTTTACAATCAACTTTTTTCTAAAAATCAGATTAACGAATCAGCTTTTTGAATTTTTCAAAAAAATTTAGGTCAGACTTATTAAATTATTTTCAATATTAAAAATAAAAATACAATTTTTTTTATCATAGGTAGGTATGTGTAATTGTGTAATGCAAACATCTGGAAATGATAAACGAAAATGTTAAATATTAATAAGAACAAGTTATTTTTTTTGTCTGGTCTTCTTATTACACCCTTTACAACTTACTCCACTATTTATGTAATTATGTTTGGTGTCGTTACTCGACTAACCACTCGACGTTCATACGTAGATAATAATTTAATCCAACGTTTTTGTATATTTCTAGGAACAAAAATATGTCAGCGTTCATTTTAAAATCAGCCGAACGACTGGGAAAACGATTCAAAATCGTCTACGTACAACTTATATTGACGTTAATATAATAATATTATAAGTATAATAATAAATTATTATTGTTAAAATACTTAAGTAGAATTAATTAATGTTAAACACAAAAAAATACTTTGTTATTTCTACTAGAAATTAGTAAGAATTGCTCAGAATATACAAGTGGATTTTAAAATTACGCATAGGTCACGTTCAACGAGATATGTAGAATTGTATACGCCGAAATGGCTTTTATTTTGATTTTGATTTTTTTAATATTGTTAAAATTTATAAATTTATAAAATTAAATATTAAATTGTAATTATATTATTAAATGTCTTTATAGGTAGGTATTTTATCGCTTTAGAATAATTGCGCGTAACGTACATTATTATATTTTTCTACGAAAATCGATTCTAAATAACCAATAAAATCTTTATAACAATATTAAATAATATTAATATAAATATAAATTAATAATAAAATAATCATCCAAAAAATATATAATAATATATTCGGTAGAGCTTCTTAATGTTTTAAGAATTAAAAATTTGGAATAAAATATAATTTGACTATACATAATAATATATATGGTGTCCAAGCGATAACTCTTGAATGAACGAATAAATTGCTAACATTTTATACACATTACAACAAATACAAAGTTTAAGGGACGTGCACCAAATCCCCGTGGTTAACGTACATTTTATTTTTAAATAATATTGTTCTAGTTTTTAAGTTTCAAGCTAAATTAAAATTACCTTTTTTTTCGTTACACATTTGTTTTTTCTATTCGTTCTTTAATGTTCCGTTATAATTAGGTAAGCAAAAAAAAAAATTAGCTCACAAAAATTGCATAGTATATACCTACTCGTATATACTCCACGTTGTTTAATGAGATACTTGCATTGACTATAATTTAATGAAGTTCAAATGAAATTGAATCACTGTATTTAAAATTTCAACGAAATACATATCATAGTGTTTAATAGGTTTGAGCATAGATGATATTATTTTCTAATAAATCTCAACGACTCGCTGGCAATCCGATAAGTGATTTTACAATATTCGCAAGTTTTTATAAGGGTTCACGAAAACAAAAGGGGACATTTTGAATCAGGACCAAATCCGTAATTTTAACTTAAATATTATATATATATTGCTATTATATTATTATAGTTTATTATAATTAAAATAATTTTAAATATATTCAATGAGCGTTAAGTGTTAAATTTTGAGTAACATACTTACGTTAGGAACTATAAGCTTTATGATATTTCACGTTTTCTTAAAAAAATAAATAAATAATAAAATATTGAAATCAAATATTTATATTATATAGCTATGTTATGACATTGTTATATATTATGATATACCTATATAATATTATATACCTAAATTTATACCCCTGTTATTGTTTACATTTTTCATTAACTTTTTTTAAAACTTATTTAGAAGTGCCTTGAGTTATCTTTAACTTTTACATTTCAATTTGTTATTATTATCATTTATTAATGAATTTAAATTTCATTTATTTGCTGTGTAAAAAGTATATTTTAAAACCCATAAAAGTTAAATGTGCCTTAATGTGCTTAGGCCAAATTAAGTTAATGAATTTTTTTCTAAATATTAAACGTAGAAGGCATTACAATCGATTTAGTATTTTTTTTTTAATTTTAAAAGGGTTGGAAACAGTGCAATGTTTCACGTCCATTTAAAAATTTTCGTTTTTATCAACTTACTATAATAGTTGTATAGACACCGATGACGAACTACTCAATGTTCGAACTCCCGCAGCACAGAAGTAGATTCAAATCGAATAAACAAACAAAATGTATTAAGTAAATTGTGATAGTTGTCTTTTCGGTCACTTCTAAAATAAGCAAAGCCTAAAAGCTATAGAACAAAAATATTTTTTAAAAAACTTGAAGTATTATACTTTTTCCAAAAACTGTACGGAAAATAATATCGCTGCCAACTATCTTACAAAATAATTATTATGAAACCATTTAGAAATTTTATTTTCAAGTGAGTAATCCAATATTAGGTGTAAATATTATATTAATACCCACCTATTACAATATTTTATTTGTATTTGTATAATAATAATAAATTGTATCCTATTAAGTATTAACTCTTGTATCCATTACATTATGTTTATAATACTTACGGTCGTTACTTTTTCGATTTTTATGCTATGTTTATTAGTTGGACAAAATCAGCACAAATAGTTTTATTTTACTCGTAATACCTAGCATACTATTATTCTAAATTATATCTACATATTAATATATATATACTTATGAATATATATATGTATATTGAATGTATGTTTTCTAAAAATCCCTTTAAGAGATTATACATTAATTATGTTATAAATCATATAAATTGATGGTGCAAACTTAAAAAACAAAGTTTGTTATGTGTAATATTTTGTTTTTTTTCAATTACTTAGAGAATTTAAAATTAAATACTTATAATAATGATGAAACAGTTCCGATTTTGTGTATTGTATCGTATATTTTTTTTGTACATGCGATGTAAATAAACTGTTGAGTAGTATGTAATTTTTTTTTCTTCATACCACAAATAATATCAAACGTGTTCAGTATTACAAACTATATTAGGAACCTATATTTTATAAACATTAAACTGAAAGTAATAGGTAATTACTACTAATTATTAGAAATGCAAAATATAACGATAGGTATTTTATTAATATTAATGACATAAAACAATATTATACTTTATATAATCTTAAGTCATTAAAATAAATAAATAATTTTAGTTAAATAGAATACAATTATGTAATCATTTCATCTAAATTTTAATAAGTAAAAATAACATACAAGTAAATTAACGATAAATATAGATTAAAATACCCTTGTCTTGTTTCAAATTTATTGTTCAAAGGTAAGTACATTTAATTAAATCACTTAACATTAATTGTACCTAAAAGTTGTATACAATTTAAAATAATTATGATAATAGTTAAATTTATTTTCTATGACCTTAAGTCAGTTGAAGATAAAATAACATAGTGGTGGGAACAGTTCATATCAGTTAATATTACACAATAAAATGTTCAGATAAGGTACATAATAAGTTTAAATCAAAAATTTAGCAAAATATAATATTATAGAATACAATTAATTGAGTAAACATCATGTTTTAATCAACTTTAAAAAATTCCTATAAACATTTACAAATTCTTATAATATATGATTATATACATATATACAAATAATTAATAAGGTATTAAGCAACTTTTAACATTTTAGAATAGGCACTTATTTTGTCAGTTTAAAAAATGAACACTATAAACATGAAAACGATTCATAAAGGATTTTAAAATTCACTGCTGTGGTAACATTTTTTTTTTGGTATTTTCGTGGTCAATTGAATAGTTTACTCACTAGGTATATATAAATTAGGGTTTATAAGACATGCACACGTGTCACTGATTATAAAAATATAAATCAAATATAATATAGAGATAGATGTAGATTACATACTTACAAATTTAAAACACATAAAATCATCAACACATGAGATGTTAAAATTCGATCATTATTTTTCTTCAATTACATTAAATTATACTAAATAATTTTAAAATGTATGTACCTATCAATTTTGTCTGTGTGAGTAGAGTTTAGTCAATTTTTCTACTAAAGATTGCAAGACATTACTATCTTTTGATATATCTTCCATTATTTCTTCCAATAATTGTGTATTGAAGTTACCAAATAAACAATCAACTGACAAATCTTTAACAGAAAGCTTATGAATATTGGATAATGTTATCTCAATACGAACCATCAATGGGCCATTCATATTATGTATCACAAATTGAGCCTTGTTGTCTTTAAATGTGACACAATATAAATCCCTTACATATGACATATTGATCATTACTTTACTAATAAAGTGAACATCTTCTAACAGAGATTTCAATAATAGTTCTACGTCTCTTGAAGTGAAACATATTTGCTTGTACACTTTTGGATTGTATTTTGATAAGATCCAATTTATTCCAAATTTTATAATTTCATTTTTGGTAATGGTTTTTGCAGTAAATGATATATCTTCCACTTTAAGAAATGTATAGTCATTAGAAATGTATGCATATGTAACTGTTAAAAGTATATTATTATCTAATAAATTGAAAATCCATTCTCTGTTTGTGCACTTATCCAGAACTAATTTTTTTTCTATAAATTGCTCATTCCATCTTGTTAAAAATTCTAAAGCTTCATTACACAAATTTTCTTTTATAGACTCTTTTTTAATCAAACCTACTTGAAGTTCATTATTTATTTCTAATTGTTCACTAATTAAGCTCTTGTTAATAATATCATTTTTAATAGGACTTTGTTGTATAAAATCATCAGTGTTTAAATCTTCTTCCATGCTATTGTGTATATTAGGTTTAGACATAAATGATGAACAAGATAAAGGTGCACAATCTCTATTGCTGTAACTTCTTTTTCGATTAACCAGGCATGATTTTTCATTATTTTGAAATGTTTCATCCGTTGAAATATTAGATCTATCTTTAACACAAATCGTTTTTGTAGTTTTATCATCACTATAACTGTGTGAATGATAATCTGAGTTTAAAATATGATTGTCAGCTACTTTAATAGAGGCGTTTACATTGTTTTCTTCATTTTTGTTTTCACTTTCTCTGAAAATGTCATTATTTTCAACTAATTCATTTAAATTTGTTTTGTTTATTTCCAATTCATTAAGTGCTAAGACAATATTTTCTTTATTTGTTTCTAACATATCATCATGTACAATATTTTTATAACATTCTTCGCTTTCTTTTGAAACAACTAAAAGTTCATTGTCATTTTTAAACTCATTTTCAATCGATATATCCATTTTACTAACATTTTCAAAATTCCCTGAAACATTTTCATCAGTAGTTTCCAATTCATTAGTAATACTTGGATCTTCAATGGGTAGTCTTATTAAATGTGTCGGAACTATAGATTTTTTTTGTTTTTTCCTGAAAGGTGAATTTAAGTTATCATCACTAATTACATTAAGCAATACAGATTGGTGTTTGCTTTTTGCAATTGATTTTTCTTCATCATAACTAGATACATCTGATTGTAGTATAGACAGATTATTAACAGTTACTGGAATCACAGGACTCATTGCCTTTTCAGATGTTTGTTCATTATTTTCTTCAGTATCCGATGAATTATTCAAGGTACTATTATCCAGAGATTCACAATGAGTAAATGCTAAGGAAGTTGGACCAAGTGATTTTCTAGAATATTTTTTTAACTCATATTTTTCAACAACAGCCGATGTATCTTCCATTTCAGCAGACTGAGTTGAGTTGTATAAGGATGTTTCATCTTTTTCAGCAGATTGAGTTGAATTATACAAAGATGTTTCTTCTTTTTCAGCAGACTGAGTAAAACTACATTCAGATGTGTCACATTTTTCAGCCAATTCAGTTGGATTATATACAGATGTATTTGAAACACCTTTAGTTTCAAAAGACTGAGTTTGGCTCAAAACAGACATGGCAATTGACTGTAAAGAACACTTTTGCTGCTGGTTTTCTTCAAATGTTTCAGATGTATCCAAAAAATCCTCATTAAGAACAGATGTGGGAGCAACTGATTTTCTAGAATATTTGTTTTGTTGATTTTCTTTGACTATTCCAGATGTATCTGATAAATTTTCGGTTTCTAGAGACTGAGTTTCATTAAAAACAGTCATGGCAATTGATTGTAAAGAACACTTTTGCTGCTGGTTTTCTTCAAGTGTTTCAGATGTATCCAAAACATCCTCATTAAAAACAAATGTAGGAGCAACTGATTTTCTAGAGTATTGGATTTTTTTATTATCTTCGACAATTCCAGATGTATCTGACAAATTTTCAGTTTCAAGAGACTGAGTTTGGTAAAAGGGAGACATAGGTGTTATTGATTGTTTAGAATATTTTTCTTGTTGTTCTTCTTCAAGTTTTTCAGATGTACCTGAAATGTAACCATTAAAAACAGTTGTAGGAGCAATTGATTTTCTAGAATCATATTTGTGTTCATTACTATTGACAACTTCAGGTGTATCTTCATTTTCATGAGATTTGCCTTGAACAATTAATGGACATGGGTGAATCATTGTTTTCCTTGAATATTTTTTTGGTACATGTTTCTCAACAATTATTGATTTATTTTCAAGATATTGATTTTGGTCTAACACAGATGTATGACCATGTAATGTTTGATGTAGTTCTTCAACTTCAAAATAATTGTCTAGATTATTTTCTGGAGACATATTTACAACAAATGATGAACCTGTAGGGAATATAGATAGTCTAGATTCACTATTTTCATTACTAATTTCAATAACATTTGAGTAATTATCCAGCACATTTTTTTCAGGGTTAACACTATCTTCTATTCCTACCACCACTGGTATTGTTGAATTGTTTTGTTTATTCTCAATTATTAGTGGGTTATCGACATTTACATAACTAATATCAAATTCATTACCTTCTAATGTTGGATCAATATCCATTGAAACCATACTTGATGATAATTCTTCAATAAAAGTTTCTCCATTATCAGAATTGTTCAACACACAACCAATGGTTTGAGAATTAAAATTATTTTTTTCCAATTTTTCAGATTGTACAATTTCTAACTCATAATTATGGTTTTCTTGAGTTTCACAAGATATATCTGATCTCATACTTACAGAATGTTGATTGTGTTCATAAACCAATTCACAATTATCTTCAAATGTCTGTCTGTCAGGTAATTGTGTCAACTCCATACTCAATGATTTATAATCATCATTTGACCAAATAGATTTTGAAGATTTAGATGTCATTTGTTCAGTTAATTCCATATTATTTGATTGAGTATTATATAATAAGTTGGATTTAGTATTAGCACAGGTGAAGTCCATACAACTAGAACTTGAACTTGTATTCAAAGGATTTATAATAAGCACATCAGATAATGGTTTTGAAGGTTTAAGACCAGATTGACAAACCAGTTCATCATAACTTTCTTCATCCAATGTTTCAGATATTTCAGTAGAACTTAAGGAATTACAACTATTATCCCCTGATAAAATAAGGCCACCTTGTAGTGCTTCGGTGAATTCCATATTATTTTCTGAATAATCTGAACTGTAACTAATATGCTCAGAACCATTATTATCAATAGTATAAATGGTGTCCGACAATATTTTACCAGATAGTGCTTCGGTCATTTCCATATTATCATTTGGACTTTCATACTCAATAATAATCCGGCCATTATCTTCTAAGTTGGTACAATTAGTTGATTCAATACTAATTTGAGCATCAGATTTCTCAAATTTTCCTGATAATTTAGGTTTTTCGGCATTTGAAGAATCAGATAACATTGAAATTTGCTCATCAAACATAGGAGCTTGATGTACAGTTAAAGATGTAGCACCTGTGTTGTACATTTTTATTTTATTCATCCCAGAAAAACTCACTTTTCTTTTGGCCAATGTAGCAGTATTCTCATCGGCATCTTGTTCAACCGATTCAATTTCTTTTAGAGGTGCCCGTACTTTGGGTGGCTTCAATATTGAACTAACAGACTGGCGGCTAGCCATTGGGAATCTATAAAAATAATAATTTTTTTTGTGTCAACAATAATTTTAATACCTAATAAAAACTACAGCAAAGCATAAAATATAAAATACCTAACAAATAATAAAAATAAAAAATTATATCTTATTTCATTTGAAGATAAAATCTATGAAGCAAATGGTTTGATAAAATAACTACAGCCGATTAGAATATAATACAAAACATGCAGACAATGCGACTGCCAACTATAGGTACTCTATCCCACAAAAGAACAGGCAGCGTGCCGACCAAAACCCTTAAACGCCAAACATCCAAAGGTTGATTTGAGCAATTGGCTATAAAATATTTTAAAATTTTAAAATGAACTATTATCACAGTTAAAAAATAAAACAGATACAAACTTACAACTCCTGATATCTTTTAAAAAATCCTAAAAGTTGTACCTACCATCTAAAACTTTTGTCGTGTTGCACTTAACATTTAATGAATCAATTGGGAACTACCAAATGGTCTCTTAAACAAGATTTAGTGGTCCATAATTTGCCCATTAATTTTTAGTGAACCATTAAATTTAAACAATTTTTGTATGCAACACAGGATTTGTATTATTAATTTTTATTATTTTCATAAATTATACATTAATAAGGCCTAAGATTTTAATGCCCTAAATAATAATGCAATAAAAGGGAGATTGGCTAACTTGATTATTTATTTATACAATTTACGACGTGAAACTTTACAATATAAGATTAAAATATAGTACGAACAATAACAGGAATTAGATACTTAATACACAACAAATACATATATCACGAAAGGTGATTTCTTGCCTACAGCACGTTCCATATAATTTAAAACGGGTACTTACTGTGGTTTTAGTAGCAGTATAATCAGTAAACGAGATCACAGGAGTGGTCTAATGTCGAAAGCGTTTAGATGGGTCCAAGTCATAAAAACGATGAGAACTGCAATAATGAGATGCGAGTACAATATGCACCTACATTGAACGGAATGTTTAAGTGTTTAACGTTCATCCGGATTTCGAATTCCGAATTTTGTTCGTGTGATTGCGATAGAACGAATTATGAAATAAAAATAAAAACAAATAATAATAACAAAGCGCATGCACGATACCTACCGTTAAATTGCGCCTTTTTCGAATACTGATCACCAACTACAGTGTCGACAGACAACATTTTAATGACGCTTTTACATAGTAACACAAGATATTACATCTTGCAGCGACATTGTTGGCTGCACTGGACCATGGCTCGTACTGATAACGTAGTGGTTCACTATGGTTGTACTGGTTGTTCCACCACTCACCAGACACCAGTGTTGTAGTCAGTACCTGAGTCCAGTATGAATAAACTTTGTACTTATACCACAGAGTAGATTACACCTCATACTTCATAGGTTTTCGTTATTATCGTAAAGTGTAAACACTAAACATTAAATTATTTTACCTTAGTCACATAAATTAGAAATAGCTTATAAGCTTATTAGTAAATAGCTATTACTTATTTCATGATTCCTTATGTTTACCATAACCATTGTTTATTTTCATTAATTAATTATTGCATTCTCAGTTGTCATTAGTTTCTTACCGTGTGACAATAATTATTATAAAAACGCGCTGCGGACAAGTACAACTTGTTGGATGCGGGATTACGGTGACTTGTGATTTCGTCTATCATGGCATCCGTTGCCATTTTTCATCGCCTTGTTCCGTCATTATACCGAGCGATGGTGCTCACGGAGTGACCTTTGCCCTCCAACTTGCACGTCTGAAAGCTTCACCTCTGCCGTCATTGATGATTTGGTCATGTCAACATAACAAACGGCATGAACAGCAGCTGCTGCGGACGATTGACAAACCACCTGGTTGTGGTACATTTGTACCTACATAGATCTGCAAGTTTGTTGGCACGCAGATACGAATAATAAGTGTCTTATATAATAGTGTGTATGCTAGTGGCAGCAAATGGTTGCCATGAAGAAATTGCATAACAGTCGCGGAGCTGAGCCTGACGCCAGCGAATCAGTCAAAAAGCTGTACAAGTGAGTAATAGGGTTCTGTGTGCTGCACTTTTTTTGTATTTGGTGGACAACAATGGTATGTACCATGTTATTGTTCACCCTTGTGCGATCCTCATTCCTTGACAGCTCGGTCACCACGCTTTGGGTTAAATCCTACTTGTAAATCATCACCTTGCTATTTTAAGCTCTATATATTTTTATTAAATTTTGTTTTTGAAAATTAATCTTGGTAACCATGAATGTGTACTATCATAATATTTTGTAAGATTAAATAAAAAATAATATAATTGCTAGGTATTTTAAATATAGTTATTAAAAAGTAATGAAAACAACTATTTAGTCTATTATGTTATTAAATACTTATTTAATATTGAATTTCATATCTGAAATTATATACATTCAGCAGTATGATATCATTAAAATACAATGAAAACTTTATAAATCATGTTTTCAGGAATATAAATGAAGTTTCTCATTTTTTGGATGATCAGCGTGGCAGGTCTTTGTCTTGTAAAGATCTTTTTACCGCTACTGTTGATACACAGCGAATAAAATTAAAAAACTATTGTGAAAGAATGATGCTTGCAGATCCATTATGTTATGGTCGAAAGGCTGAAGATATCATGTGGCGTAAAACCTATCATGATGTTTATTCTACTGCCAAAATTTTACGCAAAGTAATGTAATAACTAAATTATTAATATATTATCATTATAAATGTATGTAACATTGTCCATTTTATTAATAGAATATTAAATAAAGTTTTCTTAAAATACCTACTAAGACATTCATTTTATTTCAGAATAATGATTGGAATCAGATGGAATTGGCACTAATAGAAAATCATTTTCAGTCAGGCATTGGTAGTTATTATCATTTACTATTCAAATTTCAAGCAGAAATTAAATTCAGTAGGCCTGAATTATTCGATTTTTATCTACTGATAAATGATGATACAGATAATAATGTCAAAAAAGATCATATCACTCTGTTGAAAAAGAATGATACTGGTAAATTAAAACATTGATTCCCAAATAAATAATTGGTTCAACTTATTCCTTCTGAATAAATTAATTCCAGGTAACAAAGAAGAAGCTGGTATAAAACAATTGGTATACCGCTGTTTGATATGTTTGGGAGATTTGTCACGATATATGTATGAACTAAACAAACTAGATTTATATTATTCAACAGCTTGTCGATATTACAAACAAGCATTAAACTATAAACCAGCAAATGGACTCCCACATAATCAAATTGGACGATTGGCATTATCCAATAACAAACATTTAGATGCTGTTTACCATTATGTTCGATGGTAACCTATAACTAATATTATAATGATTAGGGAACGGATTTTAATTTAGTATAAAATTAAAAATATTTAAATTATATTTGTATATTACTTAATAAATATTTATTTATAAATCTATAATTTTCAAATATTTAAATTAAAAATAAGATAGAATTTATTACAAATAATACATAATACAAAATAATGCATATAAGAAAAAATTATTCTGAATCATAGTCTTCATGAGAAAAACAGTTAGAACATATAACTTGAAATTTTCAAATTTAAAGTGACGGCGATTCAAACTTAGCATTGCTTTATAAATGATCAATGGACGTGATTGGTGCTTATTTCATACACATTAATTATTTTGAACTGTATTCTATTTCTGAGTTATACTTAGGAGTTTTGTTAAATAGTATGTTCCTTATCGACATAACAGTAGTAAATCCTGGATTTTTTTCCAGTATATTTTTTAATTTTGAATTGGTTACAACTCCAATTTCTTCTGGAACGCGTTCCAATTGCTTTACGGCATTGTCAACTATTTCTAAGCTTTCAGTTAATGGCATTTTTGAAGTTTCTAATTTTGAAATAGTATCAACTAAAATTCCAAAATTAGTGGAAATAAATGCCAAATTGTTTTGCAAATTATTACTTTCTATGAGCTCAATAGTTTTTTTTATTGCCATTGCAGAATTGGAATCTAAATTTAAGACTATGTTTTTAATATTTTCAAAGTTATTCGATTAATATAATACAGCTGATAGCCACGTACCCCACCGAGTTATAATAGGCTCAGGTGGTAGAGTTAAATTCATATACATATCTTTAAATGTTTGTACACGATTTGGCGCTTTTAAAAATATTTTTTTTATGTTGAAAATTAATGAATCAACCTCAGAAAATTGAAATCTAATTGTTTCTGCTATACGGTGGAAACTGTGTACTAGACAAGTTAAATGTACCTTCTTAGATAAAATGTGTCCAAAACTTACCTACAACAATTCTACAATATTACATAAAATAGTATTAGCATCAGATTATTTAAAATGAATTGAAACTTATACAGATATCAAAAACTTTTGGATGCTAAGACTAGATAAAAATATTTATTTAAATTAAAATCCGTTCCCTAATAATGATACATTCATAGTGTTGCCATTATTTCCTGAAACAGATCCAGGGCAGGCTACAAAATTAGCAAATGAACACTTAACTACACATGCTATTTTTTTTTTCAATAACTATACAGGGGGGGTTAGCCCATTTGGTTTATACAGAAATCCATATGAATAATACGGTATATAATGAGTCATTTCTTTTGTTTGCTTATTTAAAAATTAACTTCATTTGGCGTAAGCTTTTACCAGTATAGTAATTAAATATTAGAAAAAAAATAACCGATATCAGCCAATTACCCACAAAAAAAAATTTACATGCACAACATATTTCATTCACCTATACGATCATTATATAATATGGAGCTTTTTATGTTGCTACAAACATTGAACAATTGAAATGGATTTCTAACTATTAAATGTTGATTAGGAAAGGTTAAATTAGGATAATAACTGAAAACAATAAATTTATGAACCAAAATAGAACAAGATTAATGAAAAGTTTGGCATACAATGTACACCAGTGTGTGTAATTAGGACTTTATGAGTTAATATTATGTTTGTAATTTTTAATATGGACTTTCACCATAATCAACTTGAATTTAACCTCAATAAAATAATAATTTTTTGGTACTTAAAAGTATATACAAGCTATTTACAAGTTTATTTTTAAATTTCTAGTGTTTTTAGTATTGAACCATTTGAAGGAGGAGAAAAAAACTTAATATTATCATTGCAACAACAATCTGAACCAGTAGGAAATGTGTTTTTAGAAAAACTGTTTTCTATTTTCGATTTATGGTATACCGGAGGAAAAGATAGTGGACAAGAATTAGATAAAGTACATTTCCTGCTATATTTATTTAATAATGTACATTACATAATTTAACACAGAATTTCACAATTACCTTTATAGATATATGCTAGCATTATAAGCTTACTGCAGAATTTTGATGATTGTAAGAACAAGAATAATACAGCTGATAAAAAAAAAGAAATTAATAAAGAGGATACCTTAACACCTTCAGTTAAGGATACTATACATTTTTTGTCAACTAATGAAAATGTATTCAAGATTGTAGTTATCATAATAGCATGCTTAAACAAGTTACACGAAGAAGGTAATTGTGATTAAATTTAATAATTTATGTATCATAAAGTAATTCATTTGTAATTAAAAAAAAATAACTACGGTTATGTAGCGAGGTTGTAATGACCAACTCTAGGCCCTGGCGTCACAAAGATATATAAATTTGAGAATTGCAGACGATCACTGGGTCACATAGAAGTCAATGTGTTCATAGTATATTTATTTAATTTTTAGAATTTTAAGTATTCCTAAATTCCATATTCTCTGATATTTTTTTTTCTACTCAAGAGTCCTGTGGTGATACAAACTTATTTAAAAATAAAAATCCCCCTTTTAACTTCAAATTGTTTAGCATATGATTTTCTTTACGATTTTTATTTAGATAAATCAAAATTCTAATGAGTAGTTTCTGAGTTATTATAATGATTATACTAAGGACACTAATAATCCTTTAAATTGTCTTACAAAAATATATTAACTATTGTATAATATTGGATATAGTATTTATTATACTTGGATTTTTTTTTACAAATTAAATTAATAAATTATTGATGTTGATAAATCAATATTAATTACTAACATTTTAAAATTATCTGATCCCCATACCTAGTTAGCCCATTACGATAAATATATTGTCATTAGTACACAATGTTATATAACTCAATAACAACTCAAATTTTGATTTAGATACATCAAAATTCTCTAAAAAATGCCTGCTGAATAATTAAAAGTGAAAAAAGGGGGTTCCTATTGGAAAAACAGAAGTTTGTATTGTTACATGATCATCCTTTTGCAGTACAAAAAATCTCAAGTATTTGATAACATGGTCTTTAAGTATATTTAAAAGTTCAAAAAATCACAATTTTAATTGATACATAATTTAAGGATTTAGGGTGACCTAAATTGTATAAGATAACCATTAGTTACATATTATGTTTCTATTATAATTAGTAAAAAATGGCATATTCAATTTTTTCCTTGTGCAAATATTTACGTTGTTTATAAATATTTTCTAAGTTAACATAAGTTTGACATTGCACTAGGGTTTTTCATTATTAAAGCCCTTAAACATTCTTAAAAATGTCTAATTAATAATATGAATTTCCAGAGTCTAAATACATCCCAAAAGCTGAGTTATTCTTTTTATCATTGATGGAACACTTAATTGGTCAAAGTGTAACTTACTGTGTAAAAAACTTGCCGTTGTTAGTTAATCCTAATATAGATCATGTAAAATTAAATCGCCGACGTCGTAGACGTGGTTTTAGACAGCATTCTTCTCCGGATTCCCAAGAATGGACTGGAGGTTAGTATTTAATAAATAATACTTAATTTCTATTTATTATATTCAGCAGTTATAAATATGATTATAAGAAAATATGTTAGTAAATGATGATCATTTGAATTTGTATTAATATTTTTGAACTAAAACTAAAACTAAATGTTTTTTAGATGAAGCAGAAAGTGTAATAAGTCCTGATGACGAATCAGATGATGAAAGTGAAGAAGAGATGTTAATATTTGATATTAAAAGGCCCAATGATGACAAATCAAAAAATGGTTTGTAATAAAAATTCCTTACTAGCTGTTACTACGTATCTAAATAATTAATGTGTTGTTAATTTTATTACAGAATCTGATGGGTCCAATGATAGTGGTACATCATCTTTTGGTTGTGAAAATAAAAATAATCCAAAACTTCCGTTATCAAACATACCATATATTGAAACCATAAAGGTAATAATATATAAAAAAAAAAAAATGTTTCATTTTTTTATCAGTTTTTATAGTATCAATGCTTATAACCGTTCACTACATTTTAGATATATTTTGATTGGATTCAACCAAAAATTGATTCTATAAATCCTGAATCTTCAGTTGAATTCTTTAACAATACTGTTACACTTTTAAATTACTTGTCGCAAGCTAATATTGAAGACACATTCTTAGACATTGACACCAATCAGTTTATGTTACCAGAAGATGTGCATTTACGTGGTATGACTGTTTTTTCTAAGTCTAAAAAGCATTGTGGAGAATATGATCGCAATATCTGTACTAAAAATGAGGTAGGCAATTTTTTTATCTAGCATTATTAAATATATATTATCTAATATGAATTTGTACATTCCTTTCATACTTTATGCATCAAGAGACACTTTAATTTTTTATGTGCAGTTTATGTGGAACACTGTTTAACCAGTTAAATACTTATTAGGGCCTGACAATATATTATAAAAAAAACTAACTGAAGCAGTAGGGGCCTTTTTATGAGTGTTATTTAGTTTACTCTGTCTTACACATCAATATTATGATGTCCTAGATCTGTTTAATATGTTTAGATAAAATATTGGAATATCAAATGCCCATGATATTCTTTTGTACAGTTTCATATTATATATCTAATTATTAGAAATCTAACTTTACTGGCATTCATTTAAGTTAACATTATTTATTTAGCTATGATAACTGTTAATTTTACCAAATAGCTATGAATCATTCAAAACTAGTTAGTTAGTCAATTATTATTTTTAAAGTCTTACAATAAATTAAATGTAATTACTTGGTTCGAAAAAATTAATTTATCATACTTTTTTAAAGACTTACTATTGCAAAACCAATCGATTTCGTAAACACTTAGTGTATTTTAAGTGTTAGATAGATCTTCATTTATTAACAATAATCATCATTCACTTTTATTATAGGGAACAGTTCGATTAATACATATATTACATTGTGCAGAAGAAATAGCATCCAACAATGTATTATTCACTTATGACAAAATCAAAAAATGGTTTTCATTATGTGGCTCTTTGAAACAAGTAAGTATCAATATATTTTTTTTAATATACAAGTAATTCATCTGCATACTACTCAGACAATAAAAGCCTTCCAAAATTATTAGACTATTGAACTGTTAATTACACTAATAAATTTATGAAATTTTTACTTAGTTAAATATATATGTTCTTGATTTTTACGTATTTTGTCGAAATTTGAAATTCAGTCGCTCATTAAAAGGATTTACGCTCGTTTTTTTTTTAATTTCCACAAACAATAACTGATGAGAAACCTTGTATTATATTTTCAAGTTTTTTGACCGAATTAACATTTTTTTTATAGACATTACTCAAAAAAAAAAATAACAATCGAAAATTTCATATACCTATAAGTAGTTCAACATGAATCAAAATATTTTGGAAATTGTATGGTTGTATAGAAAATGCTAACACAAACATTCATTGAAAACGTATTGTATCTATGGTCATTTCTTTTAGAGTTACACTGAAAACCAAAATCGATTTATTCGAAGCTGGTTTTGTGTATAAATTACCGTTTTTCCTGTCGCTTTTGAAACCATTATGATTTTAAATTTTGCACCTACTTTATTCGCTTTCCTACCAGAAATGTTGCTGCTGAAAAGCACTTTCACTGCCCCAAACCGTGATGAAAGACACAAAAAAAAAAATTCATCGCTCCGCTCAGAAACTAAAGTATCTAGTAATATCAGCTGATGTGCGGTCTCCGATCAGAATCGTTATTCATAAAATCATAAACAATGATATATCATTGAATTCAAAACTAATACATTATCCATTAGAATCTCTGACACCTACTATAAGGCATTGTGGTACCCATTCCCCACATTTTTATTATTAAATTTGTATTAAACAATTTTTGTTTTTAATATTGGTTTTAATTAATTTAAGTATTTTTTCCGTAATAGATATATTAAGAATTTTATATTATGCTTAAATGTTATTATCTTTGACTTTTATTAATTGATTGTTCCCTTTGAAACCACTAAATATCGGGTACTCTCGATTACTAAAATTGTGTCCGATACTCGGAGGTGTTCGCTGTTCAGAGGGTTCAGTTTTTAGTTTGTTACAAAAAGAAAAGTCTGCAAGTTTTCACTATACTATTTTACTAACATAAAATCTTTTTTGACATTTAATCAAATCATAGACTAGACAGAAATCTATTCTTAACAAAATAATGTAACCATTGAATTAATCAACACGATAATATATTGGTCTTAAAAGTGTTGGCTTATAAGTAAATCAACTATGTAAATGTAACAGAGTAGTTGAGCACCTATATCCCAGATTAAAAAAAAAAAATGTGTCTACCAGTCTTTCAGTAGAGTTTATGAAAGTAGCAAAGGGTTTTTCGTTTTTTTTTTCGTTTTCTGCCCTCTAAAAAATACGACATTTACTGTGACAAACGAAAGCGCGAGATTGGAATAGCAAAGTCTGTCTTGTAAATATTCATGAGACTGTATAGAAGATAAAAACTAAAAAAAAAATATATAAAGAAAAAAACAAGAAAGAAAACCTGCCCTTTTCACAGGGTATATAATATATATTGAGTAAAATCCACCCCTAGCTGTTGCAACACAATAAAGCAGTTTGAAGATGTTGAAAGCGGATCTCGCCAATAACGATTCCAACGGCGTAGTCGGGTTTATATTATATCTTATACTTTCTTCTTTCTCCTCGGTTTCCCTTTTCTCTCTTTCTTTCCTTTACGAGCTTTGCAGCTACAAAGTGATCCGGGGGGGATATGTCACCCTCGCCAGAACCGTCAAAGTTTTTATGACCGTCAACCCGCCCCTTGTATGGAGGGGGAGGCATAACTGTAATAGTTGGCATGCGGAGCCCCAATATTACGCTCCTTACGCGTTTTATGGGTTTATTTATTGCGTCCTCTAAAACTCTTATTAACAATGTCTCGCACACAAACGACTGCGGCAGGGTTGTTAAATCTTTTCTTTATTGGAACTTCTGCTCTTTTATACCCTCTCCCCTCGCATTCACTTTCACAATGAAAATTAATTGTAAGAGCTCGCGTTTAAGACCTAAACTTATATTGACCAGTAACACACTATACGACTATCGCCAGCCAATTGACCAATTTATTATGGTACTTACGGTACTTTTGGTTTTACGGTTTAAATATAGTTTTAAAATACACGTCATTGATTATAAGACCTGCTGGTTAAATAAATTACCATGTTTTCAGTTAATATTAAATAGAATGGTACATGTCATCAATAATTATTTTCCTCGAGTATCCTGTAAAAAACTAATTAGTGAGTGAAATACGTTCATGTATCATTTAATATTATAATAGTGAATATATTAAATGTCATACTCACTGTTTGTAATGTACCAAAAAAAAAAAAATAGGTTAACAGCCTTGAGTATTATAATTTAAAAATATTAAATTATATTACAAAACAGCACATATAGATACTCACAACAATTGTTATGAAAAAAAAAATCGAAAACTGTATAAACTATATACTCGTATATTACTCAATATAAAAAAAGAACAAATACGTTCAACAATATTTTGTATCAAAAATAAATCACTTCCAAAAACAATAAAATATCAAATGACATTTCAAAGTGTGCAAACGTCAACACCTTAATGAAAACGTTTAGTAAGTCTAAGGCAGGACATAACACATAAACAAGTATATACTGTTTTTGTTTATTCTTTGAGAGTTAAATTTCAATGAAATAAAATGTACCCCTGCTTCGGCCTTGGGGGATGAAAGAATCACAAGAATCCCGTCTCCTTTTCCCATTTAGTACAGTAATAGCTTTGGGAAGCGGAAGAGAGAAGCGAGCAAAAGCCCCGGCGTTGTGCGGGCGTGTCACCGTTGGCCGACCGGGCGATGGGACGGAGGTCGGGGAAATTTATAACCGTAAAGCTTTGAGGTTAGGGGTCGTAAGGGAGCCCTTTTGCCGAGCGTTTAACCGTATTCCATTATCGTCGTACGGTCTGCCGGTTTTATGACTATATTCGAGGGACGATAAAAGATTCCAGACGTATTAAATACGGTCGACAAAACGGAAACTAGAATGAACATGGACTCGAATCGCAGACGACGGTTTTATCGTCTTCACTCTGCTGTAATAGTAGTAGTAGTAGTAGTAGTAGTAGTAGTAGTAGTAGTAGAGGGGCAGAGGGAATCGTAATTTCAGTGCAATTCTAGAACGTTATAACCGTTGAAAACAAATAAACCGAACGTCGTCGTCGTCATAAGACATTTTCATTTTATCATCGTACCGCTCGTGTACTTTTACCTATTTATATTATATTTTATTTTCGTGTTTTTCTTATAGACCGACGAAAAATCATTAAAAGATTCGAAACGAGACAAACAACACGTGATGGGTCAACTGTGGCTCCGGTCGGAAGTGGACAATCTAGAGTACAAGATGAAATACTCTTCGAGAAAAAAGTCATTACCCACGTGCATCGTCATCGATACAGATGCGTTGATTAATTATTCGTTGATAATCAAGAAACTCGTTAACAGCAGCAAGTTTATTGTAGTAGTACCCGCAATCGGTATGTACCTAATACATTGATAGATATCATTGTTCCCTAATACAATTGTTATTTATTTATCATTACTATTTTTGTTTCAGTTATATCGGCATTAGACGAGCAAAAAAAACTAAGCAAAGAAGTCAGGCTGACTATACGTTGGTTAGAATTTCAGTTGCAAGAGGGAAACTGCAACTTAAAATCCCAAGGAATACATGAATCACTACCAATTAAACTGGACGGTCCACCGAAATTGAGCAAAGAAATTTGGCAAGCAATAATTACTTTAATTACTTCAAAATTTCTATCAATGTATTCATGGTGTTTTTTGTTATGTATACAGTAATTTCAAACATATTTTGGAATGTTGCAACTATTTTACAGAGGAATATGGTGAGAACACAGGACTTGTTACGTTAATTACGGGGTCAGACGACCTAATGGAATCATCAGAGCTTATGGAAATGGCTAAGTCAGTCAGTGAGTAATTGTTTTGTTTATAATTTATTTATTACTTTTAAATGTTAGGTACATTTTATGATGTTAATGTGTTTAAGACTAAATATTATTTTTAGAAATCAATATTGAACACATAAAGACATTCCAATTTCAATTAAAACCAGTGAAAAACAAAGGATGAAACATGGTTTTGGTTTTAAGTATTGATATTTTTATTGTTCATGCAATGGTGCATCAATGTATACAATGACGAGAATTTGATTGTTAATCACTCGGCGCTGTTTTGAACACGTGGACCAGATTTAATTTTCGGGAAAATTGAAGACCTCGATTGACATATTTTTTACATCCGTTACGAATATAATATATAAATCAAGGTTAAATCCGAAAAGGAGAAAAATGTTTTACTTTTATTATTATTATTAATATTGTTATTATTGTGTTGTATACTTGCATACAATATTATTATATAAAGAGGATATCAAGGTATGAAATGTTGTTAACCTGATTGACGACGACCATTTAACAACTATTCATCACACGACATTGCCCATCTGCCCTTGTCGTACTTATGTGTATTAGTAATCGCGTCAGTATACCTTTAGTTTTTTATTTTATAAATGTCCTTATTTTATAACTAATACATTCGAATGTTATCAATTTTATGTTGTTTAACTCTATACAATGCCCCCACAAATATTGTTTTATTCACATTTCTTTCTATAAGGTTTTTGTTTTCATTTTATAGTTCTTATTTTCAAACAATTAAATATAGATATAATAATGCATGTAGAATCTCGGCTTGTTTGTCTTTTTCATTATTTACCCACCTGAACACTTACATGCAAAAAGCGGCGATTATTATAACGTCGTTTTTCTTTTTTTGGGGGTGTGGCACAGCAGCACTCGTTGTTTATCCAATGTTCCTTTTGTTTATCCGGAGGCAAACGATTTTTGAAAAGTGTTTACCGACCGGAAGTTAAGTACTCTCCGCGGCGGTGTACGATGTTACCAGCCGTAGTTGTAGTGGTGGTGTACTGTGTATTAGTATTATACGCGTCAGACTCTGGATCGCAGCTATGGCAACACTACATTGGTGCGGTTTTGGTGAGCACGAGCGATCCGATTTGTGACGCTACCGGAGATGAGCAAGCAAAATTAATAGGACGAATATCCGTCGTGCGGATGAGCAGGACGAGTGGTGGGACAGGTATGGAGGAGGGATACTCAATAGCGACATCTCAATAATAACAACAGTGTTGCTAGCGAGAGGGTTGAAGAAGTGACGGTGGTATTGTTTTTTTCACATCTACCCAAGCCATTATCGTTTTACAAAAGGCACGACGGTGGCTCGTATATGCAGTGGTAGTGTATATATTAAATATAGTAGTGTAGAATGTAGAATATAAATGGGTATTGAAGTTAGGTGTATACATGGGGAGCGTCGCGTTGTGTAATAATAATAATTAGACGAGGGAGGGTGCAGCCGGTGTGCGTGTACACGCCTCAAACCGTACATATACACTGGGTCGAGCCACCCCTTTTTTCGTAATTGTTTGCCGCGCTGAATGTAGGCACATAATATATATATATATATATATATATAAAGTATATACTGTACAATAAGGTTTTTCCCCCTCTAGCGCTATAGCTATCTGTTAATCCGTTATATTTATTATTCCCCGTCGTCGCGGTACTACAACTGCACGGCTATAGTTTAATATGCCATTAGCGTTCAATTTCGCGTGTGTGCGACGAGGGTTTATGTACATATTATGTGCGTGTGTGTTTTTTTTATTTTCCACCCGCCCCGGGCGGCCGCAAAACGAATGGGGTGAAAAATGAACGGGGCACACACGCCCGGCGCGGATAATCCGTGAGATTAATGTCAACAATATTATTCCGCGGCGGCAGTCCGTGCAAAAAGACTGTTAGTCAAACTACACGACCGTATAATATACATATTATTATTACTACTATTATCGTTGTTATCTACGTCGCGCCCGCCGAGGGGTTGCTGCTGGGTGTATGCAGTAATTGCTGCAGTGTGTACAGCGTACCTACCCTGAGCCCGCGATAACGATAATAATTTATTTCAATACGGATTCCAAATAAACATACAAATTATTTAAAGCACTTCTGATATTTAGTCGGTTGGTAAATACGACAATATTTTTACAACTTTGTGTTTTGAGTTCTCATAGTTCAGTCATTACTTTTTGAAAAACCAACATATTTTTCCCTCAAAATGTTTATAGCTTTGGTACTTTGACAAAAAATTTAAAAACACTAGTTTCCAATTAATAATAAAAAAAACTTTTTAAATAACCGAATCTATTTTTAAATTCAAAATTATAGAGGTATTTTAAAAATTAGAATTTATTATTCAGCGATTATGACCAGCTGTAACTGGACCAATGAAGCCAATCAAAAAATGTTCACGCTCTCGGATCGTGCATAATATTCTATATTCGTGCACGGATTTATATGGTCTCTACGTAACCCATCAAAGAAGCCTTCTGCCTTGCGGCGATATCTTGTCATCGTAGACGCCCTGTGGCCATAAACTTAATATTAAAATGTTTCATTATGTATACTTTTTTAAATGCTGTTATTGTTATATGAAACACAAAAAAGATGGACTCGAAGAAAAGTATATCGTCATTCGTAAATGTACTTAACTATTTTAATTTATATTTTAATAATTAAAATTAAAACCTAACTTTTTCATAAGTGCTATTGATGGATGACATCCATCATTTCATGTACATATTGTATTTAATACTATTCAGTATTCACTATAACGTGTTTATAAATAAATATGTATGTACCTATGTAATTTTTTCCTCACCACATACACACTTATTTTTCCTTGTAGGCATAGATGATAATTATTATATAGATTTGAAGAAAATGTAAAAATTAAATTCACTTGACTCTAGTCCAAAAAAAAATTATGAGTTAAAACAATAATATGCATAACTACAATATTATCGGTGTACAATCGCGCATTTAGATATATTTTGTTGAAAACCCGTCCTTAGGTAGTTAGCTTGTAGTATGTTATACTTTTTCTAAACACGTTACATTGTGAATTTACAATGAAATTTATTTTTGGTTTTATTTTATTAGTGAAGTATTGTCTCAAAAAATAAATATCATCCCTGTAGGATACATGAAGCATTTCATAATACAAGGTACGCTTCATTACTATATGAACATGATGCATCATACAACAGTGGTGTAGCTAAATAGCCTATCCAGAACGCCGTGTGATCATCGTTTTATTTTTGTCAAAGTAAGCAAAATCATAAATAATACTGCGATATTGCAATATGTATAATCAAGTCGATCTAAATTTTAAAAAATTTCTAGGTAATCAAAAATCGATTTAGAACGTCAATAAATAAATATTTATTTCTCTCAGCCGCACACGACACACCAAATTTGCGTTCATCAGAACCTACACTAACTCTAGATAACTGACCCATCATCAAACCTAAGATTCAGGGACATTATCTATGTTGGTGGCCATTTTATTATATTTTAATTTGTATGCAAATTATGGGTAGGTATTTATAATAGCACAATTCAATAAAACACATAGTATATTGTAAGAGATTGCAATATTGTAAAAAAATCCAATGAGTGCAAACACAAATAATTTTAACTACTTTAAATTTGATAATAGGTTAATTCACTCTAATATTAAAGCTAACAACGCGAGAACGTTCTCAGCTGAACGTGAAATTGACGTTGTGTTGCAGGCAGAGAGAGAAAACAATTAACACTTAACAGTGTGCTGACATCCACTTAACGTTGAAAGCCATTGGTAAAATATTTATAATTATTTACCTAATTAATTCAGAATGGGCCGCGATCCAAAGTACCGATAATTTATACACTAAACGGATATTGAATATTATATAAATACACATTTTTCGAAACAAGTTAATAGTGTGTACCATAATAATAAAATATAAAGGACGGGTCCTCGTTGGCAATGTTTGTCATCTTATTAACCAATCGGTTGAGGCTTAAGGAGAGTACTAAGTGATGAAATGGGGGAGGGGTATAAAGATAGATTTAAAAGATCGAAGCTGGAAGTTCTTTACTTTAAAATAAACTGGGCTATAAGTTTATCACGGGACAGTCGACTGACCCTCAAGTATGAAATATGTAATATTTTATCATGTTAAATTATCACTGTCCTACTATTAATATATTTTACACGAAAAACGGTTGTTTAATCATTAAATCCATGATAATAAGTAATAACAATAAATAAGTTACTAATATGGCTGTAGGCAGCGAAATAGGCAGAACACACTCACTGCACGGCCACAGGACAGTAGGCACATAATATATTATGGTTGAAATAAGCATCAATTGTGTATTGTTTTTATAGATGATATTGATATACGAGTAGTTTTTAACTTTCCACGTCGTGTGATCTGTGTTTTCGCTGTCTTTTCGTCTTCTTAACAGTACCTGGATGTGAAAATATTTCGTGATACTGGCACTGTGTGAAATGAAAAATTCTTTATGAGCATAGTAACTAGAACAAAATTATAAAGTATACATAACAACTAACTTCTAACAGTATCAATGACACTATCGACATTAGACTGTAAGAAAACCATAAATAATCCACACCAACGATATTATTCTAAATCACCCGCACTCTCTCTACAACATCTATAAGTAATTTATTTTACAGAATTTAATCATAAATATGTTTACATAATTACTAAATATATTTAAGCTATTATAGGCTTACCATTTAAGCAACATGCCACTTCAAGATTTAAATTTTAAAAAAAACGAAGCCATCTTTCCATCTCCCTAAAAATAACCAAAAAAAAAATTCTGATTCAGGCAACGATGATCTAGTGCTTAAATAAATTTAGATATAGGTAGATTTTATGGCAGTCTGGGAAATTCTTATATAAAAATATATGCATAGGTGCCAAATATATCTAAATACTTAATTCCCATCATTCCCATCACACAAAATTTAAATTGTATTTTCAAATTTGGTTTGTTATTCGTTTTTACTTAATTTTTCAATGATTACGGTTACCACCAAAAATGTTCGAGAGCAGCACGATTGACATGCCCGACTTCCTGGCTTATTCAATAATAAACCGTGTTAAAAAAAGTGGATACAACTAATACGGATTATAACGGTATCAGCATATTATCAACATTTTAAACGCCTCATATGTACGATATAATAGTGAATATAATATGTGACTACATTATGTGTACATATTATGGTCCTGCAATAATGTTATTGCAGTGTATAATTACGGGGCTGCGGCGAGGGAGATCAAGTGGCGGCGGAAGCGGCTGTTGTGTAAGGGCCCGGTTACCCGAGAGTCGGTCCTCTCGGAAAACACTGCAACGTACCTAAATATATAATAATATACTGTATATAGCAGTGGCTGTGTTAATAATTCCCATCAATGAAGGTGGCGGTGGTGAAGGTTACTCGTACATACAGCAGTACAGTAGGCCAGGTAGCGCGTCGTATGCACATATTTAATATTATAATTGTCTTCTCGACGGCCGAGACCCGCGCGCGTTAAATACGTTTCGTGGTTTTACCGGGTGGAACGTTCGTCGTCGAGTGCACCCTTTAACGGCGACGATGGCAGGCGGACGTGTGGAAGGAAAGAAGAAAGGAATAGGAACGAAGGAAGGAACGAGAACAGCAAAATGGAGCGCCGTTATAGTCGTCGTCGCCACCGCGGGTTTTATTTAACCGAGCTTTTTCGTTAAGTATCCGACGAGAGCCAGAGAGCCTCGTGGTCTTGTGTATATATTTTATAGTGAGCGAATGAGATAGGGAGGGTGAGAGGAGGTGTGGGAGAGTGTGAGCGAGAGGTACGATTGTGCAGGGGGTGGAAGGGAGCGCTTGTTGTGTTTTTGCACTCGGCGGCAAAACTCTTTTCATATTCCCCTTTTGCAGTGTGCATATATATGGGTATGTGTGTTGAGGGCAGACGACGGCGGAGAAGGTACGAATAAAAGCGTATATATTATATTTATATATATGCACAAAGTCAGAGGACAGACACGGTGGCGGCGTCCTCTGTGTATATATATATATATACGTATGTATGATAATATTATATAATATAATGACTGTGAATCTCGCTGGCGCGTTTTCCCACTGCCCCGACCGCCGCAGCTAGCAGGAATCGGTTCTCCTTGCAGAGCTCTGGCCTTATAACACAATTATTACCCTCGAGACTCAGTGGCGTCGGCATCCTATCGCCTTTGAAGAAACAGACGAAAGTTTTAATTTGCGTCGGAAACACTGCGAATCCCCCAAGGCCCGTCACGGTGTATAATGTATATGTATACCTATATATTTATGATACATTGTATAGGTAAGCTGCAGGTACCCGCAACACCACCGCCGCCGGTATAGCGTGTATTGAATACATATATATATACATATGCAGTCTGAGCTCAGCTGTCGGTCGCCAGGAAAACTAATATAAAAAGCCCACAGCAGTGGACCCGGGAATCGCGGATTTCCGTATCCTGCTCGTAATACCTTGCACTCCCTAAGCTGTATTATTTTATACTCGCGCGTAACGACCGAAATCGGCTGTAACGATGGGATACACAATAAAAACTACGATGAAACTTCTCTGCCTCCCCTTTTCCAGCAATAAAATAGTGTATATACGTACCTACGCACGTGCAGTTATTTAACGATATTTAAAAAATAAAAACGAAAAGGGTTGTATTCGGGACGACGACGACGACCGACGACCCTGCACGATGCCACCACCGACGTCCCTCGCGCCTTTGCGGTGGCGGTGGCGGCGATGGTCGACCGCATTTGCGGCCAACTCGAACGGAAAACGTATACACATGTTTCGCGCACACCGCGTTAATGCGACTTTCGGTTTGGGTCAGTGCTCCCCACAAGCGCGCGCGCATATATAATTTACGGTATTCGCGACTACTCTCGTGCGAGTAGTTTCCGGGACGATAATAATAACATAACACCACCGCTGCTCGTATATTATACACACGTATTATTATCTCAGAGATGACAGTGTGCTATTACTTTATTAGATACATATTTTGTGCCTATTCGCTATTTTGTATCTTTTATATTTTAACGTAATAATTGTATCTGGTGTATTGCATGAAAATACTTTTTCTCGCATCTAAATGCTTTTTCTGTAGTGTATCTTTTACATTTTTAATATTATTATATTATACTATGTATGTATACATTTGTGGATTGGATTCAAACAACAAATATTAACAATTTATTCAAATAACTAGACCCGTCTATACTATATCATTTTCATAGCTGATCAACTGAATCTTAGAACAGTTTTTAAAAGTTCTGCACTTTGCAGTGCATAGCACCAACTATTTTTGAATTTGTAATGAAAATGAATAATAGTGTTTAAGTTTTATAATATACAGGTAATTCTTATCATCGTCTGAATCTCTTACAAAGATAAATTAATATTATTATCACTTCACACTCGTCCTTCCTTGTTATATAGTGTTATAAATTATACGAATGTATATATGATATTATATATATAAATATAAGTAATTACTATATTAATAGTTAAATAAATCATTTCAATGTATTTCTAATTTTAGCAATTTTGCTTCCTAAAAAAATTATCTTTTGTAGTTGAGTATAATCTTAGGTACATTATTTTTATTTAGTATATAATATGTTGTATCGAAAGATAAAAAAAAGAAATACATTTAGACATTTTTGAATATATCTTGTATCTACAGTTATAGTTGTACTTGACCATCTCTACGAATGATCTGCAGCACTAACTATAGAACAGGTGTTTCGCCAAGTGTTTCATTGTTAATCGAGAATTGCACTCGGAAACGTTTCTATTTTTATAGGAACGGATCGATTTGTATACAGCGTTTCACGAGTATAGACCTACATACAATCATGGCTTAGTTAATATTTATAAATGGAAAATAACCGTTAGTTATAATTTGTAACTAATGGTATTCAATTTAATTATACTTTCTTGTTCCATCTCATTTGTCACCTCTTTTGTTTACAGATTTCGTTAAAGACTTTCAGGCTGCCCGAAGTTACTGTCAGAGTGTTAAATCCTTAATTTTTCAGATGATATCAAGATTTTATTTCTGGACTTCTAACTGATTGGCATCACCTCCAAGATTCAAAAAGATATTAATTCTGTAATGATACGGGCAAGTAACTTAGTCGTTTCTATAAAGATCATGAAATTACGTATTTTAGAATTCGTAATGCTTTAATAAATGATCGATTTAATAGAATGTTGAACTTGACTTCATATTTGATGAGAAAAATGTCGATGAAGTGTCTACTAGAGCGAGTGCAGTATATATTTCTCTAGTTCTGTACTTTTGTACTGAAATCGATAGCCATCTACGCTAACTACGTTATCTATCTTTTGTTCTTCGTGTGCTTGATTTTAAATCTTTAGGGGATAGAAAAATCAATTGTAATTAATCAATCTTGAAACTGGTGGTGCTCTTACAATATTAAACATTGTCCCTGTCTAATTTCTCATCATTTCGTGTAACTACCGCCGTTTTCATTACTTTCTCAATTTAACTTGCCTTGTTATTTATAAATAGTCCTGCAAGGCTAAGAAAAAAGAAGCTGACTTATTATTCCCTATTTGATTTTATATTATTTTATGTTGTCTAGAAGTTATTTTTGCCATAATTATTTCTATTGTTATAATTCTATTAGTTAAATTACTCATAATTGTCAACTTTTTGTAATTTATTTTAGGTCCGTTTAAATACTTGAATCGGGTCTTACATGTATTATTCAAAATTGTAGTTTATTCGTAAGTCGGGCAATTATTATCTAACAGGTGACTACAAACGCTTAATGCGAACCCGTTGTTCGAATGTGTTATAGACACGTTTATGATAACATTTTAACATTGAACATGAATTACATATTGGATTACCTTTAAATACAATATCTGTAGTGCATGTATACCTGTATAATATGTATGTATATTATAATATGAGAGACGCGTGAAATCAAATCACACGCGTATACGGTTTTTGGTGAGTTTACGCAGTGGGGAAAGACTGAAAGAGGACGCGTTAGGCTGCAGAAATACGAAGAAAAATGTTTCGTAACCGTTAAAAACTGAGGAGCGGGGAGACTGTGTTCCAAGTATAATAGGTATACCATTATATCAATCTACAATAATAAACGAATGTAAGGGCTGTACGAGTAAACCCCCCTGATGTAAATTATTGTAAACTGAGCGTATAAATGTTTATTATATGAAGAGATATAATATTATTTGGTAGGTATACCGTATGCAGTATACGTGCTGCTGCTGCAGTGTAGTTTGATGAGCTCGCGTATGAGCGTCGAGCCACGAAAGAGTCATTAGCCATCATAAAATATATAATATATACATATATGAGTGTGTGTGTGTGTTTACACGCGTAGGTTACATTTGCATCGGTAGTTATATTAGATTATATATATATACAGGGCCCATTCTGTATATACACGCTTGTTCCTGGCGATGATAAATTGAATTACTCACAAAAGGGATTCTTATTGGTGGCGTGCAGTGTGGAGCGCGGCGTTTCAACGGGCGCAAAGATGAAGCGTCGGCGAAGGGATACGGTTGGGGCAAGCGCCCCTCGATCTATGATACGCGGTGACGGTTGTTGCGAGTCTAAACAAGAAGCCATGTATATATATATATTGAGGTGAAATTAAATCTATATATACAAGAGCCGAGAGAAACTTCGGCGGAGACTAATAGTACCACCACCGACGGGTATATATTATTATTATTATTATTATTATTATTATATCTACGAGGGTCAGGAGGATAAGTTGATCAAAGACCTCGTGTCTAAAGCGAGATTTTAGCCGGATAACACTAATTGGGATCAAAGTGCCCCGTCCGCAGTATATAATGCGCTGGAGGATGAGGCAGCGTAGCACCGCAATAGTAGACGACCGAAGGCTTTTATACCGTCTATACTATTGTACGTGTATAGTGTGATGTGTGTGTGTGTGTGTGTGTGTGTGTGTGTGCTGTATACAAAAACCGTATAATTATCACCCGAGCACCTATACCTAGCTGCACATCACAGCTTTGAAAGAATTATAAACATAGAACTATAGCTATATATAATATAATAGTGTTTGAGAGTCGTAGGTCTTACATTTTTTTTTCTATCTAGGGTATTTAATACGGGTACCTACTATATATATATATTATAAATGCAAAATATAAGAAAAAATTGAGGCAGATATACGATATTGTGAGAAGGAGGGGTGGGACTGCGAGAATGTCCTCTTCCAATTTTGGTTAAGTGTTTTCTGCGAAAATATAAGGTTGCATATTTTTCTATTCATGTTGCCTATAAAGTTGCGAATTAGTTGCAAAATATTGGTACAAGTTTTGTGCAGATATCATGGCACGGAGAGACCAATACTTCACGCACGTCTGCAATGGTTATAAATTCGTTTCGTTTAACGTTTAAAAACTGAAATTGAATTTTGCATACTTCATGGATTTTACTGTTAGGTATGTGTATACTCTTTTGCGACACAATTTAACTCCTATAAACTGTAATATAGGATTTAAGTTGGCTCGTTTGAATTGATAAAATAATATCAATAAATAAAAAAAATAAATAAATAAATAAATAAATAATATACTACGGAGTATCGTCGTCGTCAGTTTCGATTGTCAGAACAGCGTCGTTCAGCAGATATCAATTACTGAGGATACATTATTATAATAATAACCTACTTAGTACTAATATATATATATAGTTTATAATAAGGATTAAGGACAATTATTGGCTTAGTTGTTTGAATATAATATAGAGATTATAGAGACCTACATTATCCACCACCATCTGTTCATTGCATTATGTGTATGGTGTACGTACACCGTACCTACGCACGGAACGGAACAATGAGATTTCAATTACCAAATACAATTCGTAACTCATCACTGCTTTCAACCTCTAAGTTAATCAGTTATCAAACCGTATACGAATAACATAGCTATAGGCAACTGCTACATAAGCAATAAGCCAATAAACCCACAGCATACTGCAGTACGCCCGTTATACTTATTGCAATATTATAATCATAATATACGATAACAAGTACACTATACCTACATATAATACATAGTATACACAATATACGAATATGTTGTTTGTTACTCGATTTACACTTATGACACGAACACACACAGTATAGGTACCCGTGTTCCGTGTATACACATACTATTAGCAAAGTGTGGTACTTGTGTTACAGTATTAATTTCTCCTCAGCCACAAATAACGTGCGCATGACTCTGATCTCATTTCAGCGCGGGCTTTGAGTGGAAGTAATTCCCATCGAGATCAATTTGTAAATAACATTTTTTAATAAAAACTGTTATGTACAAAATATTTAAATGATAATAAATGTCACTACGCTTAATTATTATACAATTATACGACTTAAAGGTACGGTTTAAGGAAGATTACCTACCATTTAATGGTATTTACTAAAACTCCTATTAACAATGTTTTTGTAGTTTTCGCGCTGTTAGCTAACATTGTAAGAAAAAGATTTCCGAAATATTTACTTCAATTGCGAATTAGAAACGCATATTGGGAGGAAGGTAGGTTTTTTATTTTCAAATATCTCCCGTACTCCTCGATTTATGATTAAAAAATTTGATTTAAGAATATGGTAAAAACATTTAATCGATAAATGTCTGTGTTATTGCATGGCGCCATCTTTGTAATTGGATGAAGGTTATTTTAAAATATATAACATCAGTCGCACAGAATGATCATCTATTCAATAAGCAAAATATGCGTTTTTCAATAAATTGTTAGGATAATGATCCGCGTTCCTCAAAGGGTAAACTGGATGCGAACGACATTAAGCATACAATATAACTGACTTTTAAACCAATTTACTTTCTCAATTAATTTACTGTTCGAACGGCGTACAATTAACCATGCATAATATATATTACAATGTCATACACATATTATCTTATATGTACTCCGACGCGATATCGGTATTTATCCGAAACCAGATTTATTTATAAAGGGCGCCCTCGTTCGTTTCTCATTAACCGCGAACACGCACACGATAGTTATGTACACTGCAAACTGCAAGACTCAGTGAAACAAATGAGTCGGAAAACCGGTCGGATGAAAAAAAAAAAATCAAAAAATGGAACCGGAGATATTTGACCGGGCCGCGTTACCGCGGCGTATCCGAGGAGCCGCACAGATCATGTTATTCGTATATTATATTATTATTTTGTGTATTATTAATTTATCATATAATAATAATATTATCCGTAATAAAATATAAAGTATACAATAACAGACGCGTGTGACCCGAACGCGTACACACGACGGTATGACGAGCGACCGTTCTTTGAGTCCTATAAGTCAGTGGAACGCATGACAAAACAGAAAACGAAAACCGTCATACCGATATTATAATAATAATATGGAGGATATCATAATAATGCCCCACCCGTGATTTCTATATAATATGTATACGTACAACAGAATACTGTACGACTGCGGACGTGTATAGGTGTATAATGTACCTACCATTATGCACGGCGTGTGGCGGTTTTGAGTCTTGAGTGTGCACCACTGTGTGCACGCCATCCGGTCGCCGCCGTATTATATTATTATTATATTCTATTTCCTTGCGGTTATTATTCGTCCACAGACCGCGTACCTGTGTAATACCACAGGGTGTTTCACCGACCGTGCTCACCCCTATTTTTTTTCCTCCGGTAATGCGTTTACGCGAATATTCCGATTTCATTTTTCAAGTACGAGTGTATTCAAACACCATTGTTTTTAAGTTCTTGAATTTTTTTTCCGCTACCTACCTACTTTAGAAGTGTACTGTGGTGTTAAACACTTCTATTTTTCAAATAACAACTCTCCATTTTACTGTAACATAGTTTGTGGATCGTGTTTTTCAAAATTTTGATGTACCTAATTTAAATTTCGAACGAGTAGTTTCTCAGTTATCATTAATAAATTATCAATTTGATGTAACGCCTAAAGCCTACCAAGGATATTTATCATTAGTTCTTAAAACGGTTTTACAAAAACGTGAAATAGATGTAATATTGGACTTATTATATTTATTATACTTGGGCCTTTTTTGCAAATTATTAATCTTGATGGATTGATATTAATCACTTAAGTGTTCAAAGCACAATAGCCCCCACATCTTACAAACCCATTATCATGGACCTAAATCTTAACCCTTATCACCCCTTAAAAATAAGTTTATCAAGCTCTGCTTATGAAAACACAGTAAAAATAACGACGAAATACCCATATGGTCATATCTACCATAAAAAAATGACGTATTTATTGATTCAAAAATAAATTACTTACCCACTTAAAATATATCAATAAACGAACACATTATACAAAGATTACTATAATTCTGATAAGGCTATACAAAATTAAAACATAACGTGTCATTATGTCACGTTTCACCGATATTCGCCTTTAAACATACCTCCCACATTATTATTAAGCACTTGACCAAATTAGGGCTTAACCGATAATTATACTCGCACCTACATTGGTTTCTATACCATTATATTATTATTATTGGCGCTGCAATATTATAATACAATACATTTATATTATCATCTTTTAATTAATTCATTAATTTTCTTACTCGCGACTGTTCGCAGTCGCAGTCCGTGCACGCCCCAACACAACAACAGGTATTATAATAATATATATATATATACGTATCGTACACGATAATATAATAATATTATTATGTTGTACACAATATATGCGCATGTATAGCGTGCGGTATAAGTAGCGGTATAGTACAGGTATAGGCGGTATATATAACTACTATGTACAGGTCGGTCGTATGCGGATCGGGGGCTGGTGTGTGCGTGTGCGGCAGTCGAGTGTAAGCTCCCAGCGGACTACTATACATACATAATATACATTGGTATTCGTATCGCGATTTCCTCGCACATATATACGGACGAGGTGCCGCAGAGAGGAGCATAAGTTTTGCGCGTGTGTGTTCGTGCGCCGCGTGTAGAAGTAGAAAAGCGTCTGTTAATATACGAAATAAATCGCCGCAAGAACACGCATCTCGCGTGCGTGGTGCGTCGAATATATATTTATATTATTATCATTATTATTATTATTATTTTGTGTTGCAATGCGTGCCTCTCGTCGAGAGCCGGATGACTGGTGTCTGGTACACACAATCATAGAATGCGCTTATATACTATAACAAATTGTTCGAAGAAAATGATTGTGCGTATCATGAAACCCGTTTGCTGCGGTTCGCGTACTCGTCGAATATAATTTAATAATAATAATAATAATAATAATAATAACATAAATACAAGAGAAATTAATTTACGAGACCGTAATTTAAAAATAAAAAAAAATTAAATTACAACGTTTCATATACGGTATATTAATATTATGTTCTACGACCGTGTGCGATACTCGTTATTATACCTAGTACCTATACGTATAAAATACCATGACGGCGGAAAACAACTTCATACCCGAAGCTTAACCATTCCACGAACCGTGAAAAACGCGTTTGAGGAGCCGTTTACAACGACTCGCTGCAGGCCGCAAAAATAACATACAATTTCTATAGAGCTCGGCGGTGAAAACGTGGAAACACAATAATAATAATATACATAAAACTAGACTCGCATAATACTGCGGTGCGTGCGTGCGTGCGTGCGTGCGTGTGTGTGTGTGTGTGTGTGTGTGTGTGTGTGTGTGTGGTAAACCATATTGTATAGTATTATGCAACACACACACGAATATTATTTGTGTGTACAGTTCAGTGTAAATGTGTAATGTACAATGTACACAGTATAATGTACAGACTGTTACACACGGTGTACAGAGTATACAGAGTGCCGAGATGCCGATGAAGTAGGTTAGGTACATATACATGTATATGATGTGCACAGACGGTTGTCACTTGGAAAAAATGATGAGTGGTTTTTTTCTTTTTTTTTAACAAGAAGCAAAACCCCTAAATAGTAAATATTACAACGATTGCGTTTAACATGGCAAGAGAAAAATGCGCATCGCCTATAGTAATATGTTATAATAACTAAAAATGATATAGGTAACCTGTACATTTAATTTATTAATATTTTAATTTGTAACGGGTAATCTACAACTACATAATATTATTATTTATTATGCTATAAGCGATTCGTTTACCGTCAGTATGCGTGCACGTACCTACACGAAACCGAAGATCAAAATCTAAAATTGTCCCAACCTCCTTCCAAAAAAAAATAGATCTACTTCAATATAATATAACCTATTGTACACCTATTAGTGCTTAATATCAAATAATATATGTAATTTATTTATAATTATTCATAAAATATAAATTAATTAAAAATCAAACCTAATTTACCCATAGGCTGTAATACATTATAATTTATAAGAAATAAATGTGTGGAAATAATATGTTCAAAGCAATTAATTCAAATTTGTATTATTTAATTCGTGTAAATAATAAAACATAGATATTATAGTCTTCAACCACTCCAAATAGATTTATCGAGCTCAACTTATCCAACCTTCGACCCGACCGTGTCCCTTATATTGCCTATGACCTTCCCGAGATCTATGAAACTAGACTTTTCTGCTTTGTTTGTTTTATTTGCGAGCGTTGTGTATGGGCTCGGTTTACTACTAATTTTTAATTAAATATTATTTTATTCAATTATGGAGTTCATAAACGGAATCCTCAAAACCTGTTCCTATAGAAATTAGTTTTTCGGTTCCGCAATAATCAATGTCATTGTTAAAACGATATGTAATAACTGTTATTAAAAACTAGTTATGCATCAGAGGTATACTTATACCTATAATAATAATATTATCATATCGTATCGACATGTGTTTAAATAAAACATAATGATATGGGAAGTACTTTATTTTATAACATAATATCTAAGCGAGTCCGAGGTAATTACATATATTAGGTATACCGGCGGTATCGGGTCCTGTGATGCAAACTAAAGTGATTTAAATCGATCAATAATGGGGTATAATTCAAAGCGGCAAACGGCCTGGGCTTGGAAATTATGTCGACACGTACTTCATCGAATTTTCGCCGAGTTTAACGAATTATTGTAAATCCTTCCATAGTCGTTGAGTGGAAATCAAAGAACAAAACACTCGTCGCTATTTTTTTTAAGCCCAAACAACGTACATATTTTTAACACCGTAACGTTTTTTTTTTTGTTCTTAGAGCTCTACTCCTATAGGTATAAATTATATCATGATAATTGTTAGGTATTCATAACTATTATAGAGGAATATTCAGATTTAGTCAATCGACGGGATACTGCATGTGTGCTCACAGCATCACGCTCCTACGATTATTTTTTTTCTGATAGGAATATGACGAGTGCGTTTTAAAAACAACTTGTTATCGATTTCGTTCTAAATTTAAATATCACATTACATACAACCCAAATTTGACCAGAAATATGTAGTCGTCAAATGTTGTGCAGCAAAGCCTTGGCCAGATTTATAACTTTTCAAATGTTCAATAATCCTATGTCCATGACACCTTAGATTACGCGATGGTTTAACACAACAAAAATAATTAACTTGAATTTTAAAAAATATAAGAAAAGATAATCATAATAACTATACTTAAACATTTAACTAAATAAAATATTATCTTACTATACTCGATGATTGGAATTCTTATGTTAATATTGTATATTACTTTTGATTTCGATAATCCTGTTATAGTTAGATGATAATATTATAATCCCAATGTTTTTTTTACCGTAGTTTCACTGCTTGAAGATTTTTTCATATATTATAGTGTGTGTATTATGCATAGGTATACATGTAATAGGTGTAAATCATATATTTAATAAATTGTTATGAATTGTGATACAATGATAATAAGTATAACGCTCGACGCATATTGTTGGCGTTAAAGCCAATTGAGGTTTATTATAATAAATACTTTTTTTTTTCTACCCCAGTTAGTTTAAAGTTGAAATCTCGAAAACATATTTTTTGTCGACTGTCAAAAAAATAAAAAATAAAATAAAATAAATAATAATAAAAGTTATAATTTATTCGTATACATTATATCCGACGCTCTCTTAACACCTTTTCGGAGTGCGACAGAGTGCAGCTGTGGAGGAGAAAGAGAAATACGGAGATGAGATTTACCACTATTCCGCGTGGCCGCCATAGTGCAGCGGGTCTCGCTGTCTCTGTCTGACAGCAACTTTGCCAACGACTTGTCGAAAATGCGTTGCCTTAATAACTAAACGGCAAATGTTTACGAACACCGCCGCCGAAGGCTTTTGAATAAATCATCATTTAAGCTCGCCGTTGCCTGCAGATCTGCATATTATTGTGTATATACATATTATGTTTTTATATATATATAATTTTGCTTTTTGTACACAGTGAATTCGTATATATTATACAATATATTGTACAAAAGCAATTTTAAAATTCGTATACGCCTCCGTGAGTGTTGTATACGCCACGGGGTGGGGAAACCGTGTCAACTGGAAATCGCTTTAAAATATCCAGCCGACAATAACGCTGTATGAGAGTATAAAGGTGAATGAATATTGAATATAATAATATATGATGGTATAAAAGACTTACTTTAAAATGTTTTATTTCATATCCTTAAATCCCAAAGACAACGTACGTCCAACCTATACATTATAATTTATAATAAACTGCATGCATAACGCGTACAACAATTTTATATACAATATAATATTTTATACAAATTATTACAAATTATAATATATAGAATAACCCATCTCTTTGGGGTATAGTAGTAATAATGTAATGTTATGAATAATAAAGAGTTCTCGATGGTATTGTTAAAAACAATTTTAACGTACTCCATCGGTGTGTGCATATTTTTTTTTTTTTTTTTTATTATTATGAACGCTTTTCATTTTTTTGTCTATCCACTTGGAAACCACATGAAACGTGACGTTATACGATAAACGTTGGTAGTCATTTTTATTTTCAAACCCAGTATAATAATAATACCATCGTAACACATATTATATATAATATTATGTTACCTATATAATATGATAATATTTATTTATCTTTGTCGTCGCCGTCGTCCCAATTTTCAGATTTTTCAGTGTTACGCGCACACAGATTATTCGATTATTATGTCTACCCGAGATATTGTATGATATGAAATACACACCACGCCCTCGGTCTCGGTGCAGTTTTTATTAATACGGTAAAATAAAAAAATATATATATCAAATATCGAAATGAAAAAAAACGCTCGTTGAGAGTTTGTTCGGTCATCGCTCAATGCTCCGTAACCAAATACGCAGGTTCTATTTTAGGGATTATTGTCAACAACAAATTAGCTTTCGGTCTTCCACCCTATAAATCTATCATAGACCAGACACACATTTACATCACTTTAAATATCCACAACATCAATCTTTTATAACCTAATATATTACCTAAAACGAGTTTTCAAAATCAACATATTTATCACCTATATATATATTTAACCTGCTATTCTCAACGTACATAGTTTTTAGAATTTTACATTACACTCATGCCCTATGAGTGAAACTCAACAATATTGTAAAGCGTTTATAGGTATAGCCCGGTATAATAGGTATAATGGTATATATTGTATGAATAGTGTGGTGTGTTATATTTTGTATTTATAGACTATTATTATAGTATGCAGTATAATATAGTTATTTATATCGAAAAGTATATAGTTAACCGTTCTCATTTCATGATTGACAGCGACGGCTAACCGATGACTGTACGACAGCCACGCCGCCCCCGTTTTACCTATGCCCCACAGCACGCGTACCTATATCCGCCGACACACACACTTAAGTATATTATTTTGATGTATCGACGCCGTCGCACGATTTAAGGCTCGGGTGTGTACTTAGCGTTTTCGTATACAACCGACAATGGTCGTTATTATTTTGTTTTTGATTGTTTGCGCGTTTATAATAAAAATAATAACGAAAACTCATAACGCGTCCGCCTCAATTTTCTCGGGATCTAAAATGTAGACGACACGTACAGGTTGATTCGCCAAGAACGCTTAACTGCGTTTTTTTTATAAATAATGAATTTATTCAAATTTTTCTGAAGGACCATATTTTCTAATACATATATATTTTTATTGCGATATAAATTCCTTTTTCAGAAAGATAAGAATATTAACTCTAAAATATTACCGATAGGATATAAATTTGTTGAAAATGTTGATGGCATATCAATTGAAATGTAAATAAATAATGTTAAACCCATAGTTCCTTTAGTAATAATAGCCAATAGGTTCAAAAAATATGGTACCTAATTGTATAAATATTTTTATAAAAATTTGTTATAGGTAGTATGCAACTAGAGACTAAATATCACACAATATAACATAATTATTATAGTTTATGTGTAAAACTACTAAAACCATGATCAACAACACTAATTTTTTTTCTTAGAACCCGTCTTCATAAAGTTTAATAATTAATAACTAAGAAAATACACTTTTAAATTTCGATTTAGATGCATTGACGGCTTATAAAAAATCGACTGATTAACAATACACAGTAAAAAGGATGGTTCTCGTTTGAATAAGAGAGGCACTCCTCAAAAGGTATAAAATATGGTCTCTGAGTATATAGTAAGTGAACCTACTTAAAAATTACAAACATCAGAATTTGAGAAAATGCATTATTAAAGGATAAAAGGGGGTTGTGGTGAGCATACTTGATGAATCGACCGCCGGAATATATGTATTTTTTTAGGGGTGCTCTTGTGCAATTTATTGCCTTTGTACTATTTTTTTGGTGTTTAATTTAACCTTACTATTTTCTTAGCTATACATTACACATAGGTATACCGTATGCCTAATAATAATATATCATGCACGTATAATATAGGAAAGGAGAGCAACTGAGTAAAACCAAATATAAAAACAAGTACGATCATAATAATATTATATCATGTAAACACGTCATAATAATAAATCGTATAGCAATAGCCAAAGTTGTCTAATAAGTAAATCGTTTTAGATGATATTATAAACTCATATATGTGATGTGTTTCATCATTCCCGGACGGCGGATGGAAATTAATAATTATCAAGAACTAAGTCTATTCGAAAAGATAATTATGTATTTATATGTACCTACTACCTACCCACCGAGTTCCTATATATTTTAAGTCATATATAATATCTAAACCGACCTACCGCCGCAGCTGCCGTTGTTGCCGCAGGTTATACGACTAATATTCCACCGACTAATGACATATATTTTATGTGTGTGGTTTCTACCAATGTGTATATCGTAGTTATTCGTTATACCTGTATAATAATCTTGTTTTTTTTTATACTCTCCTCGAAATCGTATCCCATTACAATAATATACGCGCGTTTTAATGTCGTGAATTCCACAGCGGCCCCTATATTTAATTATTATACTAACTCGACAACAGTTACATATACATATACCTACAATATTATAAATTTATTTTAATAATCTTATATCCTACATAATATTATATAGGGACTACAAGCTACATTATAATATATTTTATATTATATACTCGAGTGTGTTTACGTACTTGGTTTGGACGTGAAAAACACGTGTTACCGTTAAGTTATCGTTTTACCGAACAAGCGTACCTACGACGATTTACATGCATGTATAATATATTATATTATATATATATATATATATATATTAATGCATAAATACGATAACGATATTTTATAATAGGTGTACACAAAAACCAAGAGGCGTCGAGCCTGTAATATAAAATTAAATAACCTACCATACCTAGTGCAAGAATTTCAAATTAATATAATAATATACAATATACCAAATACGTTTAATATATAATATTATATATAGTAGGCATATTAATTTTATAAAATGCGGGTTTTATTATTATTTCGCAGATGGCTGGTAAACGAGCGTTTTTGTCGTAATTAAAAGGGCGTCGTTATGAAAACATAATATATAAAAAAAAAATGTAATCAATTATTTTGATAGAGTTCTTCCTCGTCCATTGTGGCGTTATTATCGTGATATTATGTAGGTAGGTACATAATATCGTATATATACTATATATAGGTATAATGAATTTTAATTGGTGGCGTTTTGAATAATTTTCTTCAATTCTTCTATATTATTATGTTTTCCTAACTAATTATATTCTGTATACATGTTACTGTTATTATTTAATATTTATTATAACGGGTACAATTATTAAAACGAGTATTTCGTCGAGTACCGGATATATAGATCAGTACCACAAATGTTAATATATATATTATATAAAACTCGTGTGCAGTTTTTATTCACAGGCCACAGCAATTGGTTTTGCAATGTTTTATTTTTTTCCCCAAACACATTTTCTGGTCGGAGGAGTGTTCAAAAAGTTTCGAGTAAAGCAATCTAAAGATCGGAAATCGAGTCTGAACAGTACTTCTAAGAAGTGATTTTTCGATTTTCTCAATGGTTTCTCAATATGCGTAAGGAATGACCACCGACAGCCGTCGTACATGTTTGAAGAGTTACTGCAAGCACTTGTGGTTTTCATATAGCTCAACTCAGAATAGTTTTTTAACGTAGTTGTTTTCAAATTTAATATCACGGCACAATAAACATTAATTATTATCCTGGGCGAGAAGAGACGATTGCAATGTCTCTGCCAATGAGGAGTACTATACCTACGTCACATTTGTTTATATAATGTAAATAATTTGCTTTTTATTATTTTAGTATATACCTATACATTATATCTATTAGTTTATTTGTATATTCAATATTTATATTAGATATATATATATTTATACAAGGTGTTTTGCTATGTTTGTCCTCGTGCGTATAACAGCCACTTACTTTAAGGTTTGCATACTACTCTACCTACTCAAACTTAAACTCTTGTTTGAATGCTTAATGGAAATTGACAATTATTCTTCTTTTAAATTAAATTCATTTATTAGCTTTATAAATCGGCAATATAATGCGTTTAAGAAATAATGAAATACCTAACAGTTTTAATTTTGACTAAAAATAGCCCAAAAATAATATACATTATAATAATAATGTGGATACACATATTATATACACTCTTATATACAATTACCTAATTTAATCAAATTTAAGAATATTATTCAGAAAATAATTTGGTGGGATATATATTCGCAAACTTAAATGTATATGTATATGTATAATATACATCAATAGATCATGACTTTATTTGTTTTTTAATTATTAACACATAGTATAAAATTTCACTGTTAACTATTTCTTGAATAAAATTTTAGTTCACTAATTTTATAGTTATCTAAACATTATAAACTATCTTTAAAACACAATTCACTACATGTAGGTACCTAGGTAATTTTCCATTACAGTTTTAACAGTGTAGTTATTATGGTTATTCAAAGTATTACACTGCCTAGGTATATAAGTAATAAATACATAATCAATTGTAGTAGGTATAATATATAATTTTATATTCTCTGAATGTACTTTAAAATGTACTAACTATACTGTGTGGAATGTATTGTTTTCAAATAGAGAACAATATTTACTGTTCTTATTTGTTTCCTGTGCATTAAATATTTAAAATGTCGTTTCACAGTCGCCTGCACACAAATGGTTTGATTACACGCAAAAGAAAATAATGTTTCCACGGATCGTGTTAAACTTATTTTCTAACGGTAGACAATTTTAGGACAACCAAATACCCTGCAAATATGTACTGGGTAGATTTTAGATTTTAGATTTTTTTTTTTTGCACCAATGTTAATATACATCAAAATAAGAAATGTAACACCAAGGACTAAGCAGAGAGAAATTATTTTAAAGACACATAAGTCTCCCAATGTTTTTCACCCTTTTTTTCATTCATCCGACGTGGTTATATCCAAAATACTTCAACTGATATTTGAGCAAGTGTCAACTCTCAAGTGCGCATAATCTACATCCCGGACCGATGTCTATAGTTAACCGTGCAAGTGTGCAACCAAATACAAACAAATTTCGTTCAACTTTTCGGTTCTTTCCAATATTTTCTAATACTTTCCACCATTGTGCTAAAATTTAATTTTTACATTAAGAGTAGTATCAAACAATGAAGGTCACCAGTCAAATTTCAATTTTAAATGAGAAAATCGTTACGGACCAACCTTTTAAAGTTGTATTATTTTATTTAAATTGTAAGTACTCAATCTAATATTTCATAGGAGTACATTGATTTATATTATTCAGATCAAATGATTTGTCAAATCAAAGGCTAATACGTATGTATATTATATTATGTAATAATAAATATAAAATATATACTCCATCGGACTACAAGCAATGTTTTAATCAGACATAGCTTAATGATGTATTAACTTTGTGAACCGCAACTAATTTATATACCTACATCGGGCTATATGTCAATACAAGTAATGAACGTAAATTTCAATTTACCTACATTGCTAGTTGCTACATAAACTTTATTTAAGCTTTTACCAAAACGCATTTAAAGATCATTCATTATAAAATAATATAAATCGTTGGGCCAGCTGGTTTTTTTTTATGTTCTGTATAACTACGGACTGTATTATAGAGTCGAATATCGGAATATTTGTAACTACCTATAATCATATAAAATAAGAGCTCTTGTTACTGGTATTAATTGTTGGTGTAATGTATTAGTCTTTGATTACGTCATGTTTAAATTTATAGAGTCATTTCAAAATCAATTGATGGGTACTTATAGAAACTTATATTTACACATTACAGACAAACACTACAAATGGCATGGATGATAGATAATAAATAATATATGAATGTTCTGGTACTCAGTATGAATGACAGTAGATTCCAATATTGTAGTAATACACAAATATGATGACACATTCAGTGAAAATGATTTTGTAACGTATTCAAATTGATACTGATATCTTATCGTGTTAGCACTATTGATGTCTTATGCCATAGGTTATTATATTGACATGTTTCGATGAAAATAGTAAGTAGGATAATGTTATTATATCAGTTTTGCGGTATTGGCGTATTGCGTTTTATGAATAGGTAGCGAGATTCATATTCACGACTTGCGAGTATTCGCATGAGGTACCATAATAATACCAAAATAATATTTCTTATTGAATACTTAAGTACACGATCCTTGTAAAGCGAGTAGTTGATGAGTCCCGCGGCCACCCGTTTTAAAAGGCCTCGTTTTGTATAAGTATGGACACGATTTGGCAACATGCTAACATCGTATTATACTTATAACAGGTATAAATGAAATAACTGAAACATATAATATAACTATGGTATAAATTATTGGTGAATTAATCTATAAAAATAAGCCTATGCAGGCTTTTAAACCATTAAAAAATCATAAATTTTGTTTGGGTTTGGTTGCACTAAACATTTCAATCAATTTCGAATCAATAGTGCGTTCCTTAAACATTTAATTTTATTGAACCATTAAATCAATACATTTTTCATGCAAAATGTGGCATTATAGTTTCAAAATGTCTTATGTTTATTTTTGTGCGTCTGGCATTACGTTATTTATTTGTTCCATACCAACATGGTTTGTGATAAGACCATATACATTAAAATTTAGTCTATAAACAGAACATTTTTTTTTAAACTTTTGTTTTCATTTTTTGTCACGACAATATTACGAGTGAATGAGTGATACACGTCCATAAAAATGCAGCAGGGATCAAAATATCGAATGTAATATCACCACGCTTAGACTATGAATCGAGCTATTTTTTGATTTTAGTTAGTTTATGAGAGTGTATCTTTTATTTTAGCTATAGCTCCCTTAGCCCCCCTGGCTACGCCTCTGCTGTTGACATCATTGCCCGTTGATCCACTAAAAAGTAAATTACAATTACTTGGGTGTGATTTTTCAATTTTTGTTCATATCCAACCACCGCCGTGGTGGTTGTAGCATAAATAAAAAATATACAATACATAAATACATAAATGCATAAATAAACTACCAATTCCTCAACAATATTCGACGATTTATCTCGACTTGGCCGAAAACCATGGCTGTGGTGGTGCGGGAGGGGGAGAGGGTGAATAATGTTGACAATAAATAAAAAAGACGAGGGGAGACAAAAATAGAGCCATTCACCAAGAAAGTGACAAAAAATATAACTTTACGACGTGATTGAGCAGTAAGGGGGAGGGAGCAATAGAAAATCGCGTCCGGTGAGCAGAAGGGACACGTGGGTAGTAGAACATAAGCGTAACAATATTATGAACCTTATGGGACTGACTACTGCAGTGCTGCATTACAATAATGTACTATACGAGAAACCAGTATTGGCAGTAATATACAGTCATTGGTTTTTTGTTTTTTTGTGGGGCAATAATCTTAGGGGATATAGCAATGATGATGACGATGATGATGATAATCATGTCGCGTAGCCCGTAGATACCAAAGAATAAATTATTTTTAAGTATTGTGAAAATCTTCAAAAAAAAAATATGACGATATAATACCAAACGAGAGGATTGTGTGTAAGTATACGAGCGGCAGTGCAGACGTAGGTATTAACTACGACTATAACGTATATTATAATAAACGACGGCGAGGTGTACCTAAATCGATTTTTTTTCTCTCTAAAACGAATTGGAAAGCTATAACTCGTATAAGCGTATGTATAATTTATAACACCGTATAATAATACGACGCACACATATAGGTACGCGTCCGACACGACGTATAGTTCATTACCCGCGGCGAACCGTTTCGTAAATACGCTGTAATATCAATAATAATAATAATAATAATAATAATAGGATCGCTCACATCGCATATTGCAAACCCGAATGGCGGCGGAGAGCATCGCTAAATCTATTAAACGGAACGGCGGTTCGCGGAAAACGTATTATTCATCCGTTTCGCCCGCCGCCGCCGTCGCCACCGTGCACGCAAAGCAACAGCCACTTTTCAGACGGAAATGATTTATATATATAATAATAATAATAATAATACATTAATATACACGTACATACAATACAATAATACACATATAGCTGTTGCGGTTTGCTCACTCACAAGTACACGCACGCACATCATTATTATACGATCGTGTTGTGCGCGTGCGCTCGTGACGTATACGCACGTACGCGATATGGCGAGATGCATGCGAATAAATCATAAGTGGAGTACACTGCACAGAGGAAAGAGAGAAAATAAATTTACATACTCAGAGAAAAACACTGAGATGTACACGCGTGTGTAGATGGGTAGTATATAATATGTAAAGGATCCAACAGCCGACCGAGAGCGGATAATAATGTGCACCGCATAAGCTAGTAAAGTATTCGTAGTTTATGCAGTATCTATACAAGGTGGTTCTTTGTGTGAACATATACGTTTTATCAAAAAAATATTTAATTTTTTGAATATGTTTTAAGTAATTATAAACATTTTTGAAAAAAAAATTATATTTCTTATAGCATTTTTTAAGTAAATCGCTTTTCGTAGTGATGAATGACCATGAATGATTTATTTCTTATTTCTGAGCAGTGCATATTTTTGACAATTTGAATTTATAAAAAAAATATTTCGAACGAGTAGTTAATGTCTTAATGAGATATAAGAGTTCAAAAGTTTAGATTAGCCAATGGAAAGGAGCAGCCGAGCAAGAGTTGAGGAGCCCCGCAAAATGTTCGTCCACTACCCTCTCATTTAAACTTTAAATTTTAAATAAACTTATATCTAATTATACCTAATATCGTTCAAAATTCGATTTGTTTGTTCGTGAAATTCTCAGAAAAATATTTTGAAATTAAAAATGTGTTATTATTCAAAACAATAAAAAATCTTGAAAAAAATAGTATAAAATAGGAATGATTTTCATAGTCAGTTTAGTAATGACTTCAATTTATCTAAAAAAAAAAATGTTTCCTAAAACGTTGAAAGTTTTCAAGAAAATTTAGTGTTAACATAAAAACGAATCACCCTGTATACGGGGAGTAGCTGAGTGTATTATAATATAATATACTGAGTAGGTATATATTAAAATATGTATGAGCGAATATACGCGAGCGGTGGCGAGATGCTGAGATCGGACCACGACGTGGTTTTCGGTCGGTGCGCGCACGACATCCCGAAGGTGGTGACCCATGACGGTACCGTGGGTTGTTGGAAAAAATGCAAAACTACACGTCGAAAGCACCTCTTTGAATACGACGACGACAAAATCTGCTTCCACCACCAAATATAACCGTAATATACTATATTATTATGTGTTATCTGTATAAATAATATTGAGCAGTGAGCACTATGACACCACGCAAAAGCAACAAAACTTTCAACCCGCCATCATGGATATGGTTGCGTTGTACAGTTTACATATATTACAATACATACAACATAAATATTATATTCTGCAGTACCGTATTTAAGTACAAATAGTGCATTGTGCAACCCACTTAATCACTGCCTAATGGGCCTCAAAAATAACCCGTAGAACGTATATAGGCCTCAAAATTCATCTCGTTCACAACACGCGTTATACCGACGGAATTTAATACATAACATACAAAATACAAATATACTATTGTATGAAACATTTTATAATTTTTAAATACGAGTCATTTAAATCTCATAATTTCCAATACGTACAAAGGCAATCGCCACTTGTTTCCCGAAGATTATACAATATTTCACTGTCGAGTGTCGGCACATCACATCACTTGATGATATATATACTGGTTCAGAGTCCTGATATCACGTATTATATAGTCATCAAGCTTATCATAATAACTCATAACATTGCCGCCGACGTAACCTATGAATTACGTGCCTCTCGAATGGTCCTAACCCTCTTGTGTGACGTCGATGTGTGTATATACTAGATGACCGCCCTTCCATCTCAGAAAAATTAGATATAAATACATTTAATTATGATCATGTCAATAGAAGGACAAAAAAATAATATACTAATTTAAAATGTATTTGTTACAAAAGCTCCCTACTTATAGGAGTCATAGGTAAAGCTGAGGAGTGAAAGGTAGTTCAAATATCAATTTTATTTAGGGTCATATGCAGATTGAATATTAGATTCTGAGCGGAGCGATGAATGTATTGATTTTAGTATTTTACAATGATATGTGTATTTTTTTTGTGTGTCTGACACCACCTTTTGGGGCAGTAAAAGTTCTTTGATTTTCTTCAACAGTATCTTTTCTGGTAGGAAAGTGAATCTAATTGGCACTATAAGGAGTGTCAAAAGCAAAAAAACCAACACTTTTCAAAAGCGACAAGAAAAACCAACAAAAAATTAAGCAAAAACGAAAATCGATTTTGGTTTTTAATGTAACTAAAAAAATACCGTAGATACATGCAAATTTCACTGAATGTTTAGATCCGGTAGGGTAAGGCAGACCCATAGGCGTGATGCTTCATAGTTAGCTTTACTGCAAAAACCTTAGTGGTTTTAATTTATAATAATTTAAAAATATGAGTCCTATAATTAGGTATAAAAGATTAGGTATTATAATAATACACGCGTAGATACTAGTTTAATGTGCATATTAAAAAAATACATATATATTATGTTTCTAGTTAACCTGGTCTCATAGGTAATCCTCTATCAAACCTCGAGTCTATTGCTGGTACTAAAGATTCCATAAAATATTTTGTAGTTTGAGGTTCAATATTATTTGTCCAAAATTCCACATTGAATTATTTCATCAACTATAAAACATTCAAAAAAAATATTTGTTTAATATTTTGATATGAAATAAAAAATAAAGTAAAAATAATTGAGAGTTGAATGTATAATATTTGTAGCCTATATACTCAGAAACTACTTGACCGATTTTGTGAAAATTTCAAATTGTTCTTAGAGATATTAGGAATGTTTGGAGAATAGTTTGAATCTCTTTCGATCTATACCTAGTGTTATATTCAATCTGCTACAGGTGAATTGTACATCTCGGTCGAATCAGTTTACAAAATGAGGTACACCGGCACCGATTTGCCAGTAAACTGGGGTACACTATACACAACCAAGAAACACCAAAAATTCCTTTTTTTTTCCATTTTTTCGCTGACAGGTCATACCTATATACGGCTAAAAATGAATGTTGGTATATCCTAAGTTAATGGACTAAAAAACTACCGGGCCGTTTTCAATAAAAGTTATAACAATAGATTTATCGAGACTCGTAGGGTGTTATAGCTAATTTTTTCAACCCCTATAAGTAGATAACAGGTGTACTACTGTGTATTTTATTAATAAAAATGACTTCTAAGGAAATACTTTCAGGATTCGTAGAATTGTCGTGTTTTGATTTTGTAATTTGACTGTTTTTTTTTATCTGAAAGAAGAAAACATTTTACAGCTCGCTTTTAACTTATTTTATTTCAAATAATTGTATATAATAATTTGTAAAAAGACAGAAAATAGGTAACGACTTTGCTGTACAGTAGGCGTGTAATGTTTAATTGAATCTCGTCATTGATAGATCACTAAGATATGTATATTAAACGTGTAAATAATATATATATAAACTAATAAACTGCATAAATAAGGAACAGGACCTGGTATACTGGCTATAATCTATATTATTGGTAAATTATTAAAGCCAAGACGTAATGCGTACAATTTATTATACACAAATAATAATTTTTATTATTATTATTATTAAATAGCTTTAATTTCAACACTATTACAGCTCAGCAATTAAGGTAGATTAAAACCAATTACTAAATTGTATTTATTCATATAATTTCTATCGATAAAAAAATAAAATGTTCACATTACATAAATAAAACTGTAGTAATTCTGTGTTATATATTCCAACAAAATGTTATCGTTTTCGAATAAAATTAATACGCATGGTATATTATAAATAACGGTATAAATGTATAATGTATACAATATTTTCACAAATACAAACACATAACTGCAGACATTTAGACGTGGGGTTAACCAGCAGTACTACTTGTCTTTCGGCGTTTTCGAGTAACTATATAGTATACTATGGGCAGGTGCACAGGCAAGAGAGGATTTTGGACGTCATTCGACAAGACTGATGTGTTTTGTTTGCTTGACAAATGCGGTATTGTCGCAGTGGATCGTTTGTATATATGTATTATGCATTATGCATCACAATAATAGTAAATATGACGCGACGAGATCAAATACTCGAACGAGAGTGCGAACACAACAGCGGAAAATAGTGTGATTTTTTTTTTCATTTTAGTACAATAAAGTAGTATATATTCACCTCGACACGGTGATGTATCGTACTTACGTAAGCGAAAAGCGTTATTTTTCTTCCCATCAAATCTATTTAAGTATATTATATTGTACTGACATCTGCAGCTATACAATATAGTGTTTATAATGATAATAATAATAATTATGATCGATAAAGTATACGTAGGTACGCGTATACTATTATGTTGTAAAGTTTTATTTTTTATTATAATTAATATTATGTTCTTGACACTATATATTTTGATAGACGATAATATTCTCATAATCTTTGTCAAGAGTGAAAACATAATAGTATTCGACTTTTATCAATCTTGATGTATTGCTGTTTTGACAGTTCTGTTCTACCTACTTCTACTTACAATACAATACAGTAAATAAGATTACATTTTGCCTTTCTCAGACACGAATAACAACAATAGAATAAATATTTACATACTTCGACGTAAACTTAACTACACTTTAACAACATAAAATGCCATCAGTTTTGATACTAATAGTTTTGATAAATTAATTTGATAAAAATAAATAAATTATTAATTAGAATTTGTCTAGAATATACTTTATAGTATTTGTAAATTGCATTGGTAACTATAGTATACAGTTCAAAAATGAATTATTTTTATTATGCAGGGAGACATGGAGTAAACGTGTGTTCATAAATGAGGATATTATACGCACCTACTAAAAAGAGTATATTATTACTACCTACTAAAACTCATACTACCTACTTAGTATTTACTATTAAGGAAGGTTTATTATTTATTTTCATTTAATCATATTTTGCTTTACACGTATGAAAGTACGTTTAAGTGTTTAACGGTGTATTGTGTAAATAATATTATAGACTTATCACTTATGGTATTGGTATAATGGTATGTCTTTGTACAAACGTCATTGATGATATTATGTACATAATGTTAGTATATTTCGCCACAGAAAACCCAACTCTAATAAAATTATGTGTGTTTTTATTATTTATTAATAATCAATTTGATTCGTTTGAATAATCCCATATAAATAATAAATATGTTAATCGAAACGTGATCATTCACATAAAATATTATAATAAACATATGTACAATGTACATGGTATATGATAAAAGATAATTTAAATTTAAAATTATTCATGATGAAAAAAAATATTATCATAATTCATAACATTTAAGACGCGTTACTGTCCGCTGTATAGGTGTTTACAAAAAAAACCAATTCGTTATAAATGTATAATATTTTATTATGTTGTAGAAAAATGATTGCGGTCGATAATATAAATATAAATTATAATAAAATATAAAATAATATTTTTTTTTATTCCAAGACGCGTGCTGTCAAATCGATTTCGTAGAATTTTCATCCAAAGGCATTTTTAGTATTGTCGACTGAATATTATACATTTTGAAGACATAAATAGTATATTAAATAGATTCTTGTAATTTTCGAGTCACACACCTGTATATACGAACTACAAAGTGTGATTTAAAATCAAGCCAGATTTCCACTACACCGTGTCAGCCGTGGCCCATATATTTAAAATGTAGGTAACATTTTGTTACCTACAAGATTAATAAATGGGACATGACATGATACGGTTTAAATCTTCTTTATTCATTTTTACCGTTTTATTATCATTTAAGTACGTAGTAACTAGTAAGCGTACTATAGATATCAATGATTCTATTTTATTCTATTTTTTAATTTGATCTGTCATATAAACTGTTTGTATTTTTTATGCTTAATTGTTATCTATAATAGCAAGTCTGGTCAACTGAATAATTATATTTTAATTACTTTTATGATATAAACTTGAGGCTGAAGTTTAAATTACATAATATATAGCATTGTAGACGTATGTGCGTTAGTGGCAATAGTGCGTAGATGCTTGCAATCAAAAACCTAACATGAGGTCTTCAGATTATTTAATCTATTGAGTCACCTAAATTAACTAGTTTTATGGATTTTAATTTTTGTAATAACTCGAACGCTCTGAATTATTTGATTCATTTAATAGTATGCAATATGTTGCAGCTTCGAAAATCATAGTCGCAACTGGGTGGAGGATTGAAAAGAAGGGCTAAGCCGCCCAAATATTTTTTATTACTACAGCTTTTATGTATATATTGGATAATAAGTCACGAAAAATTATTCTTTTCAATCAGTTCAATGAGGTGACAAGGTAAACATTTGGCTAGCAACAAGTCTGTTTCTCAAATTTGGCTATTGCCGATATTGTACCTAAATTTATTTAAGAATGATGGTATATATTAGAAATATATATATAATTTGAAATACAGCATTTTATGTTAAAATAAATTTTCAACTTATTAATTTCTGGTCACATTAAAAGAGTAATAGAGATTGAGACGTCCATTATCAAAAACCGCATAAACTAGTATTTATATTTCTATTCTTCTGATTCAATGTAGAGCAAAAATGTGTTTGATACTCTATGTAAGTCCACTGCATATTTGTTAAAAACACATCGATAAAGTAGTATGGGCTCCGGGAAACACTAACTAGTGTAAAAATTAGTCCACAACGTGGTATATATGTTTATAAGATAATAATAATTCAAAACGTAAGAGCTCCATGTTTATCATATAACTACACAATTTTATTAACTTTAAATAGGTATATAAACAAGTAAATATTAAAAATCACAAAATAATATTTTCTCAGGATAAATTAATAAATAATACTTTATAAATTATTGAAATATCTAATACTATATAATAATATACGATTTCTGTTTTTATTTCCATACTATATTCGGATGTTCCGTTGGTTCAATAAGGTATTATACATAGATCTATACGATTGATATTGATAATTTTAATTTGGAAAAACATATTATAATATATTTGAGTAAAAAGTAGTAATAATAATTATGAGTCACACAAATTATGCATGGAAAATGCTATAAATATATAATATGTTTTTCCAAATTAAAATTATCAATTTCAGTCGTATAAATCTGTATGTAATATATATATATAAACTTATAATTATTTAATATAGTATGTAATATGTATGCGTGGCGGTGGCACTAATTGGATTTTGTATATTGTTGTTATCTCTACACCGCAGGTTATCAGTGTAACAACAACAAGTAGGTATACACATATAGTATATACATCAACGACGGTTCGGCAGTGCATTGCAACGAATAGACGCCCACGGGTATATAATATTTACTTACTTACTCTTAGCCGATCCGCGGTATAATAATAAATACTATACTATACTAATAATAATAATATTTTCAACACGAATTGACTGTACGTTTTATTCGCCGTTGTCATCTATATCGTGATTTATTTGATTTATTCATCCAATACAACGTCCTTCCGGTTTAGTTTCGACACTGGTTCGTACACCATCACCTGACGCCGTGACAGTGCAGCGGTCACGCACCATCGTCAGCACCTATAATATATAGGTACCTTTATCGGCTATTGTCAATACACCGACACTTATCGTCATCATTATGTACTCGTCGAAACCCGTGACCTATGTCAGAAGGCTGCTTTTGCATCGGACAATTCAGTTCCGACGGAAGAAGTCGTCGGCTGGGGCAGCGGAATCGAACGCAAAGGTCGTAAACGACGTACGCCACGTCCGGGGCGAGTATAGCAGCGTGACCCACGTCGACGTCCTTCACTTCCGGTCGTTGCTGGGCGAACCAAACGTGCTGACCGGCGCCCAAAACGTCGGGCCGTACAACGTGGATTACATGAAACACGCGTCGGGTAAAGACTACAAATGCACTTTTTATAGTTATCATTATTGTGCATCAAAGTCATCGCTGTGACTTCCGGATACTTAGACATCGAGTTGAATACTGAATGCAAAAACAAAACCAAGTACGGTTTAAGGGGGGTAGAGAGGACACGGTTCCGGGGCCCATTGATTGTGGAAGCCAATCTTTATCGCCAAAATATATTTTTAATGAGTTAAAAAGTTTTCAAAAAATAAAATTAGGCCGGCATAGCTGATAGTCTTCATTATCTATGATTGTACCTAGGTGGTAATAATTGATATTAGGTGTTTTTGATGTATTCATGGGTACCATATAATTACAGTGTACAAAATTATATAATTATCTTATACAAGAGTAAAAATGTAGTGATACTAATTTTGTTTGAAGTTAAAGTTGAAAGAGGCCTACAAGTGTTTGGTGTCCCGTGCTCCATTTGATCCTAATCCATACTTGAACAAAACCCCTACGTACCCGCAGGACACTATAATTATTAATATATAGAATATACCCAAGAAATGACCAATGATTCGAATTGTGGAGAAGGATTCTTATAATGAGTTACATCCTTATACACATTTTGGCAATAATTTGAGTTTTTAATACTCACACGGAAGGTAGCACACCTGCACACCTGTGCACAAATTGTTTCTTTTCATTTTTGTCTTTTGATACAGATTGTGATACAGCTGATTATTTTCTTATCAATGTTATTCTCGTCGAGTTGAATGAAACTTCAAAATAGTCCATTTTAATGTCTTATCCGCGCAATCCGTTGTAATCGGACTTGGTAATAATAATAATTCGATAAGAAAGCGAAAAATTAATCTCCCGAGGTTGGGAAAAAAATCCTCACCAATTAAATTACCGTATCTATGCCCTATGGCAGTGGTTCTTAACCTTTTTCGAATGACGGAACACTTAACATTTTACAAGATTTTCGCGGAACACAACCGTAAAATAAAATAGTAGTACACACATTTTTAATTTTTTAATATATTAAACAATAAATGTATAGCATAAAATTGTTTGCATGCCATACATGTTAGTGTTAGTCACTAAAAAATAATAAAATAATAAAAAGAGTTAAAAAAAATTTAAAAATTTGAAATTGAATACTTTGTATGAGATATTTGTGCCTGATGATTTTTACAGATATTTTCAATATCTGGCCGTATGTACGATATTGCTACTCTCATTTCCTCTTCAATATTTGTCAGCCTTTCTCGTTTCTTTGTTTTGATATTCGTCAGTGTTGAAAATCCAAGCTCACATAAGTATGATGTTGAAAATTGTAATAATATTGAAATTGCTTTTTCAGAAATCTTTTTAAATTCGGTTTGAACTGAAATCCAAAATTCTTCTACTGTTCTTTCGGAAAATTTTATTTTTAGAGTTCGATCTGTTGTTAGCGTTATGAATTCTTCCTCTTCTTCTAACGTAAATTCATAACTTGACGTGTTGATGGTAGAAAATGGATCTCATCATTGAAAGTATCATCATTGACATTGCTTGTATTTGTACTTGCATTATCAGTACCAGAATCATGTTTCCGTTTAAGAAATTTGTCAATTTTGTCAAAAAAAAAACCGTGGGCAACGTACTAATACTAATGTATTTTATAACTTTTATTAGTGCAGAAAATAAAATTGTCAATATCTATACGTTTGTTATCGCAGTATGGTGGGGATTATCGTATAATATAATAATAATAATGTATATTAATATATTATATAGTATACTGACACATTATATTATTCGAAAGTTAACGATAACGTTTTTGTGTACAAAAATAAACCAACAAAACCTAAAATGATTCTATTTTGAAAGAATTTTTTTTTCACTGATTTTAAAATTTTTGCGGAACACTTATACGAAGTCCACGGAACACCTGTGTTCCGCGGAACACCGGTTAAGAACCACTGCCCTATGGGGATATATGCCGTTTTATATTTTTGTTTATACCATTGAATAATTTGATTTGTTTCCAAGCATGTGCTAAACAATTCACCCCTCCATGGGAAATAAATCGATGGTCGTTCAACATAAATGTTTAGTGTTGACTCTAGCTTTATAGTCACACTGTATTATAGTATTATTATACACCTAATGTAGACATGTAGTAGTGTAGATAATAATTAATAACGTTTTGGAGCGAGAAAAATACTCCGCCGTTTGCTGATTGTTTCCGACCGGTCAGAGTTCAAATAACTATCAACCATATAATAATACCTTCCTACATGGCTATTTATGTGCCTACACTCTCGTGGTCGTGCAGCAGCACGTACATGATACATATATGGTCTTTATTGATTTTCACCACAATCCATTTTTCTTTCAATATTCCGGCGCCGTAAATACGCACCATTTATCTTTGTGTTCTTCTTCTCATTGCCGGGTTTTCTCTCGCACCGTTTAATTTCAAATCCCGCTGCTGAATTATTGTTTTCGTCCCACAGATGTACATACTATAAATTCACGCTCTCGTTCTGCTACGTTTTATCTCATCGAAGTCGTTAATTTCATCTATAGTGCGACACATCTAATTTTACATCAGTTTATCAGTTATTTTTATTTTAGGACATGTGGTAGTACGGAAGCCGATAACAAAAATTGAACTTTCTACGGCAATAAAATGTTATTAATTTATTGTTTTTAACGGCGTTCATTTAGACCAATTATTTCAACATCATAAAATATTAATAACAAAAAATATTATTCGACGTAACGTTGTAAATAGTTATTAAATATCAAATTGTTAATATTGGTCCAAATTTGTAATTCATATAAATTTCTACCTAAATGATAATACATAGATAAACAATAATAATATTGTAAGTTATTAAAGTAAAATTAATAAATGTAAATGTGCCACATTATACTATTTCGATTAACTAAAATAGTTATCCAAGATTATATTTTTCGGTTTTTATGCGATGTATTAAACAAAATGAATTTTACTAACTTTGTATTTAAATTATTTCATTTATTATGTTGTTTAACTTGTATTTTTATTTTTTTTTAATTTTTTTATTTAACTTTTACTTAAGTTTTTTGAAAATTAAAAAAAATGCATAATCTTATTATATTTCGCGGTATTGAATCACTAGCAAGTACCAACTAAGGCCAAAAATTAAATACATCTATGATCCTAACATGTTATATTAATTATCTTTGAAAACATATTAAATATCAAAGAAATTTCAAAGAATGCCAAATCACGAAGAAAAATATTTAGTGTAATTAAATTTTTTAATTCACCACTATATAATGCAACGAACTTATAACGTAGTTTCTAAACACCGTAAACATTTATAAAAACATGCAAATCCTACAACTTCTGAGCACTAATTATTATAAATACACGCGTAGTGTCCATTAAAGTACACTTAGGTGACACAATATTTACACGGTCGACGGTCATTACATCAGTGTTATAATTTATATTATAAACAATAGAGGTGTTGATCACTTTAAAATTAAATAAATATATTTTTTTAATACGAACATGAATATTTAATAATTCCTGTGTTCAAACAAATCAATTACGGGTAGAGTCATGTAGTACACGCAGCACCTCATTATCATAATATACAAACGAAATTATTCCAATAATCCTATCGAAATAAAAACTTGGTGAAAGATTGTTAGTGTGGTGTACTTAATTATACGTGATGAAAAATCTCCCATTACGGCTGGTTTGCTGTTAATAATCGAGAGCAAAGTTAATAAAAATTATATGAAAATATAATACACGTGTGTATATATGAGTGTGTTCGGTGTGTGGGTGTGTGTTTTGTGTGTAATATGCATTAAGCTCCAATTAGTTTTATTGCAGGGCACGTAATGGGGTGGATTCGGAATTTCGAATTCGTAGGGTTGACGGAGGGTGAAACCCATCGAAAATCGGTTGAAAATAAAATTGAATTATTTTCACGCATAATGTGAAATAAAACGATGAACAAACTATTTACTCCTTGCATGTACAGTGTACACCCGTAATCGTATACCTATTCATGCAGCATGGGTCATGTAGTTTGCTCTATACTCTGCAGCTAACAGTCAGCTTATTTTTATGTATGGCTCACGAAGGATATTTACGTGGTACAAAATATACCCACAGATAGTTGAAATTGCCAATAAAGTTTTTGTCGAATGCCCGTAAAAATATAATATCGAGAGTTATTTTAGGAGGAGTAGTGCATGAATGCATGACTAAAGTCCTCACACAGAAAAATATATTCAGTTCCACTGTTGCGAGTTTATTGTCATTATAAGTTATCTTAAAGGTTTACATTTTTACTCAAATATATGAGTAATTTATTTTAACTCTAAACAAATCCGGAATCAATATATACGTATCCCCGTACTACACCCAACATGGCAATACGAATCTAAGAACCAACTATAGAGCACTTTTATCCAGAAAAAAAATAAATACCATTATGGTCGGAGACCCAACTCGGATGCAGCCTTTTCTTTTATAATATATGACTATATGACGGGATGACCCGATTCTCCGCCTATAACAGCCAACAAATTACGATCACGGCACAAAAGCCGGACAACGACGGCCGCGTTGAAATTGTATGGCTATAAAACGTCTGGAATTGAACTCACGCGCACAATATGCATACACATATATATATACACGACTATACGGCAAGACCAGATGGAGTGGGAGGCTGGGTGGCTAGATCCAGGGGCACATAGATTTTATAGGGCCTCGTTCTTTCTCATACCATACATTTTTGCGTGATGCTAAAATATATAAAGCACTAGGAGCTATGCGAACAAACCGTATATAGAGTGATTCACTAAGCATGCTCACACCAATTTTTTTCTTTAATAACGAGTTTATTCAAATTCGAATTTTTATAAATTTATGTATAATTCATATTTATATTTTCATCTTTCATGTATTCTTACATCCGTAGTTGTCTCCGTCTTACAAACGTACCAACCAGAGGCATTGCAAATTCTACGTTCACAATAATCTATTTTACTTTGTAATTTTTGAAATAAGAGTCAATTATTAAGGTCTAGAGTATTTTACTATTTTTAAACATTTTATTGAAATGTTGATTTTATAATATACAAAATATATATAGTTTTACATGTTCATAACTTGCTTCATAATTAAAATTTTAATTAAAGTCTCCGAGGTGTATGCTCTACATAATAATCTTAACTTTAAATACATCATAGATCAATTCTCTCTAATTTTAAAAATAACAGAATAAAATGAATTATTGAGATTTGATTTGCTATGTTGTACTTTTGTAAGACGTAGACGACGCTCACTGGAGTGGCCCACTCTTAAGGAACATATTTTCAATTTGTTAGATTTTTATACCATTTAAGGAGTGTATGGCAATACAAACCTTTTTTTTTAAAACGAGGTCAACCTCTTAAGTTGAAAATGTTAAATATAGATGATTTGTTTAAGAAAGTTGATGTGTCTAAATAAAATATCAAACGATTAGTTTCTGAGTTATTAAAATGTATACTGTAGGGCGTAGGCCTACTAATATATATAGTAGGTCCTAAAAATTTGTTTACAAAAATATAAAATATAAATATATACATAAAATATTATAGATCTAGCTCTAGTGTCCATTAAACTGGTGACATTTCTAAAAAATTAAAAAATTTTGTATAATAATTACCTACTAAAATGTTTATATCATCATAACCCACATGGTCCAAATCTTCAAAAGCCATTATCGTTTTAAACAAAATAGCTATAAACCTAAAACCAAACAAATATTTTATTTTTTCACTTCTTAATCATAGTATTTGCATAATATAGACTCGTGGACATAATAAACCATTCATGATCAAATAATAAAACAAAAATATCATCAACTCAAAATCTTTATGAATTCATTTTTACTTAATATGCTATTGTTAGCAGTAAACCTTACCGATGTTAAATTATAAATTACTGGTACTATATCCCTTAATTTCGCTAATGGCATACATTTTAAAGACAAAGTTGAGAAGGGCCAAGTACAATAGTGTCTTGCGTGTTGATGGATACAAAAGAAAATATTTTATTTATTTTTATGATTGTTTTCATTATTATTATATTAACTATATCGTCGTCGTTGTTGTTGTTGTTGTTGTTATTATTAATATTTTCATTATTGTTATTGTTATTGTATTTGATTGATGTGTGCGTGTGTACAGGCGATAGCGGGCTGGTGTTAAGACCGAAAACCGCAGAAGACGTGTCGGACATACTGAAGTACTGCAACGACAGGAGCATTGCGGTGTGCCCACAGGCTGGCAACACGAGCTTGTCGTGCGGTAGCGTGGCGCTATTCGACGAGGTGGTCTTATCCACGGAGCGGATGAACAAAATAATTAATTTCGATCCCGTGTCCGGTAAGTACGGCGTACGTAAGAGTAACAATTATTAAAATCATATCTTTTGCTGTACATATTATAATACACAATAAAATAAAATGTACAATATTATAATATGCTGTATAATTACAACACATAAATGAAAAACGCGATGCCGATTAGGAGGGTTCGAAACCCCTATTTTTGAATAACGTTTTCCGGAGAAAAAAATGTTATTGATGGGGACGGTGATGAGCACTCTGTATTGTATTCTTGCATGCGTGCGGTTCTCGGGCGCGGTCGGCGGCGCCAAAACTAGGTAGTAGTAATAGTGTAATACAGTATATTATAGCAGTTGTTGTGGTATATATTATGGTACACAGTATATCATACTATAAACCACTGGTATAGACCGCGTTGTGCATGCCAATCTTAAAACACGCTCCACAGTGTTGTATTTCTGAAGTGTATATGTAGAGATACCGTATTTACTTCACACAATATCATATTATAATATGTATAATATATACCTACCATTATAATATCATATTATAGGTATACCGTAACGCACATTATTCAGGGTAATATATTTTGTGCAGGAAAATATCAATAGTAGGTACTCCAATTTTATTGGCCTGTGAAATTTTCAATATTTTTACTGGCTCATTATGATTATGAATGGGACGAACTAGGTGGATATGAACCAATTTTTTCAGTCTTTCAGTCATGCAATTCATTTGTCCTGTAACAACAACGATGTGATCCTCCTCCTTCTTAATTTTAGACACCTGGGTCACAAATTAATAACTTTGCAATTTTTTTTTAAAAGCTAGTACCTACTTTACCATTTAAACCACTCATGTTTAAATGCATACAACTATTCTTACATATTGACCAGTGTAATTATATGCAAATCTACGGATTAGGGCGTTGTCTTTAAAAAAAAATACAAACCTATTATAAATAGTCTGGAAAAATTGTATTTAAAAAAAGTTTGTGCATAGTAAATGAGTTCAATTTTCAACCGTCACAAAACAAATAGACAAAGGAACATATTTTTTGATGGAAGAAAATTTATTTTTATACTGTATTTTGGCCCAATCTAGTGAACATTTTTAGTTTCATATATTATGACAGTGGCTTAAGGAATAATAACAGTTAACGTGTTTGGCGTTTGTCTATTAAATAGTTAAATCCATAAAAAAATATTTTATTTAAAATCATTAAAATATACTCACTGCATAATAATCGTGCCAAAAAAAAATATTTAGGTTAATTTTTAATGTTAACCACTGCAGTCATCTAACTTAACGTAAGTAGGATCTGCCTATTATTTTTCAAATTAACTGAAAAAGGCTATGTTATTAGTTATTTTAATGGACAAGGACAATTAATCTAGTTAAGCTATTAAGTTAATTAAAGAATTAACTAACTAGTTAATGCCCACCTTTGAGTATAATATATACCTATACATAATAATATGCATCATAGTATATGTTGTATAATATTTATTATAGCAGTAGAGCACATGGCGTGACGTGCGTGAAGTTGAAAATGCCTAGGGAGAATTGAAATGTTTTACTCATAATATGTCATAGTGGTGGCGTCAGCGGAAAATTGGTACCAATCATGTTCAAACAAAAAAAATGTTCTCATAAAATGTTGAATGCTATAAAAATTATACAAAATAGATAGAAAATGTCAATAAAATATGATACGTAAAACATTTATGAAGATTCAATTAATTTTTAGCTTAACGCAGATGCGCCTCTACATTATATATTATGCACACAATTTGCAAGTTTTCGATATCTTATAGATAACATAATGTTTGATTAGCTTATTGTTTAAGTGCATGTCTCTGCATACTATAAGGTGATTTGTATACGTAGATATATTTAATAACGGCCATATGTGAGTATACAGCAGTGCCAGTCTCTATAGTTCCTATACTATAAAAATAAACAATATATTAAAATATTATATACCTGCATACACATGCAACTCGAACAAGCTAAATAATAATAAATAATAATTATTATTATAATTTATGATATTTGATTATATACTATATACAGCTCGGCATGGGCATACAAATATACAATATGCTTGTACTATTGACAACTATTGTATATTATACAATATTTTTGTGCAATGTTTTAAAAAAATTTACGTAGGCAGTTTATTTTAGTCTAAAGGCTGAAGACATTTCAACCATTGGATGCAATTACGAATTAACTACGATTTATACAAGTGTGAATACGAAAATAAAATACATTGCTATTAAAAAGCTAGTGTTCCTTTCAATAAAGATTATTACTATATACACTGTTGAATGTCTTTTTAAGTCATAATTGTTATTAGATTCTACTGTATGTAGTATATAGGGAACGGTACAGACATAATAAACTTTGACAAACAAAACGAAGAACTGCATACATATAAATACTCGTAATAGTTAAATACTTGCATAACAAATACAATAAACAAACTATAGGCGCATAATAAAATGGCAATGCGTATTTCACGTTTATGTTGTCCACACGTAAGCGTTAAACATATATCATTTTGTGTAGTTTAAGTTGGTGGAAAAGTGAACACTCCGGACCCCGAATCATAGGCTATCTACCAAAATGAAATACTTAAGAGCATTTGAATTACAGAACTTGTCAATAGTACACTGCGAAGTCAAAATTAGTTATTACTACTATAACTTTACTCTATAATTAATAGAAACAAACGAGAATCTTCGTCACACCACACACCACTAAGTTTATACTCATTACTTACAACTAATATAATATGGCCTAAAGGTTTATTATATATATGACATTTATATGCAACCGAGGACAATATTTCTCACTGTACTCCTGTGCAACCTCTAAGCAAATTACCTAAACTTTTAGTTCTTTAAATTTTAGTTCTAACTAACTATAGAAGCTTTACGCTCGAGATATGATTTTTATATTGTACTGAAATTCTCAGAAAATATTCTGCGTCGGAATATTAAAATCTAAATTATTTTTTCTTTCGCAAATGTTGTTTTGTAATGACTTTAATTTAGTTGTAAGTAAGTAATTAATGTTCTCTGTTTTGAGAAAATTATTATTTACTTTTAAAAGTACCTATAACATTGTACTTTTACTATAACATTGAACGATTGTCATCGTGAACCCTTCTTTTTGATGCCAGCATACAATGTTTAATCATATAATAATACACAGCTGCAGGCCTGCAGTTATGACTTATGATTACCGAATATAATAACACAGTCAATACTCAACAGTGACAAAGAGTATGGGTACCTTTATTGTACACAGCTATAGTATACTATATTATATTACACTATACAATACACTTATACATGATATGTACACATCGCATTATTATACGCACAATATATAATAATATACAATTCACCGTACCGTTTTACAGGGGTGTTGGTTTGCGAGGCGGGATGCGTGCTCGAGTCGTTGATGAAGCACGTACATGGTCACGGATACATGATGCCGTTGGACTTGGGGTCAAAGGGCAGTTGTCAGATCGGCGGCAACGTGTCGACCAACGCCGGCGGCATACGCGTCATACGTTACGGCACGCTGCAGGGGTGCGTCTTGGGCCTAGAAGCCGTAAGTCGATAAATAGAAAAACAAAAGGGCGATAGGGTATAGCCGCGTAAATCGCCGCCATTGCAGTTTTGCGACAGGATCAAGCCATGGGGCTATATGCGTATGGCGCGTGTATATTATACGTCGTCCCCGATCGACGGTTCGTTAGGTCCTGTGCCCGATATGTGTGTGTGTTTTACTCACCACCCTCCCCCTCCCCGTCGGTATGCCGTACGGTTTTATTCGATTGATGGGATCATAATATATATGTATGTGAGAGCGTGTGCGACCCCCGAGAGGGTTTTGTGTGTGCATCCGACCGGAAAACCCTGTGGGGCTCGTGCACTTACACACGCCGCTGCGATATATTATGTATGTGTGTGTGTGTGTGTGTGTGTGTGTGTGTGTGTGTGTGTGTGTGTACTTATTACTTCGCCGCGTGCAGATATTATGTGTGCATAGGGATAACACCGGCGATGATGATGACAGTGTACATAATATAGTGTATACATATGCGATGACCGTGTGCCTGTGTGTGACCAAAAACTGCGACGATAGTTCCCTGCAGTAAATTTCTTTGCACGGACGCATGCGGTGGACCACTGCGACTGCAGCACTCCGTCGTTAGAATGCGAAAAAAATATGGAATGAAAAATAAACGTGACGACTACAATTATGATACCGTAACTGTTACTACTTACCTGTATGAAAATATTATAATTTATAAAACACGGGTATAACCGTAGAACACAATGTTAAATAATACATGTTCTATAGTATAACAATATTCAGTAATAATAATGATCGATTTACGTGCTGTACAATATATTTTATTAAAATACATGATGTAATATTGTGCACAGACTGCAGAACCGCTGAAAGTCGTTTTGCAAACAAACTGCCCACTCCGCGTCCGATGTGCGTACAACAACAAGTCTTTTTCACGGTCGATTTATCGTAATAAGTAATAACAATATAATATAATCGTTTTAATCCGACCGTCCATACCTACGTAAATGCAGTGGCCACGTACATTATCGATACGCACGCTATAAACCCGAATAGATACCGTCAATGTATATAAAATAATATGGTTTCGTAATCCGTTAAAAGATTATACCCATCAGCTTATTATAATATAATATATTATCATATTACCGTATTGAGAACCGATGAATGGTGGTCTCTGCCGTCGTTTTCTGCGACTGTCGTTTACAAATATCACACTCGTATACACTAGCTTATAATATTTTATAGAAGGCGGTGCAGGTCAGCCTTTGGAGGGGTTTACGTTGATAATTTTGTACGCCATTTAAATGAGTTTTAGTGTTTATTTTCTACATGTTTTCCGAGTTTTGGTTAACAAAACATTCACGTGCTTATTATTGCTATTATTATACGCCTAATGTATTCTAAAACCGAAACGGACAGAACTGAACTGCTTAAATAATAACGTTAGAAAATGTAAACACGCAAAACGAAAAATAATGTATATCATTAAAAGTTGAAACACAAAACGGAAAATTACTATACGTAGACATTACCTGTTTGTTTATTTAATACACTGCACCGCCGCGTCCATCGCTTTGGATAAGTGAGCGGGTGAGAAGGGCAGCCCCTTCGGCTTTGCATCGATATAGCTGATTACAATCATTTCGTTTTCGGGCCATAATATTATACATTTATACACTACGGGTCGACAGAAGTTAAATACACACCTACCTATATATAAATTTGTATTTATAAACCGCCATAGCTGTGTGTATTAGCATTTAACACTGACGAAGCCTCGCGAAACGCGATCACGTGACACGAAGGTTTCTATAGCACGGTAGTCCGCCTAATCGACGTGTAAAAAATAACTTAAAACAATAGTGGTTAGTGCCCTTTACGCCTAAATGAACGCGACGGATCGATGGAAATAATTACCGTGCATAGTGCCTACTATTTGGCGTAATATTAAAACCTAAAGGGCGCGTAATAAATTATTTTTCTAAATAATGACAACTACTACATGTTATTTTACAGGGAAGTCTCAGATTCCAAAGTATCCGTCAATCTTTGTTTGTATTCCCGACAGTGTAAACGTATTACACTATAATGCGGTATTGGCATATTTCAGCGGCTCTGTCAGTACTATGAATAGGTACTTACTACCCATACTTATGACGATATCATATGACTATGAGTATATGACTAATGTGCGGTTTTTGGCATTATACTACAAATACTAAATTATACATTTATACGTACGATTAGTACACTCACTCCGAGCAAGCTTTTACATCTCGTTTTTCTAAATTCGTTCGTTCTATTACGCTCCAATAAGACGTCGAAAAAAAAATCAAACAACACTCTCCTCACGCATGCAGTGCAAACAAAACACAAAACCGAATCATATCGAATACTTAATTTTCCTTGGCCAAAAATATCAAACCACAGGATTTACTACACACGAAGAGAGAATCTAAGTGTCCGGAATATCACACGAAAGTCTACATAGAGCACTTGAGTGTATATAATGAAGCCAGAATAAAATTCAATGTTTCCCCTATTCTTGAGTTGTCACTACTCACTAGACCCTTCATCCAACTTACTGATACTCTTCAAAAATGCTCAAATTTAAAATCTAATATATCCATTCCTTAATTTCAAGTGTTTTCCTTATAGGTAATGTATTTCAATACATCTAATCGTGGTGTTTTAATCCATCAAATACAATATATTTTGAAACAACCAATGGCCTGTGCCGTGTACAAAATGCCAACGGTTGTTGGTGGTTAAAATATAAGCCAACCTATAGGTACCTACTATAATTTACGGGAAACAGATGGTAATGTTTTTATTTTCCTCTCTCTAGGTTTTCCGTTGCGTCAAAAAACAAATAAAAAACAACGATGGAAAAACGCAACATAATAAACTGCACCGCGACGGCGGCGGTGGTGGCAAAATGAGTTTGAACGGTTGAAAACGCGGCTTTGGGGCCCTAAACTTTCCCTTAATTACGTGTGTTTTCATTGGCACCGAAATCGGAATTGGTATGCATAGTGCGTATACGGTTTCCACGGAATGCCACAGCCTCCTCTTTCCCTTCGCCCACTCACCCCGTCAGTTCCCAAACGACATCAGTTCCCTCTCAACCACCACTTTTGTAATTGCGTATGTCTGCCGCCGTCGCCGGTGATTTAGCAATCGGCCCGACGCTCAATTAAGTGGGTTCAGTTTTTTCTTTTAACTTCCCTTTTTCTTTTTTTTAATCAAATCAGTGTTTCATGTTGTTCTTTTCCTTTTTTTTTATCGCCCAGACATCCACCGAAACTCTCGAGGCTCACTATAATATACCCACGACGCCAACCCTCTTTTTATTTATTAAAGCCATTTATTTTTTTCCCCCTTTTATTTTTACCAAATTTTACTGGGAGGCTGTGAACGAGTTTTTTTTTTTAATTAGACGCAATCTCGTTTTTATATTATATAGTTATATATGTTGTACTGCATTATATTATGTACACCGTAATTATTATAGTAAAATATTAATATACTCTGAGGTGAGACGAACATTTTAAAATATTTATACTAGGTAGTAGGTGTACATGCGGGTAAATGAGTACGTTCGTAACACGTGTTGGGATCAACAAATATTTTATTATTGACGCCACTTATATAGTGACGGCTTAACAATGCCTTTATTATAATAATATGGTTTAGGTGATTACTATTTAATAATACGTGTTTCCCTGTAGTATAAATGTATAATTTATCGCTGTCATTATTGCTTTATACTGTTAATAATGATTATTATTTATTAGAATTTATTTATTTGTTCACTCAAACATCAATTGCGGTACTCATATTTTTACCAAATAATAATTAAATATTATTGTTACTTATTTAAAAAAAAACAAAATGATAATATTATTTAATTATAGGTCACCGCGAATGGTACAATTTTGGACTGTTTGAATACAATGCGAAAAGACAACACAGGATACCATTTGAAGCATTTATTCATTGGTTCAGAAGGCACGTTGGGCATTGTCACCAAAGTAGCGATATTGTGTCCAAATCTTCCGAAGCACGTAAACGTGGCATTTATTGGTAAGAAAACACTTATTTATATCTAATAACTTTATATTACTTTAGATCATCAATAATTGTCTGAAGTAAAACTGATGCATCACATAACACTAATAAAAAGAGGGGGAAGTAAATAACCACTTTGTTGTACATTAGAAGTCGAGTGTTTTGAGTGTATCGTTTTTGAGTAGAGACTGAAATAAAGGACGTGTCAAATTTAAATTCAATGATAAACCATTAGATACGATGAAAAAACGATGTTCAGCTTTTTGGTTATCCAGGTTACCTACAGAGAGTATAATTAGATCCCATTTTCTACCAGAAACCAACCCCAAAGTTGAAAATCGAAGCATTTTCACTGCCCCGAAGGGTGATGACAGACAGAAAACACACTTCATTGTAAAATCAATACAATCATCCCTCCATCCAGAATCTAAAATTTAATGAAAAAATATTTATTTATGGTAGATTACGGACAGCCACACTGTAAATAATTCTTCTTTAAAAATGTTGCATCTAATTTTGACTAGTTAAAGCAACAATTAATTTAATTAACAACGGAGTTTTAATCAAATGATTTTTTTTTTTAAATTTTTAGTGGCTAATTGCCATAACCCAAAGAATGTCATCAATTCATATGCATTTCCCTAAAATTAAACAATACTTATTCCACTTAACGCTTACTTAAGAAAAACAATTAATAAAAGCATTTGTGTACTTTATTCAAAATATGGTCGCAGAGATTATACGTGTGGCTGACTGCAATGCCACGATGATGGTCGGGTGGAAGATACTATGGTAGTTGGATAAGTGTGAATAGTGTTTACTTGTTATTTAAATTATGACTGGCAAATTAAAAGATGTGACACTGTTCTCACATTAAATTTAATATTTATTAATTTTGCGAAAAGTATCAAAGATTTATGAAAATGTACAAAATGAAATCATCTTTTTATTTTAAGTGAATATTATTTTTTAAATAAAGTTGGGGTTTTAAAAATATAATAAATTACATTTTGTCATTTTAATCATTATAGTCATAGGTAATATAAATTTGTTATTGTACATATGTTTTTTATCACTTCAGACATAATACTGGAAATAGAAAACGATGTATAATTTCATAGTTTATTATTATTATTATTATTATTTCATTTATCTATTAATAATATCGCACACCTTACGGATTGATCGCCGACGTTATTATTCTTGTTTGTTGTCAGTGGCAGAGGTGTGATGAAAAAAATATTGAACATTTTCAAACAAAAACAAACAGCCAAAGACCTACAGCTACCCAAAAATTGATTTTAATGTTCAATAAATTATTTTTTCATCAAAACAACATTGTTATATTTTTATATTTTCAATATTTATCACACACCAGCACAATTTAGATAATAATTTAGACTTGAGGCAATTGCCTAAAAAAACCTTCTTCAACACGTCACTAATGGGTGCCGGGTGGTGTACAATATTGAAGTAATTGAACATATTTACGATACGTATATCCGAATGGCAATCATCCCATTTGTAATTTTTTCGATAATATTACTTGTCATACGATTGAAAATGAGATAAAATTACTCGAAAGAGGATGTTAACAGTTTAATTTTTTTATTTTAATAAAATATGAATTGGGTTAAAATATTTCAATTAATATACTAATCTGTGTGTATAACTTTCAAAATCGAACAACTTAATAAGTTTAAATGATAAAATCAAATACCAACATTAATTGTACCTATAGTTATTAATATTTACTGTACAAATATAATAGTTTAATTATTTTACGTCGGTATCAAAAATTAAAATCACAGAATTTTTGTGGATTGATAAATTCATACTAAAAATTTATATCTGGGTACTATACTTGGATTATAATCATTTTAATTTGTAATAAGATGGAAATTCTGAAGCAACAGACAAATCTAGTAGACAAAAATGTAGTGTTTACATCGTACTTTTCTGGTTAACTAAACACCCATAGACCATAAGTCATAACTCATAAACATACTAACCATACTAAACAGTAATGTACTACACACAAACACAAGTTAAATAATAATACAGTTTAAAATCGTACTTGTAAGACTAATTGTAGAGGTAAGTCCGATAAGTTTTAAGTAGTAACAAACACCATGAGTTAAACCTTGCATAAGCAAATGCCAAATAATAATAAAAGCTTTGAAAATATTTTTTCGGTTAATATTTAAGTCCGTCGCGGAAGTCGGCTAACTTGTAGGTATACGCCTCCGGCTAAAATTGTGTATAATATATTATATTATATTATATATATATATATATAATAAACATACCGCGGTTGCTGGTCAAAAATACTCAAATTTAAAAACTAATTTAAATGTTTTTCCGTTAGGTAATGTATTTTAATACACATAATTCATGTATTGTAATCCATTAAGAGGACGGTATACCCGATATTAGGAAAAAAGTCCCCGGAAAAAAAGTCTCGGAAAAAAGTTCCCGGTGGAAAAGTCCCCAGTAAAATAGTCCCACGGAAAAAGTCCCCAGAAAAAAAGTCTCGACAAAATATAATATAGTATTATTTAAAAAATGTAAAAATGTATTTATTCAGATATAAAAGATCTCTTTCTTATATTTTGACCTATCTTCACTTATAAATTATTATAATAATAAGTAATACAAATTACCTTAAAATAACAAGTTTTTGTAGACTATTTGGTTTTATCGGGTGTAAACTGCTTCTTTGGTTACGAATACTTCTTTTTATTGAATCTTCGGATGGTAGTTCAATTAATATCTCTTTTCACCCGCATGTGTTTCCGTCTACAACTGCGTAACATATCAAATTTTATAATCAGCAAATTACATTTAGCTCCGTTATAGTTTTAAAATTAGAGTGAATTTATTGACCTCTTATGAAAATTAAAGGTAAAAGTATTATCTCGAGCATCTAATGGACTTTTTAATACATTTTAATTTTAAAGCGGGTTATGAGTATTTTAAAATTGTAAATTGTATTAAGTACTAAATTATACTGTCATCACTGTGCAAGTTGTACAGTCGTGTATCTTCTTTATGATTTCCAACCGGGAACGCATTTGCTATACATGTTTTCCCATTTTTGCATAATTTATCTTTAATTTGAAGTTATAATTTTTTATACAGGATTGGACAGTTACGATAAAGTGCTCAAATTGTTTTCCATTGCTCGTGCCGAGTTTGGAGAAACCTTATCGTCGTTTGAACTCCTGGACAAAACGGCTGTGACGTACGTGGAAAGCAAACTTCACCTCTCATGTCCGATCACCAATATCCATCCTTTCTATGTACTCATCGAACTCGCTTCCAGTCAACCGACTGTCGGCCAACACATGGAAAATGTCCTGGAAAAAGCTCTCGGTGACTCGGTGATCTCCGATGCCACAACGACCGATCAGATGTCCAGCATACACGTAACTATTTATTTTCTTACTTTTAGCCGTTTCACTGGATTCAGTATACATAGTATTTTATTCTCGTATACATAATTAGTATAACCTATAGATTATAAATTTGTAACTCATAATTACAAATACCGTTTATGTATGAGCTACAGACCGCTCGAATTGTATATGGACTTATTTACCTTATCCTGAATCTAAGATATATATATTATACTATTACAGTTCGGTTGTGATTAAATAAAAATGGCGTAATAACCAAAAACAATTTTATTTTTCAGAAAATATGGAAAGTTCGTGAGACAGTAATTGAAGCATTATTAAAGTTGGGCTACGTATACAGCTTCGATATATCGGTACCTCTGAGCCGATTTTATGAAATTGTTGAGCTAACCAGAGAAAAACTTAAGGACATAGCAGTTGTCAAAACCGTTTGTGGATTTGGTCACATAGGTAAGTTAAAAAATAAATAGATAGTAATTACTCGTATTGACGATACATTTTTATATATTAAAAGATTATTTGTTTTATTATTGGCTGAAGTCCATGTACAAGTCAATACAAGTGCAATAAACTGAAATCTAACCACAATGAGATAGAATTTCATAAAACACTATCATTAGGAACTTTAAATTGTAATGCATTTGATAGAACAATAAATAATATGATATTGATAAAAGATAATTCAAAAAAACATTAAACACTATTAGAGTGTTCATATATTGTTATATACTATATACCTTAGGTTATGTAGTATGTACATTAGTAGTAAATAGATATATTTTCATTTGGATAAAAATCGTGCATAACATAATTTATTGTACCTATATCTATTATTTACCATGCATTATTTAAAGCTTGTTTTACTATGCAATATTTATTTATGATACATTTTATATATTTTTCTCTTATATGATATTTCAATTTATTTCAACAAATTAAACATCTCCTTATTAAGCTATTACAAAGCTATTTTAATTTTAAGACATACCATTTCAATATTCCCACAATTTACAACTTAGTCAAAATATTAAAATATTAATATTTTCATGATAATAATTATTATTAAAGTCAACATTTATTATTTTAATTGTAGTTTAAACTTGTTGGTCAAATTTTTATTTAATGTTTATGAACTTTTCAAAACACTGGCTTAAAATCAAATGTAAAAGATGGAACTATATTGATGATGAAAATACTTAAAACTTATTTGTAGCTAAGCATTCAATTAATTAAATGAAAGTTGAATTCTATGTTAGGTACTATATATTCTTAGGGTATCTGTACATATATTTAATACTGAACGGTGGTTTGAAGGTAGGCTATGTGGCAGTTAGAATTTTTTTAATACATCAATTATTTTTTATCCGTATAATTCTCTTGAAATATAAGTAAAAAACTAAAATTCTGAAGCCGTCATCGAAGAATTTAATTGGATATAGATTTTTTGGATTATTTTTATTTTCGTTTTATTAGGTATTTATATATAAATATATAATATATATGTCTAGATTATTAAGGACGGACAAAACTATTAAATAATTGATAATAATTTATTTAATTCAACCGCATAAGAACAAATTGACAGCAGTCATAATTTATTCTTAGTGAAAATCAAGTTTTAAAGAATAAGTATACGATTTATACGAATAAATAGGTAGGTAGGTCGTAGACAAGATTTATAGATAATAAACATAGATAGTTATCTATAAACCTTGAGTCCTTGGTACTAGTTTATTCAAAATAATTTATTTATGTGTGATTCCTTAATAACATTTTTATATGCTCCTGATAATGGTGGACAATGTATGTGTGCACACTCGCAACTATGAATAATATTATAGGTTATTGTACTTATATTATTATCTATACAATAATACGAATTGCGATCTTCAACACATGAATTAATAATATTTATTTAATAAAAAATTCCAAGCAATAATAATGGAAAATAAAACAATATATATAGCTGGTATATTGACATAGATGTGTTTATTTATATTTTATACTATATTACCATTTACCATCATGTTAAACGTCATGGTTTTCAATGTTTATATAATACAACCACTGCGCAATCGGTCACAAAAAATTGACGTCAGCCATGACATTTTCCGGTTTTTGGTAAACAAATGGAACCGCACGTGGGTGATAAACCAACAGTGCGTGTAAGCTATACTGAAACTAGGTTAGTCATATATTTGACTTGGATCTTACGGTGGCAATTCTAAAACCCTGTACAACAATACCCGCCGAGTTTAAGCGAGCTTTCACGTCGTATGTACCTCCCCAACTCCACCCCATGCTGCTGCAGTAATACGGACAAATGTCAACGGGGTCGCCGACTGAATACCTGCAGATTAAACTTGTTTAATTTCATCCACCCAAACAACATAATATAGATATAATGAATTATAAGTCAACCGCACTATACGTACACCAGACTTTCCAGAGCGCGAATTACTTTCTGTTTGTTTTTTACTTAGAACAGAAGATTTTTGGGCTTGGGTAGTTGGGTGAACAACTGTTTAGACCCTGTAGTTTAAAAAAAAAGTAATAATAATAAACAAAGAATAATTCAGAGGAGCTCTGTACAGAGTTAAACAATTATTTGCCATAATAATAAATAATATTTATCTTAATAATCAATAATAATCGAGACTTAAAGTCAAAAAAATAAGATAGTCAGTCCGGGGTGCCATCGAACTTAAGTACCGTTGTAGCGTTATGTCATTCCATCCAAAAAGTACGATCCAGTACCTTACTGTATACATAACAGGATTACTCAACAAATTATATGATAGTAGGTTATTTAAAATCTACACTTTTTATTATATTTTCTTGGTTCAGCTTCGACTACTTAGATTATTGCTTACACAAAACTAAATATTAATGCTAGGTACATACTGTTAAATACTATGGTTCTCCTAGATTAAGTTGTACATATCAATATGTTTGAAGATGATTTTGTTGATGCTGTCTTCGATTGGTCTGAGGACTTCAAAGAGGTTGTCAGGCATTCCCAGACGTTTTCTAGTTTCGATATGGTTTGGATAGTACACAAGGAGGTACTTCACTGTAAAAGGTTTCCCACATGTTTGGCAGTGTTAGTTCTTTTCTGCGCTTAAGATGACCTTGGAACATCTTTGAGTAACCTATACGGCTTTACGTATAGTCTATTTATATATAATTACTTCATTTTTGCTGTTCAATGAGGTTGTATGTGGTAGTATTTTTGATTTCTAAGAGTTTATTATTTGGTATACATCGCCATTTGGATTACCATAAATTGGTAAAAATGGTACAATAGGTGTTGTAACAATCCAATGGATGTCAATAAGTGTGGAGTAGGTGAGAATATTTCCGTCATAGTGTTTTTTACTATTTCTCGAGCTACTTTGATAGCTTTCTCACTGACATAAATTCCACTATGGCCTGGTGTCCATACAAACCATATCTGTTTTTGTTAGCTTTTGCCATTATATTACTTGTTTTAATTGCTAGGGGGCTCGAGTGTAAGTTATACAAGATTGTAAGAGCGCTGAGCGAAGCTTTACAAATGTTGATACTTAATAGTAGGATCAGGCAATTGAATGGCTACTTGGACCCCTTCGAAAAGTGCAACGTATTCCGTTGTATACATGATACTTTTATTATTGTCTAACACTTTTTGAAATTTCGAAATTAAACTTGTACATAATCAACTTAGAAAATAAAAACTCACCAAATTAGAAATAGGAGATAATAAGTTTTAAGTTTTGAAAAAAGCTAAATTTTAATTTAATTTTAATAGGAAAATATTTATTTTTATATTTTATTATTATTAATATTTTATTTTTATCATATTTTTAAATTTTATTTCAAGACAAAATCAAGCCAATTGGCTATATGGTATATTGGTATCATGAAAATTTAAAATCATCTTAACATCAGTATAATTTTTTTGATACTTATACATAATCGGTATTGGAAATGGCTACTCATATGTGTATATATAATATATATATGAGTACATACTACATTATAGCCCGACCGCTACTAGCCATTTTTTCTCATCATGTACAGATTTAATATTAACTGTCTCCGTCAACGAGACAGAGGTGCGTAATTTAATATTCGTATCGACTTTTCAGTAATTATTTTCCAACCCGGCGTGACCGCGGTGTATTACAATGTATGTAATTTATTTATATCATACCTACATCTACATGACTATATTTTATACATCGTAATAACACGGTACCTACGCCCTCGGGCTGCGGTTACGCATACACTTACGTCCATCAGTGGTCAGTTACCTTTATACCTAACTTCAGAGAAAATCGGTACCTATTATAACAAAAAAATGCAGAAAGGGAATGTAAACAATATGTTTGTTGCAGGCCGATTAATCGTAAAAACGATTTTTCTACATTTTATCTTATAACACATAACACATTATTATACCTATTATTTATTGTGTGTGTCGCTTTACAGGCGACGGTAATTTGCATCTAAACGTTGTGACATCGCAGCGAGACGAAGAACTGGCTCGGATGATTGAGCCGTTCATTTACGGGTGGACGTCCAAGTACCGCGGAAGCGTCAGCGCCGAGCACGGCATCGGTTTGTCAAAAACGAAATATTTGGAGCACACTAAGAGTGGGCCGGCCGTCGACCTTATGCGGAGCCTGAAAAATACCATGGACCCAAAGTGTATATTGAACCCTTACAAAGTGATCCCGGCCGTGGCGACCGGCGATCAGTAATCCGGGATCGGAAAAAAACATAATATTTTTATATTTATAATATAACTTGTACGTCACACGTGGTAATAAACTTTGGTACGTACCTTTATACACGGCTATATAAGCACACACATATAAATATTTTATAATATTTTTACGGAATTCCATTTATATATGCGATGGAAAGGGTTTGTGCTGTGATGTGGTTAACTGCAGAAACAGTTTACCTACCCTCCTTGATATGCCCAAATCCCGTAGCTATTTAAATAAAATACAATTTCTGTGGATCGATATCATATTAACATATAATATAGATATATAATATATGTGCGTGTGAGTGTATTATTTGCTGAATGAACAGTCGTTATGCCACGCTATAGCAAAAAAGCATATTTTTTTATAAAAGGTGGTCTTTGAGAGAATGCGACAATAAAGATTGTCCAAAATATTATTTCATCATCTTAACACACCAAGTCACGTTGTTGTGAACACATCTTGTTAGCATATTACATTTAAATAAACACCTGTATATTTTTTATATCAATATATCAATACCTATAGTCATTGATTATATATAATATACATCTTATTAATTTTTTTCCATCAATAGTTTTTGTTTAAACTAATGGATATATTATATGAATCTGCAAATTTATCACAATATAAAGAACAATAAGCACAGTGATCTGAAATCTTAAATATTTGTACAATCTAACCTAGTATTTCAGTCTCTTCCTGCCATTTATTTTGTTTACTCAACTCTATTTTTCCATCGTGGATGTTAATACAATTAAATAAACGAAATAATTGATATGGAGGTTGAATAAAGTTTATAAGGCAATTCACTGTTTATGTCCTTCAGCTCTTGAATTTCGCAATTGTACAAAATAATTAAAAACAATGATATTGATTGTGAATTTGAGATTATACACTCATCTAAAAATATATATATATATATATAAAGTAATAGAAACTAAAACAAAAAGCTAAACATGTGTACATCAATTGCATTATTATAATCAATGTTACTATTTCAAATTTCTCTATGTCCAACACTCTGATTGTTATCTATATAAAAATGCTTAGGTGTCAAGAACATATTACATAGAACAGACACAATAACTAACGTTGATTCCGTGTCAAAGATAATTTTTTTTTTGTATTTTTTTGTTACTTAACAGGTATTTACATACAAATTATTATACTTTGTTTTTTTAACTTATTTTTCATCTGATCAATAAATATTAATTACACCATTATTTTAAGAAAATTAAGATATCTATTTAAATCAAAAACACCTTACTAACATGAGAACATTCATTATAATGTGTTAAATGTAATGCAATTATAGCATCACATTGATGATAATAAATACCCCGTATAGGTACTATAAAAAATATTATTTATAGAGAAATACCTAAGTAATAAAATTGTTTTAATTCTATAGGTACGTATAAAATGGATAGCAGTAATACGAGTGTGTACACGACACCCATATTCTTTTTATTTGATTTGTACAGTAAATTTTATCATTCTGTAAAATGCGATATAAATTGTTGGAGTTTCAAACAAAAATGTTGAACAAGAAAATAATTACACTACACATTTAGTGAACAAAACAAACAAGGATATTATAAGACGTAATGTTTCAAATAAAGTAAGAAATTTTATTTTATTTCATTTTTTAAAAATAAAATTATCTCTCTTTTGTGTTTGCTAAATACAATTCTTTGATTGTTTAAAGAAATAATCCAATAAATACACAATTTTCCTCGTTTTTTATTTCAGTTAAGATACGTTATTTATGACAGTTATAATGATGCTGACAGCCACTAGTTGATGGTTGAGTGTGCGAAATAAAACCAATAAAAAAATATTTAACGAGTTCACTTATTACTTCTCCGGTCACACAAAATTTGATAAGCTTAACGGCTCATTTAAATCGAATGGCCCAATCATAGGTCGTTGTTCAATGTTTAAGGAACTGTTCAATATTTGATGATCCGTTTAACTGTAATGGATATTTTTGGTTTCTGTAACGCGGCATTTATATTATACATTCTAAAAATACTTGAGCAAATTTCAAATCAAGAAAATTAATTTAAGTTATATGTAAATAAACTATTCACCATTAAAATAGCTGCTGCGTTCAATAAATATAAAACAAATACATAATTATACTAATTTCTTATATAAACTAATGGTCTCTAGTTATAATTCTATAACCAATAAACTAATTTAAACAAATATAGTATAGCCTATAAATAATAAATTGGTATTTCAAGCAGTTAAAAATAACTATCTTTATTTTTTAAATTACACGATTAGAAATAATTTCTCATATACCAAAACACACATATGTCATACTCAAACATAAAATACAATCGAGTTTAAAATGTTTAAATCAGATGAACAAAATATATATCGTAGTATCGTACACACTATACAGGATGATTCACCAAGTATGCTCACACCTTTTTATGTTCACACTTTTTTAATTGATAATGTTATTATTCAAAATCTGATTTTTGGAATTTTCAAATATACTTGAAGACCGTATTTTAACATTTTTGAGGTGTGAATTAGTTGTAGCAGAGATCCAACTATTGTTTTTCAAACGATAAGCATCCTTTTCTATTTACTATAAATGATTGAGTAGATAATTGTAATTAAAACGTTGAATTGTTGACGTATCAGAATCAAAATTCGTACAATTAATTTTTAGTTATTTAACTTTGCATACTAAGGGTAATAGGTCCATGATAACTGGTACCTGTGAAATCTATAAAAGATAACGAAAAATCTATGACTTATAAATTGTCAAACCTACTCAATAGTAATTTTAGTTATCTAAATATTTCAAAGTTTTCAATTAGATAATATATAAATGGTATTTAATCAATAGCTTTAATTTCTGAGTTTTAATATTTAAATTTTTTCTTACCTAAATTATTTCAGTATTTATATTCATTAATACTATATAATATTATACTTAACTGTTAATATTAATTTGAATGTATACCAACGTTATTCGCTGCTAATTTAACTATAAAGTGAATAGAAATAGAATTTAACTATTATTAATAAGTATAGGTATATTGTATACTACATCATATTTTACACTATTTATTGTGTACCACTATTTTTAAATTATGTAACATTCAGACATAAACTAATACATAAGTCATAAATACATTTATCTAATTTGCTTCTAACAATCATATTTTGTGACTGTTAACCCAAAATAAATATAAACAATTTTAACAAATATTTCAAAAGCTAAATCAATTGAAATGTTCGTGTTCTGTAGTTATGATTTATTGTAGCCTGTACATTTGCTTTTTACCTACGCTATGTTTTATTACATAATATTATACTCTTTTAAGTTGTATAACTGTAATAAATAATTTTAATTAATTATGTTAAGTATACAATTCTGTATAATTTATTTTGTGATAATATGAATTGAAATATGATAATTAAAATATAGTAGGTACATAAAAAAAGGCTGTGATAAACATTACAATTTATAAGTTATTGGCTTATTGTTATATTACAGTAATTTCCTTCGGGGTATAAATTTATTGCATTTTAGTCAAACTAGCTATTCAAAGCAAATATTAAATTTAGAAATATTTAACTAATAAAATATGATTCATACTATTCACTCATAATTTTGGCCAACTAGAATTTTTCTCCTGAATGCAGTGTAACTAAAAATACCCTTCTTTTTAATTATGAGATTACGAGTAGAGCGATGAATGTATTGGTTTTACAACGATGTAAATGTGTCTGAAGAAACTTTTTATATAGTAGTAGGGGGTGGATCAAAAGTAAAAATGTCAGAGTAATTTTAAAAATAATCGGGAAATACATCATAACACAATATCCATTTCAGTGACTCATTGTAATTATTTTGGAAGCAACCCGGCTTCCCTGGATTTTTTAATTTCAAAAATACAACGATTTCCATGTTGAAATAAAAAATAAATGTATACTTACTTCAGTTTACCTTGTGAATTAATCTGAAAATTATTTATCGAAATGTTTTTAACAGCTTTTATGATATTATATATTAAACTGAATACTGATTATTGTACCCTATCGAACAACAAGTAAACATTGTATTAACTATATATATTATTATACTCGTAGCACCTATAATAGGTATTTGGGTATTCCATGCGCTTTTATTCAACTATTGTGTAAATGAATAACCATTGTGTTTTAAACACACGCAAACGTTACAACTAATCAACTCAACTCGGTAATTTTCAATTTTGTTTACACCTATTATGTATGTACTATGTACCTATAGGTATGTATATTGTGTACATAAATGAATAATTACAAAATAAATTAACACGCTGTCTACAAATCCATTATCGAAAAATACAGGTACGCAATAAAACGTGTTTAAAGTTTAAAACGTATGTTATACTTTAAATACTACGTACTATACATACATGTGTATTTATATCATAATGTGCATTTTTAATGTGAATCTGTAAAACGTTAATTACCATAATTGGCATATAATTTATAACCCTGGTGATATTATACTGATTAGTGGTATGTATACTATATGGTCTATAAGTATAGACAGTGTACGTTTTTTTATTTCCACTAATACCATCGATTTTTCATAGAAACACTAATATAGTATTATTAGTAGCGTAATTTATAGTATGAAATAAAATTTTTCATTGAAAATCGCTACATAATTAAATAATTTATTCAATTTGTTATATTTTTTTTTTGGTTTCAAAACTATTAAACTATCACATAAATGTTATTTTTATATTTTTGTAAAATGTATACTAATCATCAAAATCGATTTTACCAAATCCCAAAGAACAAAGAATAAATAACTCATAAATATTAGAAAAGTCATACCTTACATACTGTAGAGTGTAGATTGTTTCACATATCTTTGCATTCAATAGATAATCTACTATATTTTTCAAAATATCAAACTTACTTTGCTAAGTATTAACATAATATTGTATTTATGATTACATCACTCATGGGCATTTTTGAACAAATAGTATCGTATGTTTACTTTTCTAAATCAACTGAAAATATTTACAAAACCTTTAACAAGATTATACGATTGTACTATGTTTATACATGATAGACTACACAAAATTGTTCAAAAAATTTAAAAAACATCATACAAATGTATTTATTTTGTTTTTAATTGTTTGTGCATGAGCATGACACATTGACATTTATATATAAACTACGTAATGTATGTAAATACATATTTATTCCAACTAAATTTAGTATCTCCAATATTTGTTTAAAACGTTAAACGTTATCAACTAATTTTGAATAAGTATAATTAGTTGTTTCTATAATTATATATCATAAGTAAGACAGTAATGTCACTAAACAAACTATTGACTCTAGTAGGTATACCTAGTATTACTAATACTCTACCGATTTTTGTAGGTACCGATTTTTGTAGGTACCGATTTTTGTATAGATAACAGTTAAATGTTCAAACAATAAAATATGAAATAACCTTTTAATTAAAATATATATAAATGGTTTCTGAATTACTAATAAAACAAAATTCGTTTAACTTTATGCATACTGTCGTCACTCGTCATGCATACAAACATAAGACATGTACAGGGCCGTCGTTAAGGGTAGAAAGCCCTGGCATTTGCCTCTGGCCTCGCAGTTCGCACTTATATTTTATAGTTAAAATATTATTTAAAATTATTTAATTTTAATTTTTATATTTATATTTTTTTTTGATCGAATTATTGTACAATGTACATTAGTATGAAGAAAAATATTATGCTGTTGAGTTTTAATTTATATTGGGTGTTGTAAAGTATAATTTTAATTTAATGCAGTTTCTGACTAACCTACAAGCATTGGAAATTACAAAAAAAGCTTGAAGTTATTTTCCTAAAACTTAAATTACTTCTCGAATCATTTTGAAGATTTCAGTTATATAGGTACTTCTCCTTGCACTGAGCGATCATTCTCAAAACTAAAGCTCTTAAAAATATATTTAAAGAATACAATGACGCAAATCAGATTATCTGGATTAGCAATGCTTTCCATAGAAAACGAAATGGTTTAATAAAGAAAAATTTTTTTTTAATTTTGTATCATAATCAATCATATTTTGCTCTTAATTAATAATTGTCTACTACGGCTATTTAATATAACACAAGCAAAAACATGTATAATTTATTCATTTAAAGTGTATATTACGTTATATTTGAAGTTTAACACTTTAATTACATTTGTGGTTTAAAAAACTAGTTTCTTCTTTTAAATATATATATATTTATGAAGATGTCCTGACTGACTTACCATAATCAACTTTGTGTGACTACCTGTTGGATTTAACTCTACAAAGAAATTATAACTATACATTTTTGGTCAGAGACGCAGGTATTTCTCAGCCAAGTTAATTCAGAGGCCTAAGGTCACTCTAGATCTAAACGCTATTCACGCTAGTATTATTGACAGCAAATCTCATTGGTTTTATACTATAATAAATTATAGAGCCTCGCAATTTAGAAATTGCCTAAGGCCTCACCAATCGTAACGACGGCCCTGGACAAGTAATGCATGTGATAATTGGTTTATCTATATTATAAAGTAGTATCATAGTACCTAACTTATTGTATACATACAATTATGTATACAACGACGACAACAAATTACAACAAAATGTCTCGTCACATACAATACATTGTAGATCTTATGTAAGTTCCATCCCTCAGTTAGAACTAGCATTTGCATTTCTTACATAATAATGTCTTAATAACTAATACCTTGGAATAAAAAATATAAAATTTCTTGAATCAAAACACTATTCAAAACGTCTATACTCTATAATATAGTCTATATCAATTCATTTAAATTAATATCTTTATAATTTTTAATAATTGCCATGACTCAAGTATTGATGTTATTTATATTAACATAAATATATTAATTATAATATACCATCAACGATTAAACATGAAAAATAAAATTCCTGGATTTGCGGTTTCATCAAAATATAACCAATTATATTATATTATAATATATTATACTATTATATTATTATTATTTCATAATTAAATTATGGGCTAAAAATTAAAAGCTATGTTATTTAGTATTATAACATGATTTTTTTTATAAAATCATGTACCTATAATTGTGTAAATACCGTGTAGGTAAACATAATATATACCCACTACCCAGCCACTAATAAATTATTTTATCTCATGGATACAGGGTTTTTGTATACATTCATTATTGTAATGTATTCTATTCTCATCATAAATGATTATATTTTATTTATACTGTTTTTGTTAAATTATCAAAATAATACCAAATACATATAAACCGATTGTATCTTATGTCATTGTACGCAGAGGTTTTAACGATTATGGATCGATGATATAGGATTTCGAAAACAGAAAAAAGACGTTTCTTTATTTTTAACAGGGAATGTTTTTTTTTAACAATTTCAAAATGTTTGAACACGCAGTTGTACCAACAGAAAAATCAACTTTATTTTTTCAAATGGTAATTATACTAATTACCATATTTTTAATTGATTTTCATTAGGCATTTTTTTCTGAAAATGTTGATAGTCAAACGACTCAAATCATCAATTTTGGTTTACTAGTTTAATAAATATGGTCCTCTAAAGTTTAGTAAATGCATAAATACTTTGAATTGAAATAACTGTTATAAATTTAATTTAAAAGAGCTAAATATTTTTTGTTTAAACTACCTTTTGATACACTAAAACAGTTCATCTAATGAGGCGTTTCTAAAATATGTTTGGGATAAAAGCCTACAAAAAATACTTAGCTTTTTTAAATTAAATTTATAACAGTTATTTCAATTCAAAGTATTTATGCATTTACTAAACTTTAGAGGATCATAGTTAATAAACTAGTGAACCAAAATTGATGATTTGACTATAAAATGGGTACCCAAATATTCAGAAAAAAAAATGCTTAATGAAAATCATTTAAAAATAAATTGTTTACCATTTGAAAAAATAAAGTTGATTTTGCTGTTGATACAACTGCGTGTTCAACAAAAGCATCCTCTGTTGAAAATAAATAAAAAACGCCTTTTTTTCGTTTTTTCGAAATCCCATATCATCGATCCATAATTGTTAAAAAAATCCCGAGTACAATGACATAAGATACACCCGGTATATATATATTAAAGTATGCGCAATGTACATAAAAAAAAAATAATAATAATAATAATTAAAACGCGATGTGGGAATACGGTATAGTGCTTAGTAGTATGCTATATATAAACTACTGTACATAGTGTTTAATTACTGATCAATTAAATAACGAACCCGTTCCAATCTAGTGTATAATAATATATACGTTTATTATTAACGTTATAATAAACAAATAAAAATACTCCGCATGGTAACATATTTTTACACGGCGACGAAAGCTGTATGCTATAATATTGTATAGTGGTATAATTTATACTACAAAATGTGTTATACTCACTATGTTATTCAAACGTCCGCACACACACCTGGCTCTACCACCCTCTCGTTAATTTCAACTGCTTAACAAGGGGCTTCCTGACTTTACAAGTAGGGTTGAGATGTTGACATATTTTACACTCGAAAAAAAATCATCCCATGATTAAATATTGCACACGAACAAGTTTTTATATATATATTTTAAACTATCATTAACATATTCTCTATTTTAAAAAGAAATTACCTGCTTAAAAAATGTTTTAATGTACATATTATACATTATTATGTATCAGACATCAGTTATATTAATCACATCTTTATAGTCAAATAACCAAAATACTGTGATCTGCAACTGACGTTGTAGACAAAACTATAACACATTATAAGAAATACATTTTAACAAAACAGCAGGTAATATAATATGTTAACAAAACTCATACTCATACGTCATAATGTTAATATAATTATTTAGCGCAATAAGTAAACACTAATTATTATTTGGTAATTAAATAACATAAAACTATTTTTTAATTAGTTATCGTTATCAAATATTAAAGTAAATTGCTAATGTCAATTGCGTACAAATCAATAAAATCTGGATTATTATAATTCCGTTGCACAAATACCCGATTTATAATGTTCAATTTTTTTTTTTACACTTTAAGACTATAATTTACGATTAAATTAATTAAATTAAAACACCAATGGTTCAATACTTCAATAATAACCATTATACTACTTATACTAGTACTACAAATTATTACAATATGAGCACCATATGTATATTATATATTTTTTACCGTTCATAATTATAATGATATACCGTTTTCATTATGTAATATATGTGTGAAGGGGTTTTATATACGCGTATAATTCTAATCCGTATGGCGTATACGTATATAATATTATAATATAATAATATAATATAGTGTTTACATTAAACACTTAAACACCCCTTCAGAATACGTGGCCCGAAATGAAGAGGTATTGTGAATTCGTGAAGCACTTCATTCAAATACGAGATATATAGTAGTACGTAATCGTACACATATATACAGTATTTTACACGGCAATATAAAACTATTTGTTAATGGCTTATTGATATTTGATATATATTAAACTCTAACAGTAGTCGTCTACTCGTATTATATTGTTCATTTTGAAATTAATAATGATTATTTAAAATCAATTGAACATTTAAATTTTAAACTACAAATACAATGTTCGTGTGATTGGTTTAAATATTATATCTCAAACATACGTCATACATATTTTTAATTTTTAATTTTCTCATTTTTAAAAATATATTTTAATTTAATTATCACTATCGTTAACAAACTATATTTAATATTTATACACTTACAGTACACGACTACGCGACAAGTTACAACGCGTTGTTTGAATTTGGTTGAATTTCGACATTACACGTTAATTTATTGCAGGTGGTTTAAGGTTTAACCTACTTAAATTAATTTAATAAAAACCATTGTGGGTACGTATAGGAATAACTATTAACTATTATCATTAAAAACTTATTTTTATACAATGTTTAATCATTTTAATGAGTATATATTTACACACTATGCTACTAATGTGATTTGTGTTAAGGTTGTTAATTTCGTTGCTTATCTCAATTTTATTCGTTAATACTATAAATGTTAACTATAATTTGCTTATTACAGCAGCTGCACATACGTCATAGTCATATCATGTAGGATAATAGGATAATACAATACCACGGTGATTGACTGGAAACTGGAAAGTTTTTATTTTACTACCCACCTATTATACTAATAAATGTATAGAGTGATTATATCATTATAATAAAAACCTTTTCGGTAATTAATTTTGTATGATATAATCACAAAATATAAAAACTATAGCTGTGTTGGTAAGTCGCAAAAACTAAATAAATAAAATGCGCTCTTGCGACCTAATGAACTCGATTAGTCAAGTGTCATCGAGTCAAGTATATTGAAAACGGTGACGACGGCTGCTGTATGAGACTCAATGAGAGTGCCAGAAGCAGGCGTGAAAATATTTATAATATTATAAATTGTGAAATAGAGTATACGTACATATAGGTACCGTATAGACGGGTTGGGGGAACAAATAAAACCGACACCAGAGCGGGGTGAATATGATAATAATATAATCCGTTTATACGTGATTATGCGTTGTGTGTAAAGTAATTAGCGATACTCGCGGTAAACAAGTGCAGACTATAATTATAATTCACAATGCACACGAGGAAAATAAAAATCCATACCGCATCATCTCACAAGAGAAGTATTTTATATATATATATATATATATATATGTATTTTACAGCGTCGCATGATTATATTGTAGATACGTCACGGTGAAAATCATTCGGGGACAGTGACGGGGTATATAGCGTTATAAAAAAAAAACAACCTGAAGCTTTATGCGGTCGTCGGTGCCGTATACTGTTATGTCGTATGTATACACCACCCGTGCGGGGATTCTGCAACTTGCTAAATGCTTTTAATTGCATCGTGATGACACGTGATGGTTTATAATAACCCTTTCGTTCGGCACGGGTACCCGCAACCGTCCGCTGTATATCCACTTGTAGTATGTGTTATGTATACACGCGAAAAGAGATCAAGGCTCGGGACTGGAGAGAGCTGCGAAAGAGAGATAGAGAGAGATAGAGAGAGAGAGAGAGAGACAGAGAGAGCGAGAAAGAGACGCACGCACACACGCGGGTGAAGCTATAGAGGTTGAGCGAGAAGTGCGTGGTTTATGCGTATAACGGCGATATAACAACGGCGGTCTGGTGGATTAGCAAATAAATGGCAATAGGGTCCGTCGCCGAATTAGCCGACTATTATTAAAAACCCTCTCCGCGCCCTTGGCACAGCGAAAAGCTACACCCCGTCGACTGCTATATAGTATATACACGCTATTACTATTATTTGTGCCGCCGCTCTGCACAGTCGCCAGTCACCACTAATATACATGACCGCTCCTATAATGCTGCTGCAGGCATATATATTAATAAATAGCGTATAATATAATATAGCGCTGATGTAGTCTCTCCCTCGTAGGACGAGGGTCGTGTGCGCTGCCCAAGCCGCAGGGGTCGTTACTCGAGCCTATTTACTAAAACCATATAATATATATATGTTGATGTTATATACGGGTGTACCTATATGTTTACACAGCCCCGATAATGTACTCACGATGGCTGCCAAAAGCACATCATCTTCTGCTGGCAAAAAGCCCGTCGACTTCTATAGATTCCGCGCCCTACCATAACTATGCGACGGAGTGGCTTAAGTTTACTGACAACATAGATGCCATGCAGATGTACAATATATTCTACCTATATTATTAGGTTCTCAGCGAGAAACAGGTGTTCGACATTGATTTTTTTTACTCCTAGCCGCGTCTTGTTATTATTCAGCTTATATATGTGCATATACATTTTTTCCTTAATATTGCGTATAGACCCTTCACTGTGGTCACCCTTCGACATGATGGGGTGCAAAAGGCAAGCCCCGGTCGCTTACAGAGTCTGAGAGCAAATCAAACAGTTGCAGTTTTTCAAAAGATATTGTTGAATTGAAAATTACCCACTGGTTTCTAATTGTATACGGGATAGTATCCCCCTAAAAGTCTGAGATATCACCCGAGCGTGGAAAATCAATACATATAACATATAAATATAGATGTGTTTTTTCAACACTGAGTAATCTATAAATTATTCAGCAGACTCCTTATCATAAAATTTAAAAAAAAATCAATTTTTGTGCAATTTAATTTTTTGAAATTGCCATTTGCTAATCTTATTTTTCAAACAATTAAAAATTATAACGATTTAAATTTAGAAATATAATTTAACAATTAGTGCAGATATGTGACAAATGAGAATAATGGTTACGTTAACAAAAATGTAGTTAAAAGTTTCTAATAGGTGTCTATTAATAAATATGATACATCTATAGCTTATATATAATATATAAGTATAAAGTATCAGTAGTATTTCAGTTCGCTGCAGTACACGAAATTTGAAAAATAAATGGTGTGCCCAAGTACATTATATCCTCAATTCTGTTCGTCTAAACTGAGTTCGTGCAGAAATCGTGTAGGTAAAATCATTTTAACACGCGCACGCGCCCGTGTGTGTGTTTATAGCTCTTGTAAATTCAATCTGTACCGTATTATGTGTACTGTGTAGTGCATAATGGGTACCTATATCTACTCTATTTACATTTTAAGGTGTTTATATATGTATATGTGGTGTAATTATGTTCTATATTTTATCTACGTGTTATATTAATATGTCCTTCCATGTCTACATGGCGATTATATGGTACACTTTATATGTTTGTAAATTGTGAATATACCTATGATTACGCACTATAGAGTATAGACACTTTTACTCTTTCGCTGTATATTTATTTTACACAATACACTACTATAATATGTTCATACTGTCCAACAACGTTGTTACACTCATAAGTCATGATTAATGTATTCGCTTATACACAATCTATAAAGTATAAAAATGTCACTGCAATACTAACTTATTTCCGGTCAAACTGAATATATATAGTCCATGAAAGTTAAAAACTTAAAAATGAATTAATATCGCATTATTAAATTATAAATATTACTTCAAAAATTAATTATCTTCCATGCATCAGGACTCAGGAGTGATAAATGAATTAGTAAATGTATATGAAATATTAAATTAAGTTTTTTTTTAATAAGGTACGGTTAAAATTACTAGGTACGTACTACACCAATAACATTTATTATTATATCAGTATATCACTTTATTGACCATGTTTCATATAGTAATATATATACGCATAAAAATAATTCCAATTTTTGTATGTGTCTAACTCATTAAGAACAATACATTTCAATATCTACAATTGAGTTAACGAAGTATGAATTTTAAATTTTAAGTAATTAAAAAGAACAGTAATTGTAAAAAAATATACCTACATATCTTTTTCTCTAACTGAACTAATTAAATCTATCTTATTTTTTTCAATTCGCCATGCTATAATAATTAATAATGTGTCTGGCTATAATATCAATAACATTGATAAATTCATTATAAACAGACTACAGTTGTTGATATAATTTATTTGTATTATAACATAGAACATGAAAAATTAATTTAATTACTCTATTTTTCATACCTAGCATTTTATTTTGATTGACAAATTAATTGTTTACAATAAACATGATTATTATACTTGACATTTTAGTGAATAAACAATCATACAATAGCTTCGGTCCTAAAATATTTAATTTTGTGACTTTAGGTTCATTGACAAAAAACAATAATGCTATTATAGTATTGTATACTAACTATTATTTAACGAATAATAATTATATTATTTAATTCTTGGAAGTTAAAATGTAAAATATAGATTTAGAACCTTTCGTTTCATAATTTTAAATATTCATATTAGTGTACAACAATTGTATACTATACAAATATACAATGTGACAGTGATAGTTATAAAAAGATTAGTGGGATGGAAAATTATCATGTTTTCCACCATTGTTTTTGTCTGTATCAATTATTATCGTTAACATTTGCTATCCGGCATACTCCATGCATAATGGCCTGTATAACATACCATCTATTGGGTCCTATTAAATGCATCGTTTAACGGGTTTAAATTTGTATTAATGCAAATTAAATATCTATTAACTATTAAAGATATATATAACATCTAAAACGATTTTAAATAGATTTTATAGTCGTGTATTAATAATGTACATGCTTCTGAGTTCTAATTTATGAACTCCATGCTCGTTTTCTATAATGTATTAGCATGAGACAGAATATAATAAACATAATAATATGATACATTCATAGCATATTAAACGTTATTATTATTAAATCATAAAAAAAAAATCGGCAATTTAATAAATGATTTAAATGTAAAAAGATATAATAAGCATTTTCAACTAATCATATGTACTTATTATTGAAACGAAGAAATGGTTTTTACAACTCTATCTATGTACCAATAAATGTTATTCATAAAAGTATTGTTTGATTATTATATTATACTAAAACAGTGAAGTCTATCACGAGTGTTGAAAATGGTCTAATCTTCTCTATTATTGTAAACGATTTTAAAGTACACAAATAAAAGTATTTAAACTGGTGATTAGTTAAAATAAAGATAGCATTCATGTCATAAGTGCAAAGGCATTCAATTATTTATTTTTTTATTAATCATTTAAACTCATGCATACATGAAAAAAATTGTTTTCAACTACTAGTTATAGTATAGCGTATTACTACATGATAATACCTATACTATTATAAAATAATGAATACCTGAGTACAACGAAATGTATAGTACCGATTATACAATATTGACGCATAACAAATTATGTTCAGGTCTTTCAACAAACTATTGGCCAAATAATTTAATTTAATCTTTTTACATGCGGATAAAAATGAACTAGTGTTTTATAAAACTGTGCATTTCATAAATTATGATAATTTTTTTTTTCATTTACACAAAACTTTCCAACCTCCTCGTTATAGCGCAATTTATAATTTTAATCCTCCACGCTCGCCGCCCGCCCCGTGAATATCACAGTGATGGCCGTAAATCATGTTAACGCGCTTCTGTTGAACCGCCCACGCTTACTTACAATTTTTTTTCGAGGTTTCTCACCCGTAGAGTGCCATAATTCTAAAAAGGGTTGGACAATGTATAAACAACCGCCCGGTGTTGTTTAGCGTGTGTCTAAATATTTGTGCAGGTGTTAAAAGGGTCCAGTGACGGTAAAAGAAGCACCCACCATACATATATTTTATAAAATAGCGGCCATTATTTAACACTTGTTTAGACCGAAAAAAATCTATATGAATTATGAACAAATACACACGTGTAGTAGTTTTTCCACGTACATAAAGATCGAACACCGTATATATCGGCCACGTAATCAAATATTAATTCATAACCAAACGTCTTTTCTTTATAAAAAAAACATTCAGCGCATGCGTACTGAGTAGGCAGGTATACAAGTATAGGTATCCTATATATTATAGAATATTGTTTTATTTTATTTTTATAACCATAATTCACATGAAAAAAATTCGTACGAAATACCTATACGGCTATATACACTATTGTTTCGTTTGCGCGCCCTTTGTGCAATAAAATCTGATACGGTTCAAGTCCAGACAATTGTGTGTAAAAAAACATTGGTGAAAAAATAGGGAATAATTGATTTTCGATTTTAACAACGATAAATCACACATGAACCATCTGTAAAAAAACCACTCCTTCTTTCTTTCTCCTAGTTCAACGATGGGTATAATAATATAATCACACATTAAATACAAATATATGCTACGTAGGGACGAAGTAATAAAATTGTATATACATATCCATAAACAATGTACACATATAGGACGACATAATCGGATTCATTAATCATGTACTTATAATTTTAAATTGTATGTGTAGATGATAGTGGCGTGTAAACGGTTGAAAAGACTCCGAAGGAAAACGTATATAACACAATATAATGTGTGATGTGGGAGCAATAATAATATATAGGTGCGCGCGTACAATATTTTATTATATGGAGATTAAGATGTTCACTTATACTTATTTGACTTGGGTTTTCGACGATAACGCTGTACTACGACGCCGCCGGGTCGTTAAGTGTGTAAAGTAAACTGATAATAATATTATTTACTATGTACAATACACTATTTATGACGATTTTATTGTTGACGATATTGAAATCAATTACTGCATATGTACTTAAAACTCAAATGTTATATTATTCCTGTATAATTATAATATACATACAATATACATACTTGAATGTGTATTTTTCGAAATAATATAAGACGTGTTTAAATTTTAAACCGATAACCATTACGAGATATCCTGCAAGTGTAATCAACTTTAGTCTTTGAGTGTTTATTAATGTAACATATAGATATAAATATATATATATCTAACAAGAATTGATTCATTATTTAAAATTATTATTACAATTAATGCAAAGTCAAAGATTAAAGACTTACAAAAGTACAATCTGGATACGTGAGGTTTTAATCTTTAGTACGAATAAAATACAATAATTTAACGCGCTATATAGATTTAGACATTTGATTATTATTCATTGTACACGTCATACTATTTTATGAAGTTGTTTGGGTTGCTATAATCAGTGATCCAGAAATATTTGCACGTGCAAAATATATATGATATATACAGGACCTATCGTGTACGGTGGGAACATTTTTATTCCTGTATTGGATCATTAGATGCAAAATTATCTCAGTATTTACATTTAAACCATGTTAATGCTAACAATAACTTTTTTATTGTTATTAAAGGAATAAAAACCTTGACAGCTATGGCCATTGTGACTGTGACATCAATTATTGCATTATTAAATTAGATACATTCCATACCCATATGTATAATGCTTAAACTAGGGTATAGTTCATATTTTATTGTTTACTTGTATATGTATTACATTTTTAAAGATATATTACTTTGAATACCTATGAATAGCGTTTGGGTCCAGACTATGAATTTCATATATTATTATTGTGTGGAGTAGAGAGTTTCCTCGCGATCTCTCTGGTGATGACTGATGAGTGATAATTTCAGTAATTTCAGAATTACATTACATTCGGTGAGAATGTGCTTGACAATAAGTCAATAACTATCTAATACCTATAGGTATAGCTATAGGTATATATTTTCATAGGCGAAATCAGGTGAAGTGCGTGGTTTACGATCTATAAACTGTAACATTTTCATCATAGGTCTTAGGAAAATACTTGAATGTAGTTATTACTTAAAATATAAGTGCTGACTGTTGATATACAAACAAGGAATCACACAATAGTTACAAAATATTTTACAACAGTGCGGTATTTAGCTAGCAATAATGTACTGTATTCATTTAACTATTTAAGAAACTATTATCATTATATGTATGTATATTTATTTTTTTATTATCTATACTTATTAGTCAATGATATTATCTATCTGATATTGAACACTTTGAGAACCAATGATAAATAATGTATATTATATACATAATACATATGTATTAAACATATTAAAAAACAATTTAATATAATACCTAGTAAACCTAATATAAGTAAATATAATAATATTTGGCGATTTTAATCAACTTCAATAAATAATACTAATTATTGAAAAGACTAAAAATATTTATAATAAATATCTATAACTTTGAAGTGATGAAACATATTGAATGAAAACACAAAAAGATATATTATTTATTTTCAATAAATGAGCTAGCTATAGGTATGTTATGATGTACTTTGAACATTGTAACTTGGAAGTAAATATAACTCATAAGAAGAATTCACTGCAGTTGTAATCACCTAACCAAATTAGAACTCAGAATGAAGCATAGAGCAGAAACACTTCAAACAAAAAAAAAATTACCTAAACAGGATATATCTTCCTCTCACATATTTAGCTTGTCGCCTCTCTCCATGTGCGATCACGTCGATTATTTTCTCCAGACAATATTATTATATACAATTATAATATCATTACATCAACATAAAACAACATATCATATCAACCCTCAACGGAGGTTATATGTACCCATTTACCGCGTCATCTTATGTGTACATAGGTTGTACGAGTACGAATAACGCGCGGTGTCGTGTGTATATTATTAATAGAACATAAAATGTTTTTTTTTTTTTCGTTGTTCATATCATAATAATAATCGACCGAAAAAGCGTGCGGTGGCGACGGTGGCGTGCTAAACGAGCAATCATGGCACCCCACATCTACTGTGCCCCCACTACTGCACCGGTGGCGCGGCGGCTGTGGCGGTGGCGGCAGCAATTACCGCCGAGTGCAAAAAGTTAAATATTGACCCGTTCGGAGAGCCGTGTTTTTCCGGGCGGAAAACGGAGAGAGAAAAAAATAAAACTTTTCAATAAAACCCAATCAAAAACACGCGGACCCCACATTTACATTTTAAATCGGCCTTTCTAATTTTCACGAGGCACACGCGGCGACTGGCGGTGGTGTAAAGAGCGAGTAGAGGGAGGGTGACGGGCGAGGATTAATAAATGGAAAAACGTTTTGTCGACAAACCGTGGCGGCGGCGATGGCAGTGGCGGTGGCGGCGGCGGACGCCTGTCGGTGCATTTAAATTCCCGCTCAGAACTTTATTAATTTATATTATAAAACCCCGACGCGTATACATATATATATATATATATACGCACGCAGGCACACACACACACACACACACACACACACACACACACACACACACACACACACAGCTGCCTACGCGCCCGCTGCCGTCGCCCTATCGCTCGTCGTCGTCGACCGGGATGATGGAAAAAGCCATTGTTCCGACACCGCCACTCACACTCCGCGACGACTAAACCACCCCACCCCGCCGTCAACGACACCACCCCGATCGACCGTCACCCCTTTTAACCTCGGCGCGTAAACTTCGCTGCCGACGTGCCGTATATATTATGTATGTATAAGTGCGTGCGTGTGTGTATGTGTGTAGGTGTGTGTGTGTGTGCGTGTGTGTGTATGCGAGATTCTCGCCGTGCAAAAGGGCGGCGGCGGCGAATAAATCAACGGCACAAAATACGCACCCCTTAATCCCGCGCGCGCGAAGCGAGAAGCGGCGGCGCGGTTAAGCGTAACTAACAGGTCTATATTGGTTCGTCAAGACTTTGCCGGCGCGATGTTTGTGCGTGCGAGTGTGTACGAGCGTTCGCGTATTATTATAATACACACCCTATACGCGTATATAGATATATAAGGGCGGCGGCGGGGCTGTTGTTAAAAATGCATGCGACCCTCTTCGGGCGGCGGTAGATATTATCTCGGCGAGCGGTGCACCTGGGCCGGCGGCGGCGGTGGGGTTGTATAAATTATTATATGTATACAAGTGTCAGCGAAGATCAATGGAAAAACGATAACTCGCATAACATAATACATAATATACGCATCCCCTATACATCTACCGTACCCTTCGTATACGCATTATATACACATTATATTATTATATTATGTGATGCGCTCCGGGCACAGGTATTTTTATGGATTTCTTCATCCCCATTATGTTTATTGTCGTGTACGCATAAAACCGCCGCCGCGTGTCTAATATTATTGTCATGCGATTATCGTTGCGGCATTCCGGTCACGTGATTTTCGGTGAGAATGTCACCGATTACTATTTTCTGTATAATGTATATTTTGTATACGAGTATAACATATTTACATATACGAGCAATACCCCATGGGTCAATTACAAAATATTAAACTTATTTAGATACATTTTATAGAGATTCGTTTAGGTTTCGTTTTTCGTTTATATTACTCGTGACTACAACTTACAGTAGTTATAATATGTTATAAATACTTATAATAATGAAACATAAATTGACAACATCGTATTTACTGAGCACGAGTGAGTACATTTTTATACATCATAGAATATATGATCTCAAATCATTCTTCATAATAGTTCATATTTTGTAATATTAGCTGATCAATGATCATAATTACTAAAAAAGAATTTATTTATGTTTTTTGTATGAGTATAGGTATAGGTACATGGAACATAATATTCATCATATACATTTTAATAGCAAACATTATTGTATCACTATCACTATTCTCCATCACAATTATTCACAGTAGCTGTGTTTGAATGAGGTATATAAATCAAAATTTATAAATTATATTAGGTTTATACGCATATTTATTTTTTGAAAAAAAAAATGTATAATATCAATATCTCTTCAATATAAATCACAAATAATTACAACAAAATATTTCTTTTAGAATAACTTATTTGCTTATTTGATGATCGTCAGTATGACAGTATACGGTCATTAGATCGGCTAAATAGTGAACCAAACATGAAACAATCCAGTAACATAATAGGACACACTTAAGTGCGTATTATACAGTTATTCGTTGTTAATTTCATTGCCCCCAAAATGCTCATAATATAAATGTAATGTCCTTTTCGTCGGGCAAGAGATGATTGAGACACGTTTTGCAACTGCAAACACTATAAAATATAGTGAATTAATGGGTACTATAATTACTTTTGACACAATACATCATTATAAAAATACGTAGTCACAGATACAAAAATCGTGAAAACAGTCGATAATCAGGCGTTAATGGAAACGCGGAGAAAACGATGTGCAGCGACCGTTTCATAAAAACAACCAACGGATAATATGTATATATCCGCTGGCTACGATGACCGTAAAACAATATGGTTTGCGATGGTCTATAAGATTATATAGGCCGTGGTTACTACGACCTCGATCAAAAGGCGTGAGAACCTCACAGGATTTCGGTGAAAACTTTCCGAATACTACAACACGTCAGTTTGGAAATTCCACAATGAGGTTCTGAGCATGCGGACCTCCATCGATCCATATCATCTTTGTCCGTTTTCTTTAGGTCCGTCTCAATGATGACAGATTTACGATGATTTTCGATCAAATGTTTTTTGTGTCTCCGTCCGTGTGTGAGTATATTATATAGCTATATAAGTACTTAAATAATTTAGGAGTAAAGGACTGCTGAAGACGGTCGCTCCAAATCAAATGTTGAGCCTCTACACTAAATGTTGTTGAGGACTCTATACAAAACTTCCAATAAAAAATACAACCCGACACAAGCGATACTAGCTTTAAGTATGTTTAAAATACTTAATTTGTCCTTAAATTTTTACTTTTAGACCCCACTAAATACCAACAAGATTAACTTTCGTACGAGAAAAGATGTTGACGTATAAAATCAAAGAATTTTTATTGCCCCCAAAAGGTGATGATGACGAACACAAAAAACACACACATATAATTGTAAAATCAATATAAAATTACCTAGGTACTTAAAATGTCTAAATATATTAGGTATTAAAGTCTAAAATGACTTAATACATATACCATAAAATATTATTTAATCTAAAATAAATATACCTATCATCATTTCAAAAATTACTAATTAATTTCAGCGAGCCCGCAAAGTATCCGAGCAACTGTACCCTGCAGGTGCAACCATCCCCCTCCACGTGGGGCACTGTGAGCAGACGTGCAGTGCAACGTAATTTCAGCGAAACGGACTATCATATTACTATCATCTACGGCTCGACGAAAGTCACTGCTGGATTTTGAAGATTACGTTTCGGATGTTTTCCTTAAGTACACCATCAGTCAAATTGGCAGCGACAACTCCATACACCACTAGACGGTTCTACAATGCTTCTTTATAATTTGTATCTATATATTAGAAAACGTTTCGTGTCAATAATAATATTGTGTTTTGTTATTCTTACTTAGGGTTTAGGTACTATAATCACAATATTTTGTGTCTACTTTACCTTTTAATTATTGTAATATTGTATCTTGTGTATGTGTGCAGCCGTACAGGTGTCTTGAAGTTCGCTAAATAGGAGTGTACTGAACTTACTGATATGTGTTACTTAATTTTTATAATCACCATATTATAGTATACATGTATATTGTATAATATATAAACTTGTGTTACATGCGTATTTTGTGCGTATGATATGTGTGTCACCAAATATGTGCCTTCGTTGCTTCGTGTCATTGTTATTGGATTTGAATGTACTCATACATATTATAGAAATAAAATATAAATAACTAATTACTAATAACAAATGTTATTTTTCATATGTAGGTACCTATGTCTATATCTCATATATTATACATAATATGTATAGCCTTTATGTACGTATGGCTATAAATTGTATAAAAAAACATCTACCACCCATATACTCTTCAGTCTTCATAAAGAATTTGTTGAAGTTTTACTATCTATGGGTTATAAAAATAATGCATGTTTGATAGAGCTGAACATAAAAATCGAAGAGTTTAATCATTATCAAACATTTCAAATCCTGTGCACCTATATCTTAAAGAGCGTAAATAATTTTCCACTTATTAAGGTTGAATACCTAATATTTTTTTAATAATTAAACTCATCCAATACACACGTTTGACTAATTAACTATAACAGTACCACTATACGCTGCATTAACACTTAAGAAACGTTTTCAATAAATATATTATTATTACCTACTCATTAAATTATTTATTACAATTAGTCAACAATTGTAGTAGGTACTTATGCAAATCAAACTCAAAATATGATGCAATATCTTTAAAAAATCTATGGTTAAACAATATATTTTCATCGTGTAACTAATACCTATGTTCATTCGAGGTTGTCATAAGGTGTACCTTATGACATATAGGACATAAAAGATAATAAATTAAAATGTGAAGAATTTTTAGAAGTTCGATGTTCATAATAATTATTAGTTATTAACTATTAACAACTAATAAATATATTAGTTATGGTCACCAAACTAAAGTAAAATTCCTTAATCCATTTATTAATCTATGTATTACCATTTATGATGGCCTTGGAGGTAAAAAGGTATATACTGTAAAAAATATATATAAGGTAGGTACGCAATTTTTTTATACATGTCACATCAACATACTTCTTTTTCCCGAGTCAAGCAGTTATGATATTATATGAATAGTAGGTACACATTTTAAACAATAAAATATATTATATATAGAACCGATGAGTAATAAAACGACAAAATAAAGGCTATTAAATCTTTTATAATATATAAATTATAAATATCTAGTATACTTATTAATTATTATGGTAGATACTTGATTATTAGATTATTAATTCTTTGAAATAATGTGGTACTGCATAATTATTATTGTATAAATGATTTCATTAATATGACCAAAACTGATAACTGATTTATTAGTCTTTAATCATATTATAAATTTAGTAAAAGAGTTGACTTTGAATGGGTTATCACTCATCAAGTATGTGTGATTAACAAAATATAATATAAAGCAAATACCCAGCATGTTCAAAACAAAAAATTAAAATATATAATTTTAATAACTTCTTGTTCAACATGAACAAACTATGATTGATCACCCAAAAATATTTTATGGTCTAGATTAACAGCCATTAATTGTATTAACTTTTATTCAAACTGAAACTTTCTGCTTTCCGACTTGTTTATATAGTACAACTTCGCATGTTTACTCATCGTAAACGTAGAGCCTAAACTAAAGTATATAATACATTTGCATTTTTTTTCATATTTATTTATTTACTTTATATTTTACTGTGATGCAAAGCCAAAATTATGTTATGCATGTTTTTTTTTAGTTTATTTAAATGTTATACTATAGAATAGTATATGTATCAAATTTCCAAAAGTTCAAATATTATTATACCTACACAGATACAATTTGAATGAATTGCTTATGCATCATGTATGCATACCTAATGAATAATAATAAACTTCTATAATAAAATTCAAGTACACTACATAGTAATGTTCTTTAGTATATTATCTAAAGTAGCTATACCTACCTATAATACTTTAACTTAATCTTATTGACAAACAAATGAATTCATATTTTTAAGAACTTTTAATTTGAACATATAAAAAAACACTACAATATTTAGGCCCACGAATTACAAATGGAATTGCTGAAAACAGCTCATTTGCTTTCACACTAGCCGGGTAATTTAATATTTTCTAATCATCCATATAAATTATCATAAACTCAGAATTTCATAACATTAGTATTACTTTAAATAATATTATGCCTATCATATTTTATTTTTTTAAAAGGACTTTCATGTGTTCACTCCATCTATGTCTACTAATTATACATGACATTGTAAATTTTACGTTCAGAACAATCCATTTTACTCTTTCATTTGTATATTAGAGTGAATTAAACTATACTACAATTTAAAAGTAAGATTATTATTTGAAGCCATTAATACCTATTTTCATTCTTACTCAATATTCCACTAAAATTTTTTTTACTTATAATGAATATAGTTATTGTATTATTACTTATACATTTATAACAAATAAAATATATAATCAAGCGTTAATCATTAAAAAAAACAAATACTCAATAATATATATACTATATAGGTAGGTTAATCAATATAATATGATGTACTTACAAATAATTTAATTACTTAATTAATTAGGAACACATTTTTATAAATTGTTATAAATGTTGAATCATATTCAATGGTTATCACTTATCACTAATAATAAAGGTTATAAAAATACTATTGAGTTAAAACACTCTTGGTGGATACACACATTGTTAAATATAAAATAACGATGTATAATATTCAATAACACACACACAATGATAAAATATTATATTAAAGTTTTATCAAAACAATTGCAGCGCATGAGTGATCAATGGTTTAAATTAAATGTTAATTATTAATATGTGGCTAAATTAAATTTACTGCAGTATCGTTCCAATGTTATAGTTTATGTACTACCAAACCAAATAATTATATTTATATAGTATAAATAGGGACCTAATCATTATACTTCTTTTTTATACTAATTTTAAACATTTTAATTCCAAAATCATAAAGTACAATTTTTTATGTGTACCTAATATCTAATTTCAGAGCAATGTTATCGTAATGGTTTGTAATTGACACTAACTGAAGCCAACAATCGTTTATAAAATATAATATACACTGAACATGTGTTTTGTTTACAGCTTTATGCAATAAAAATAGTTACTAATGAGAAATGAATTATTATGGATATCCATAATTTCATACTTGCAGTCTAATGTCCCATTATACTTAGGTCTTAGGTACTTCTATTTTATTATTAATCAAACATTTTATTTTTTTAAAAATCAATATGCTTGATTTTCCAACGATACATTGATACATATAACTATATTGGCACTTACAGTTCTAAAAATCGAGTAAATCACGTAAATATATTAATTACTAATTATAGTTTTTTGAACACTACCAACTTCAATCTTGATTATACTAAAACCAATTCGTGCAAAAGCTTCATTTGCCTTATACACAGTAATTTGTAATTATTTCAATTAGAACCATCTAAATTGCATACATGTTACACATATTTAAAATAGAAGTATTAACTATTAAGTACCTATAATATAACCATTTCAGATATTCGATTAGTAAGTTAACATTAGTTATCGCGGAAATGACTAATTTAATCATTTCATATGACATATGCCGCATGATACCATTATTATTTTAATATTTTATAACTACTTTTTCGAGTGTTCCAATTATACTCATATTATTACATGAAACTGAGCCCTTGACGCTGACGTTGATGTTTTGGTTGACATTAACTTTCAAGACTAATTTTAACCACATTCACCCTTTGCGACTTACTGCAGGTGACCTTGTCCATCATCATTCACCACAAGATCTATATTTCACACGTGCCGACGTCATATTATTGCCAACTATACCTAATGGGCGACAGCCGACAGGTGAAAGGCGTGAACGAACGAAAGTCCAAAGTCGGAATGCGCTTGTTTGCTTGTTTAATGATTCAATTGGATGTAACCGTATATCCGTTAATTATTTCTACACCGCAGTAAATCGCATAACACTGATATGAGTCAAATTTATTATCTCATTTGAGTGCATTTTTTTTATTTCAATCTGTTAGTCAATCGGAAAACGTATAATTATGTTGTCGTGTACTTAACACACATAGCGGACCGTACTTAATAATTGGTTGACTGCCAAGATTCTGAAGTCTAAACTGGTATTACATTATATTATGGACGTGCGAGTACCTATAGGTATATTTATTATATTAAATATTACTATAATCGTCGATGTACTGCAGCAGATTATAAACAGAGTAGTTAACACGTTATCCATAAAGGGATTATAATATGTTTGGTTAGAACCCGATAAGGCAATTTCGATAAAACGTGCTGTAATGCTGTGGTAGTATGTGGTATACAGTATCATAGATGATAGATAAACATACCGTCTTGATTTTAATAACAAATGTAAATGTTTCCTAAATGTTTAAGCCATTGATCTTTTACGCATCGAGGCACTGCACCGATAAACACTATATGTCGTTATTGCGTAATACTATAAAGCAGTACATTGTAATCAGATACTAATTTTAATTAAGTATTCAAGTCTCCCACTAATTACTATGCTTATATAATGTATATCAAGTGTACATTATGTTTATACACTTGAGTATATAATTTATTTCAACTTTACGCGAGTGAAATAGACTTGAAATTCCTCGTCGTAGTGCAGGCAATATCGTTGGAATAATTGATTTGTTTCCGGCCCCAAGTAGGAATTACTGAGAATTAAGATTTTCGAATGCCATGGGGTCGCGGTCCGTTCCGCGTAGAATATAATGTGAGTAGTCGGTTGTGACTTGCGGTGTGTTTGGCTGTGGAACGAAACAAATTAAAGGGGGAATATCATTATTGTCTAAATAGTTTTTGGCAAGGCCGCCGTGCAGGCGGCCAACGGAGTCTTCAGTGCTTTTATTAGCAGCAAACGTGTAATAATGTGTATAATGATTCCAATAATATACTAGATTATAGACACAGTATCGCAGTGTACGTTCTTCGGAGTTATTTTCAATGCTATTATACCACCGTTATGAACACAAGTCCGTATTTTTAATATAGGGGGTGCGAAATTCAGCCCTGCAGGCTGCAGGGCATATTACATTATAATCTAGAGAGAGACAGAGTGGGTGAGCATGCGATTAGAATGCGTATAAGACATAGGTATAATACATAACAGAACAGACACACTCGCCGCACCACCGACGAAGACGACGGCTGCAATATTTCGTGCTGTTTATGTGTTATATTATATATATTTTCTTCTCGACTACAAATTAATGTACGCCGCAACAGCTATATATTACACCTATTGATGCAGTTTGTGTATGCCACCGCCGGCTTTATTCCATGCGTATAATGTTATATCTTCATTGTATGTACTACCTACCTATATATTTTATTACGTGGCTTGGCTGGTGTACTTTGTATCTGTTGCTCGGCGCACACAGCATTATTATACGACAAAATGCGCCGGTGGAAACTGGAAGGTGGAACTGGTGGTTTACACGTCTTCGGCGGCGGCGTTCACGCACAATTATTATTATTCCTTAATTGGACAAAAACAACGCGCTGCAGTCGGCTGGAAACGAGTTTCCAGAGAACGCGAAACAAATGACGGGCAAAAATTGCAAACCTCGTAATGTCTAGAATATATAGATAGTCTGCTGCAGCGTCTAAGTCCTGCACAATAATATTATAATATATTATACAACGACCGTCGACGCATCTACGATATTTATATCAATAAATAAATATTATTACAATGTGTGCCACCGTCTCCACTTCTCCAGTCAAAACCTGTACTCGCGTTTTGCTTGACGGTCATCATCTTCTATATTATTATTCTTAAGCCGAAAAATGACATCACAAAATATAACAATATTTCCAATATCGTGGCGATGACTCAAAACAATTGTCGATTTCATTATTCCACACAGCAGATGCCTATAAAAAACACAAATTGTTTTCCTCTAAATGGCAAAATGCTGATAATATAATATATTATTATTGTCCGTTAAGCCGAAACTACAGCTACAGCTATCAATTCGGTGTCAGAGCTCCCGAGGGCGGTGCTCCTGCAGATCGTGTAGCAATAATAATATAATCGTATATAATTGACTACGTATTTTTTACGGTATAGGCGAACCGGTCGATTGAAAGAATTATTATTATAATTAACCGAGTCGAGCGACGCCGAAAAACTCAGTGCCAATAAATGATAATAATAATTATTATTATTATCATCGTCGTCATCATTACTTGTTATGTGTTTAAATATCGGTACCCGGGAGGTGTATGTTAGACGTGAGCCACTAGCGAGTGTATATTGTACCTTACATACAACAGGTTTGGTCTGGTCGGTTCAATACTTTAATTAGAGTTTATTTGGATCGCACAAGAAAGCGACGCGTGCGTGAAGACTTGGTTATTATTTGAGACTGAAGAGATGTTAAAATTAATAAAATCATATTATTATTTTAATGGTGCCATCGATTTGATGGTACGATCCACCGACAAGGCTCAGTGGCACCGGAGGGGCGGTCACGGTGGCTAAACCACGCCAAGTAAGCCTCGTGGCGAATATATTATACGAATATAGTTGAACTATAGAAATAATATGTATAAGTTTCAAATTTTCAATCACATCGGTCCATCATCGTTTGGCCCATCGTTGCAATTACATGATACTTAGTATTATACAGTCATATCGACGGAAGCACGTTGTATAAAATGTTGTTTTTTTAAATTAAAATTTTAATGTGATAACGATATTTTTATATTGAGATTCCCCGAAATATTTGATCATCAACTCAATAGTTGTCATTGAGGTTATATTAAAGAAAAAAATATTATAGTATTCTTGTTCTCTTTTTGAGATCCGTCCGTTTTTTTGTTTTATTTGGATTATTAAGTAGTAATTAAACTATATTATTTATACTTATTGTTTGTTATAATTGTAATCATAAATTCATAAGTAATTAAAATCTACATACACGATATATTATTTATGTAAACTATTGTACTATTAATTAATCAGACATAAAACATATATTTCTAAATTATTATTATTTATTATTATCCAATTTCCACATAAATTATAAATAGAAGAAGCTTAACTATAAGATTGATATAATTTTAATAATATTTTGGTAAAAATATATATTTTAAACTCTATCCATCATATTTCAAGTATCTAACCAAAAATATTTTTAATTGATTTACCATGAAGTGAACAAAGGCATATTTATAAATATTATGATTAGTGTTTAAGCAATAAAATATGTTTATTATCTAATGTCGAACCGAACGAGATAAAAAGTTGTCTTTGCCATTGTATATTATGGTCATTTTATACATGAATTGTCTTAAAATAGAATACGTTTACGTTATTTTATGGCTTTGAAGTAATAACTATTAACAATTACAATAATAGTAGTTTACTAATAAATAATAATAATAACGGGCCATTGAAATAGAACTATAAATATATAAACGTTGTCTTATAAGTATTGTTTATTTAGTATTTTCTGCTGGTATAAGTGACGTACCAATTGAAAGTACGTTCATTACTCATTTTATTTATTATACGTTATTCAGTTATTGAGTAGTCATCAAGTAGTACGCTATACGCACAGTGATCAGTTTACTGCGTATTTTATAATTTCACAAGTGTTTTTTTTTATATACATACAATTCTTTTTTCTTCGATGTAACTTCACGATGCTTTATATTCTTTTAACAACCGCTGAGCTTAAATAATCGTTTTTTCTTCTCAGTGTCTACGTCGAATAGTTGAATACAAAAGATAGTAAAACAACAATCAAAATAATAAAATCGTGTTTTTTCTTTCTTTTTTTAATTCACGTCGGTCTATTTGCTCGCTACAACATATTATTATAATAATATTCAAAACATATTATGTTATATTGTTTGGCACCGTCACGGTGAATTTTCGAGAAATTAATTATTATATTATTATAAACGAACGACGAGAATTATAAATCGTTTCGTCGTCCGTTAGATGGGGGACTGTTATAATGATATACTCAATAATATTAAGTCTATCGTATCCCCTCAACCCTGCAAACCCAATAACCGTGCGTTATGGACCTCGTTGAACACATAATAATAATATTATTATTTTACGTTCGGGAAGGCTACAACCCGCCGTCATGTGATCCTTTTTTATTTATTTATCGTATATCTAATCTGGTTTACGGAGTTCACCCGGGAATGCGCACATTTTAATTTAAAATATTTTTTCTGAACCCCGCAAATGGCAATAATTTCTTTAATGACGGCGGCGTGCCGTGTGAATGTTAAGACAGAGTTTTTTTTGCACGTTGTTAAACGGGTAATAATTCCTATAACGAAGGAGCGAGTATTTTTTTTACTTTATTGCTTGTTTTTTTTCCTTTCATTTTTTACTTCTCTTCGATTATTTATTTTTGCGGCGGCGGCGGCGACGACGGTATACCGGTCGCATTTGTCCGACATGACAGGCCGGCCATTAGCCCGTTAAAACTGTTGTTTTTTGTCGTGTTCCGTGAAGAGTCGTGCGCGAGTCGTGACTCGAATGCATACGCGCGAGCACACACACGCACACACAAATCATTACATACTGTGTATAAACACACACACACGCTCGCGCGCGCACATCCGCCAACAATCGCGGCACATTCTTTTCGCCGCCGTCAGTGGTGCCAATTAGACGCAGTACACTCTGGGTGTGTGTGTGAAATCGATCTAAAATCTACTCCAATATGGGGAGGAAGGGCCGTTATTTATCTTATGGAACATAATATACTTACAACGTATGTAATAAACGCTTATTAGAAGAGGAATATTATTATTATAATGCTGTGGAAGACGAGAATAATATTAATAATAATAAGAAGAAGAATAAGGAGAAGAAAACACGGCGTGAGTGCGTGTGAGAGCGCGAGAAACGGAAAATAAAAACCGCCGACCGTCATCGCGATGGACGGAGGAGAGGCGGTCGGCGGCCGACAATTTCGGGTCGGTGGTTCCCGGAATACTTTAATTATAACGCCGGGGTCCCCAGAAGTGGGACGTGGGACGTGGGTCGGCGGCGGTGGCGGCGGCGGGTACACACTGCGACGTGAGCGCCTACGGTGCGGTGGGGCGGGACGGCGGCGGCGGCGGTCTACGGGACGTTAAAAAGTTTATAAAAACCCGAGTCGACGGCGATTGGCTGTCGGACATCTGCTACAGCTGGCTCCACGTGGAGCCCACTTAACCGCCGCCGCCGCCGACCATATATACGAAATATCGACCGTCTTTCCCGCCTGCCCGCCCGCTCATCACTTCCCTCCGAGACTCCGACCCGTTCCGCCGTCCGACAGTCGTGTACCGTCTCCCTCACCGCACCACCATGACGGCCACTAGTTCCACTTCGCCGCCGCCGCCTCCGGTCCTCCTTCCACCCCGCCGCCGATCACTTCCCGCCCGGGAGGTCTGCGAGTGGAATGCACGTAATCTTCTACCGCCGCCTCCGCCGCCGCCGCCGCCGCCGACTATACACAACGACTCTACGCTACGATGGCGGTTTATCTGATGAAGCGGAATGGTGGCGGTGATAAATAGAGCCGATAGACATGAAATTGAATAAGATACTCGCGCGCCCAATGATTCCCAAAAAATGAGAAAAATAAATAAACCCGTCGTCGGTCGCACGTATAACATAATATAATATTATTGTTGTTGTCGTGTACTTCCCGGTGTTCGGAATCGGTTTCTGCTATACGTGTGGGTGTACGTTTATCGGTTGGCGAATGACAGTGAGAGAGGGGTGAAAGAGGAAACGGGCGACCGCAACGACAATGTAATAAATCGAGACCCAATTAAGGGGAGGGGGATTAGCTGTACACATACCGTGGGCGTCGTCCGACAACGTGTATATACAAGCGTATACCTTATTACCATGCAGACTCGGTGTGGTAATAATAATAATAGTAATAATAATAATGACGACGGTCGACGATGATAATAATACTCGTAATGATAATAATAAAACCGTGCGTACCGATAATGGTCGTGGGGGCCGCCGTGTATAATGACGGACGCGACGGCGGTGGAGCCATATAATTTGTCGGTCACGGTTTTTCCCGTCAGCCCTACCCACCCAAAAGCGAGCGTGCCACCGCGAGAATCGCATACGAGCCCGTGACCACCGCCGTGCACCCCCCCCCCCCGACTGTCGGTCAACGCAAAAGGCCAAAACAGGAAAAGCGAAAACGACGCGCTTGCACGCTGCTCGATTTGAACGAGAAATTCCTGCATGTCATTACGCCAGGCTGGACAAACTCGGAGTGGTGTTATTGAATAATCCAAAGGGGCTTTTATTACACAATATTTATATTTTATTATTATTATGCCGATATAGCAAAAAACGTTACGAAAAATAATAATCCATCGACGGAGGATGATTATAATTATCATGTCGTTTTCGTGTTTTCTCCTTTTACGCTGTTTCGTACCTACATAATATTTTAAATTATAATATTAGTAATAATAACACCGACGAACAAATTAACGCGTAATTAAGTGTAGTATAATATTATACAGACGCATACCTATACGGTATTATACAGTACAGCAGCTCTGCCGCAGGCCGCAACTGCGATAATATTGTAACTCGTGTTCACTACCGTTGATAATAATAATATTATAATATATACTACAAGCAGTAATATGTACAAGTTTTGGTCGCGTGTCAAGTGTATCATAACATGTACCCGAAAAGTGTGTATTTACAACGATATAATATTGTAGTATGAAAATGTTGATTTGACGTTTTGATTTTAATTTCAGTTTTTTTAAGACACACATTCCGCAACGTGTAATTATTAAACTGTTTTTAATTTCCACTCCGAGCGCCGGGTCGTTATTATTATTTCTGGGAAAAAAATAATAATTACTATAATCGACCGCAATTAGGACGGTGTTGTTGGGCGGAGGGCTTGTGTTAGGTACGCGAGGAATTCGCCCGTTATGGTTTCTCTCGTTAAAACGTTATTAATCCAACGTCGGCGAATGGCTCGCGAATCGCTTACGCACAGCTCACCTACGCGTGGAACCATGTTTTGCGATTACAGAGTATTTTTTTTTTTTGATCTCGGCTTATCATAGTTTCCACCTACATACACCTACGTCATTATTGTCACGATGGACGTTCCGCCGATTGATCGCCGTTGTTCGGTTTGGTGTTATATTATGGTAGGTTTTATACGCGGGTATGCGTGTTAGGTTCCGACAAAGCGTGCAAACCGTCACCGGTTTTATTTATTTAGTTATTGTTGTTTACCGCGGGCACTCGTTAAAAATGTTTTTTTTTTTTATTATCCTCGATTATGTGCACACACATCGAGAACACATAAAAACCGTCGACATCAGTGAAACAACACTATGGCTATAAATGCTATACATAGGCACTAATCAATACCGTGCAGACGTCGTAATGGAGTGTGAAGTTTACGGATGGGCAAAGCAGCGTTTGACACGGATCGACGGAATTGAAATAAAAACAAGTGACAAACGCGGAGTGGAAAAAAAAATAAGAGAAAACTCTTGTGTTGACGACACACGACTCACAGGACCACAGCCAGCAAGGCGACTACGTTTAAAAATGTGCAAACAGCACTCGACGAGACGACGAAACAGTTTATCTTATATATATATATATATATTACACAATATTATACTGTATATTCATAATATACTCGTATGCACTATACAGTAGTCTACTTACTATATATATTATATATAGGTGTGTATATATCGATTATATAAGTTTCGAATCATTCTGAAAACCATTTAAGCTTCTCTTTCCGGTTCACACACTTCGCACTATTTTACACCATTCCCCTCTATCCCTCTGGCTCTTTCTCTCTTTATTTATTTTTTGAGGCGAAAATATATATTGATGTATAATATACCTACGTGCTCGGTTGTGCATCACGGCCGTTGAAAAGAACAAGAGTATACGAGCTATACACAAACACACACACACACACACACACACACACACACAAGGAGAAACGAAAAGGTCGACGCAATCGCGCGGTTGTGAGGTTGTGACTATAATATATTATACGCGCGTGCGTCTATAATATACTTTGGCAATCACTGTGCGATGACAAACGGTGGCGGACGGAACGTGCACCTCGCACGTATTATAATATTATATGTAGTTTATATTATAATATTATTGTGTGCACAACCAAGAGAGCCGCTACCACTGACCGACCAATACAGTGTGTCCGACAGAGGCTAGAGAGAGATAGGGAGACGAAGAAAAGAAAACCGATGACGATCGTCGTACAGAAGCGCTCTGGCCGTTTGCCAGGTGGTATACACACGCACACGTATGCACTTTACGGCGCGGTGTGCATGTATGTGTGTGTAGGACAGAGCGTCGGACAAGCGGCGGCAGCGGTTTTAGAGGGGAGACACCCGCGTGACCTTTGCAGTCTTTATCGGCCGATTTCTGAGGGATCGATATTGTACACACGCCGCGGCAGCCACCACCGCCAAAGTCAACGACGGCGACGACGACGACGACGCCGCCAGAACCGATCTGAATCGCAAATTCCCCTGTGCCGGATCACACCGGTCACCCCGCCGCCGACCACCTTGATGCAGCGGATCCCCGACACTCCCGAGCGCCGCCGTTTCACGCTCACGCGTCTCGTTCGGTGCGTGCGAGCACGGCACGTCCGGATTTGCATATACGCTCGCGAACGTGAGACGCATACGAACCGAACCGACCCTGCGGATTCCGATCACGTTCGCTTAATGCGCCCTTTAATTTCACCAATAACCCGGGGAGTTAATAATATCCTATTTTTTTCCCTATATATACATACAAGCAGACCGAAAAAATTACATTTTCATTCCGGTCGGATATCGCGTTCCGACCGCATTCCATTTACCGGTTTTTATTTTATTTTTATTTTTTTACATTTTTATCGTGTTTCTGTATACATTTATTATAATATATTATATTATGTATTTTTGTTTTGTTTCTTGTCGCAGTAGTATTTTATATTATAGTGGGTAGAGTCGATCGGAGGCGACGGCAGGCGAAGGGCGAACGCGACCGACGACAGCCTTGTTTACACACGCGCACACACGCATGCACCCGCCCGCCAACCGATAATCTGCATTTATGTGTACACACAATAATAGTAATAATAAAATAAATATCATTATTGGCCGAGGTTGCGGTGTGTATGGTGTACGCATATATAATATGATATACATTTTACATACGAGTTTATATATATAATTATAATATATATAATATGTGTGTGTGTATAGCGCGTGGAAACGTTTACTCACACACACACGTGTTCAGTGTGAGCGAGCGGGTGGAACACAAAACGGGTTTAAATTTACAATACCCTTCGAGTGTCGGCAAATATTTGTCGACAGCAACCCATATGGCTGCCTTCCTCGCCACCCCTCCGCCAACATGTATTCCATCCTCGGCTCGCTGACGCCGCCGCATTGCCGCCCCCTAACCCAAAACTACATTTTTTATTTTTTTATTTTTTAATACTTTTTTCTACACACCGGAAATGGTTTTATTTTTTCTCTCGTGGCACCGAAAGTCTGAAAGGGTTCATTATATTATTATTCTATAATATAGACAAATATAACACGCGGCTGACAAATATAAACTGCTACACATACTACACGTGGGTTGTAGGTATATATATACATATGACTGTGTGCGTTAAGGTTTCTAAATTTTCAACCGGAAAGTAACCCCTCCTGTGAGAGGGAGTCGACGTGTTATAACAGTAATAATAATAATAATAATAATAATATATTACCTTGCATCTTGAGCGCAGCGTGCATCACTGAAGGATGCTTAGTGGGCACTTTTGTGATCCTAAACCTTCGATTTAATTTTTCGACGATTGGTTGTCGCTTGATATTAACCGTACTGCCTGTACTGCACACTCTCTCGTTTGATTTTAGACCTAACAATGTTATTGTCGTCATAGGATCGGATAGCATATTTTTGCTACTAGGTACTCTGCACTCTGCCGCCTAGGTCTAGACTCAAGATTTAACATATAATCGATCGCACATAATCCTATTAGATCACTAATAATCACTATAATCACTTTGTTTAATGTGTGTGTCGTGTACGTATTGTAATTTAGGAATATACACACTATATCTACATATGTATAATATGTCTAATGTCTATATACTATCGCTATAAATTATAATATATTATATAACTCGCTATAATAGTATAATATATTATATTAATGTCTTGGTAAGTTATCCACGATTTGCAGCACGGCCAACATTTTAGGTGTATAATTGCGCCTACACGACTCACGGGTTTATGTTCACAGTCATTAGTACACAAACACACACGTTATATTTTATGATAATATAATATAATATTATTGTGGCTGTGATATTGCGAGTTTTTTATTGTTCCCCGCGGCAGTGCGGTTTGCTGAGTCGTTCTTTTTATATTTTAATTCACTGGCGTAGTACGCACCAATATTATAATATTTTTGTGTTTCAGACGAGCCGGCGTATTAACAACAGCATTCATTCAAAAGATGTAAAATATTATTATTTTTTTATTACGTTTTGTATAATATCTACATAATATTTAAATATTATTATATTATACAGTCTACGTGTGGAAAACGACGATGGCGTCGAAAAATAGATTTCTAGATTTATAATCGCGCCGGCAGTGCAACAATGTATATATAACAAAACCACCACACCAAGACCGGGTTGTTTTCTTGAATCCGATCCAACACATCGGCCAACGATTATTTTCCAACACACTCGACAGTCGAGATGCTCACTTAATATACAATATATATTAAACATCGCGCGTATACGAACGCTGTCAAGAAAATGCACAGTCATGTTATTATTATTATGGTGTGTTGATCGCCTAGAGGATTTCGTTGATGTACATTTCGTTATTTTTAAATATCTAACCAACCGTTAAATCTGTACACTTGAGAGTTTTTAAATACAAACAATCTTGTACAGAAAATCAATACTATGACCCTATACAATAGGTATGTATGTATATATATATATATATATATACACCTATCGGCTATCACCCTATGTGTCAGTGGACACCTAATTTTAGGATTTTTGGATTTATTTTATTGTTACAGCTAATAAAGAAAAAAATTGTAAATTATAATTCAATCTCCTAAAAAATATAGTAGTCTATTTTCGTTTATTTATTGTAAAATAATCTTCAATCAATACACCTAACTATTTGGTACATACTTGTATACACAACTTGTGTTCAAAAGTAATCATCAATAATGGACAATGAATTATGTAACCAGACGATAAAATATAAACACGAGTAAGTAAATATTAAAAAGATTTCGAGTATACAAATAAAAACTCCACAGTCCATGGTATTAATTACCGTTAAGAAACACTGCACTGTGATGTATTTATGTAAACAACATTATTATTATTGCCGGACGTGTTTTTTTTATATATTTTAGTGTAATACTATGTATTTTTAAATCAAATATCAAGTTGTAAAAATTGGTAAGAACTAAGAGTGTTTCTTTAGTTAAGTTGCACTAAGCACCTTTCTCTCATAATTGATTGCATATCACAAAAAAAAAATAACCAAAAACAATAAGTTAATTTTTGTTTGTAATAAATTCTATTGCCTACTATACCTACTTATTCAGTGCATGTAGATATTTTTTCTCAATTTTGGTTACAAACTGACAACAGCTACATGCAACTACAATATTACTATAGTGGGTAGTCTACGTTTGGTTATTATTAACATATTTTAATATATTTTATGTGTGTTATATTACACGGATTATGATACGAATAAAAAATAATTTGTTATGATATAATATGTAAATTATATAGGAAGAGGTGTGTTTGGAAAGCCCATCCGATAAGAGTATAAACGTTTTGGACGCGTCCATTATATATCATTAAACAAAATGCACTCCTTCGACCCGAATATATTATAATAATAAGTGTATAATATTATATACGCACGTCGAGCGGACATATTATTACAATGCTGAATACATCCATACTAAATTTAACATAAAAAAAAACATCATTGTAAATCCAATAATATAGCTCCTCGCTAAGCTCATAATGCAATCTAAAATAAGAAGCTATTTATAATGACGTGTATATGCGCGTACATCGTGTCGTTGCGTAGTTAATTAATTACGTGGCAACATTCTGCACCTCTGTAGTAGACTAGGAGATTCACACGCAACGAGAAATTAGAATCTGGCGGTCTCCCATATAATAATAGTAATACAGCACACACAGTACACACACACACAAACCGACACCGCACGCCGAGGTTTATATTTTTAGTCGTTAGTTTATTATTATTATTATTATACGTCTTTTTTTTATTCAGTATAAACAAAACAGTTGCACATAATAAAAAAAAAAACTTTGTAAAAAAAACTGTGTATATATTATATACATATATCTCATTAGGCACATTATCACGTTTCCCTTTTGGCCTTCTCCCGACGTGCTCTCTCTCTCTCTCACACACACACTGTACTACGGTCCACGGAGTTATAATAATAACGTCGGACATAATCTCCTCCGGGTGCATTGGGCTGTGAAACTGAACGGATAAACACGATTTTTACCCTCGATAAACAACCGGCATGGCCGCCGCCGCCCGCTGTTTATAACCTGAATAATATTATGTACATATATAATGGGAAACGTGCAGGGAAAAAAAAAATAAAGGAAAAAAAAGGGAAGAGCACAACAGAAGAGCACTCGGAATCGATTTTATTGTATTTCTCCGTATACGCGAAAACGAGCATCTGCTTCTGCTGGTCGTGCAAAATCGTAATGCGTTATAATAGGTTCGTCAGGTAGTAGTCGTCGACGGCGTGTGTGTTTGTGGAGTCCCATGCTGCGTGTGTCTGCGTGTGTATGTGTAAAAATCACACACGAACATAAAATATTATATTGTACGATATAAATTTCACTGTAGACATTCCACGGACCGGTTCAATTACACTAAACATTTCCTCCTCCTCGTCTCCCCCGGTCACGTCGTTGCGGAGGCCTCCTCCTCTCATTCTCCCCCATTTGAGACGCGTCACCGCCGACGTCGTCGTTGTAGTCGTTCACGGTCGGACGGACAAACAGTTGTTTTAAGGTCGCGTTTAACCATAAACAGTTGTGGAACGCGTTTTTCGATGCTCACACACACACACACACACATACAATCACATGTGATCTCGCGCGCGCCCGACAGTTTTATGTCGTCGTCGGCCACCGTATGTCAAAATTTTCATGGTTGACGAACACCCATCACGGAAGAGGGGGACAAATAAAAACTGTTTTTTAAACGAAAAACAAAAACACGCGCCTCGGCTGTGTGTTGCTCTTTGTCGCACGACGCGTCATTACTATTATAATTATTCGTTCGTGAAAAAACACAACACCGCGGGTATACACCTACTCTTTACGTTCCTACATAATATATTATAATATTATAATAATAATCTCGCCTAAGTACCGAAAAATAAATACTTGATTTGAATATTATGCTAATGCATGCCGTTTGGGAAAAATATGAAACAACGTACCAACGAATACATTAATAATTTTAGGCCACACACACACACGCACATAATTCTATATGTACGCTGATGATTGGTTTATAAAAATACATTGTTAACCACACACTAGATTAGATACGACGAGCGGGAAAATTTACATACACTACTGGCAAACAGCGGCCCTCGCACTGCGTTGTCCACGTGGAGACTGCATTAAAGTTTAATGTCAATAATCTAGTTCTTAAATCTTATCTCTAGAGAATAACAATAATAACGATGATTGTTTAATCTAGTATATCCACAATTATCTACTAGATCTACCCGCGGTTAAACTTAAAATAACCTATAATAAACTAAATAACCGTTAGCCATACTGTACTCGTTATTAGCTATACCAATTATCGGGAAACCCGTACGGGCGGTCTTTATTAACTGCGGTCTTTTACAGTCTATATTACAAAAATAATAATATTAATAATATAATGATAAATAAATGATTGAATAATGCTATTACGTGTAAAGAATGGCGTAAAGTATCAGTGTATCGCATAAAACCACTCGGTTACCTAACATTTAATGATGATGATAATAATATAGTATAATATACCGGGCAAACTTGAGCGCCTTCGCACGGACCAATAATAAATAATAATCGCATAGTAATAAGAATAATTATGTGTGCGATACGCATCGACGAAACCACGAAACCGTATATCTTTTGTGTCGACTTAACTTCAACAGAATTACAGAAGGTGGGGTTATAGAACGAGCAAATAATGAATGTTTAATAATAACAACAATAATAACTCAACGGGCCGTTAAATTGTCTGTACCTATATTGTCTGTTGTATATATGTGTGTATATCATCATCATAATATAATAGTATAATATGTGTGTATTCGTCGGTAATGACGATGATGACGACGACTAGGGAAACGTTAATAATTATATTCTTACTTTCAAAATTCCTTGTTAATTATAGGGCTGAGAAGTTACATAATAAATTAGAGAGAAAAAAAAATAATAACAAAAAACAATACCTTCGTTATGTTTTAAGTACTTATTCAAATTAATAAATTTTATAGTACCTATATATTATAGTATTTGATGCTTAAAACGCTATTAATTATAAGACGAATAAGTAAATAAAATTACTATATTAAAACGCAAAACATAAATATGTATTAACTACAATTAATTTCGTAATGTAATGCATATTTTTTTGCATAGCGTACTCCGCGTCATAATAACCACAATATAAGAGTATACAGACTCGTCGTTGTGAAATGCAAATGATCTTTATTATACGTTTAAATGTCAATAAGCAGTCTTTACCTTCTTGCTTCTGGTGCTGCATATTATTTGAATTCCGGGAAAATCTTAATTTTTTATTTACATATTTATAACGTAATCTCCACCCCTCCAGGTTGCGCCGCTGGTTAGGTATATATAGCTATGGGATACCGGCCTCAACGGTATAATACACGCGTTTCATTTTTTAATCATCAGACCCATCAACGAGTAGTATGAAAGTACGCACCGAGTTAGTGGCGAACAAATAACTCAGCTAAATATTGTTCAACATTCCTGAATCATAATGATGAATACGACAAATTTGTTTTTTTTCTGTATACCTACTCTTGTTGCGTTCTTTTGTTGGTGGAAGGTTGGTTTCTTTTTGAGAAAAAAACCATTATTGTGGTATACGTGTACAGTGTACAGTGTACATTCATCTGGTGCAGGCGTGCAGCAGTTTAAAGGCACATTTCGATCTTATTGTTGTCCATTTAGGTACGTCGTATATTTGTATATTATATATATATATACACAGGGAGAGAGATTGAACTGGAAGTGAACCCATTTTTTTCTCCAAAGTGTGCCCGCATGTCTTGTTATACTATAATATAATATACATCACCAACCGCAGTAAGTGGGGTTTCAATTCTTCGATTTATTCTTTAAACGTATTTTCCACTGCAGACCATATAATACGACCTCTGCAATATAATATAATATCACATATTGTAACGCAGCAAACCAAAAATTATAATATGTTGTTCTCTGACAATCGTTTAACCTAATATCGTACTTTCCTCTGACAATTTTAGAACCACAGTTATTATAAGCATTGATTATAATAATATATAAACACTATATCGATATGGGTTCAAAAACAATAGTGCGACCTGATCGTCCTGAATATTCCATTCGAATATTTATGTATAATAAGAGGTCATATCAAATTATACTCATATATTATTATTATAATTTATGGGTATGTAAGATTGCTAATAAAGATAAACCGCAGTCATGATTCACAAGTGATAAATATTAATAATGTATACACAAGTACTCTTGAATCGGTAATGATTTTAATTTTTAAACATGAATACCTGTTATACTTGAAAAACATTTTAGTTAACAGTTCGGAATGATAATTATATACTACATGTTATAACAACGTGCCTTTTTTAAGGCAATTATAAAATAAAAATACAATAATAAACACATCAAAATCCTTGTATTTCATTTATAGATTACAATAATTTAATAGTTCTATTATACACGGTTTATATAATAAAAAATATATTACCGATATATATAATATAATAATGTATTTAATTGCCAATTGGTCTCAAGGCTGGGAGCGCATGAACACGTATAGTTCATTAAATTATTGGTTGCAGTTTGCGGTATAATTATTCTTCAATTACATGGGTATTGTTTTTAACTCTATTCCTCTATACGTCAAAATATTTTAGCTTCAAGAAAAACGTCATCTTATTTGATTAATACAATAATACAATATGATGGCTTATTTATCGTTGTTAAACGTTAAAGGTAATATACTAAAATCTGTATATTATATTATAATATTATTATCGAGAGTGTACACAAAACAAAAATCCATGAAACAATATCATCGTGGATGTCGAGACATTTTCTAGTTCAGTACCCATATAATATGATAATGTGCACTGTGCAGTAGTGTGTGCAGTGTTATTTAATTTAATATTTAACCTTGATTTAAAACCAAATTTTAACAAGCAAATAACAACATCTGCCGCAGTGTTAATAAATCCATCATCGGTGTGCAAATACTTATATATCAGTGGCGTATTTATGTGTGGTGGAGTGGGGGATGGAGGGGATCCCCCATAGACTTCATTATTTTCTATATATTACTATCATAAACTCATAAAGGGAACAAATTCTAAAATATTGATGCGATAAACAGTATGTATCAGCTAACAGTTCACAGAAAAAAAAAATGTCGAGGAATATTTGGTAGGCACATTAAATAGCTTCAGTCTGTGATTTTAGACATTATTTCATATATTTGCAGGTTCATACAGGCAATTTAACAGGAACTTGAGTGTTGTGCAGTTGTGCTTTTATTTAGTATTTAGTATTTACTATTTATTTTATAATATCGGCAATCATCAATTAATTTTTTTCATTTTATAGGGGCTTTACAATTATTCCTTATGATTAAACCTCAACCCCTAATCCCGCACACAATATAAAAAACCATTAATATATGACTAAAAAATAGGTACAATAAACGTATATAGGTATGTATAATACTATAATATAGTTTGTTAACAAATTTTACTAAATTATATACGAGATTTTATTTATATATGACCTAATATAATGTAAAACCACGCTGGTGCTCTGTACTTTTATTTTTTCTATATATACATATATACCTACCTCAAAAGTTCGTTTATCATATATATCAATAGGCTATAGGTACATTGCTACATATACATTTGTGACACGTATATTATCATGTATGTATATGTACATAACATACAATATGTGCTGAGGTCTTTTTTATGAAAAGAAAAAAATTTACCCCGATGGATTTTCCGTGTTCAAAACATTGTGTATATTATATATTTGGACACGGCGTGGGGTCGCCAAGTTCACTCGCTGCACGTCACTCTCGGTACAGTGTTTTTTATTTTTTTCCTCTTCCACCTACTTCTCTCCTGAGTATACATATACATGTATAATATATAAATACATTACGATTACCTTAATTTTTATTATTATTATTATTATTATTTTTTTTTTATTATTAATCGAACGGTCGACTGCTGCGGACGTTAAAAACGTATTCACCACGAGATGAGTAATAGGGTGTCGGACGTAAAAACGGTCACGGGCATTGCCAATCCGGCGGCGGCACTGTCGGTCTCCTGCAGTGGGCCGGGAGCGAGGTAGGACTACGGAGGTGTATGTATATATACATTTAGGTATGCTGTACACACACATATATATATGTAGAGAAAACGAACGGGTCGCGGGTATGTAGGTATATATATATACAAATATACAAGGTGTTGGATGTGGGGAGGTGGGTGGACTGAGAGAGAGGTGGTAGGGTTTGGGTCGGTTTTACAGCCGTCCTTACACTAATTATCCGACAGAGTTAAGTGGCAACGTGTGGGCGTGAGAGTAATCTCCGACCCAACGCCCGTCTGCCGCCGACGCCCGCGGGCACCTCTTACACAACTACATATAGTTGCCGCAGCCGCCGCCAAGTCGTGTTGTATATTATATCGTATATATATTATACGTATACTGTATATAAGCATATACACATCTACGCTTTTTCAGATATAAATTACACATCCCGACGACTTATTGTTCCTTTTATTATTGTGTTATTATATATTATTATTATTATTATTATTATTATTATTATTATTATTATTTATTATTATCATCATCGTCATCGTCGTCGGTCGTCGGTCGTTCGTTCCGAACATTCCCATTCAAATATCACGTGGCATGCGCGTATCATCATCACGTGGTTAATAATAATACCGTGGTATAATGATATAGGTAGATACTATAGGTAGTATTATATTATAATAATAATAACGTAGAGAAACGGCGTATGCAGAGTGGGTGCCTCAGAGTTGCGGTTTTTTTTTTACAATTCACGGAGGATAATAACACAATATTTATACGTATAGCCATGTAGGTATTACAAATTACAATATTTATATATTATGTGTATTGTGTATTTGTGTGAACTGTATATTATATACATTCAAGACATTTGTAACGAGATCGGGTGAGAACGACAAGCGTCGAAAACGTTGTACGCCGCGGGATAATGTCGATATTTTGTTTAAACAACCCTCACCACATAGTTATACATGTATAATATATACCACAACACATACGGTATTTTTCCTCGGACGATCCCCGTCCGGAGATAAATCACGAAGTATCCCTTTTTACCCCCTAACACCACCATTTCCCCGCCTCGCCGACGCGGGGTTACTTGATTGTATACTCGTGTGTGTGTGTACGTGTGTGTATATACGTCGAGAAAAGGACTTGTGTCGTAAATCGTGTGCGACGTCTGTGCGCTGCATGAAGACGAGTAGCCGTAGCAGATGCCGAGTGTAATATTATATATGTGTATGTGTGTTGTATGTAAGTACGTATACATTATATATATATATATATACACACACATTGTGTATATGACGACGAGTGCGGTTTGCCGAAGAGGGGTACGCGCGCGCGCACATACATATATACACTGCAAGCGGAGGCGGTTATGTGTTGAAGATAAAAAAAAAAAAATAAATAAAAAACGGTTAGACCCATATCGATGTACACACACGAACCACACCACACGGCACACATACACGCACACGTGATATCGTTAAAAATAACACGATACATTTTTTTTATTTCGTTTCGTGTACACGATTTTTTTTTGTATGTATAGAAGTGTATACATTTTTTTATACGACTTCCAGATTGTAAAATTCATTAAGTCCATTACCGAGCGCGTTTTCGTTTTAATTATTTCGCTTTCCGAGTCGTTAAAGCGCGCGTTCTTTGTGTGAAAAAGGGGAGCAAAAGGCCGGGTGAGGCGGCGGCGTCGTGGGGCTGAGTGTAAAGTTGAAAGTAATTGGGCGACGCCCGGAGCTTTAGACGTCTTCGCTTTTCTTTCTCCGTTTATATATATATATATATATATATTGTCGCTGCTGTCTCTTGCTTTTTTTCTTTCCCCTTCGTTCGGCTCTTTTCTCTCGTGCGCGATGTCGTGAAAAGAGAGAGGGTCGAATTCAATATACAAGCATCACCGCGGCGTATATATACTGCACGCTACACTACCTATATATATATATATATTATATACGGCGGCGACGAGAGAGTGGTGTTAGCGCCGCGCACAACCCCTCCGGACCTCCGGTGCAATAAAGTTCTTGTGTTCATATCGCAAAAGTTCTCTCCGAAATGGGAGTGTGCGTGTGTGTGTGTGCTGCGCGTCGTATACTCGCTTTCTCATAATTTATCTAATAAACGACTTTTCGGACGAAGGAAATCGCGGGGATAGCGAGAAAAAAATTTCGAGCACAAACACGGCCTGCTGAACGCGAATCGATCTAATCCATTATCCCCTGCGCGCATATAACGTACGTACCTAAATATATATATATATATACGAATATACACACGTTGCGGAAATTAAAACAAAAGTTTGACGCTAACGGAAATTTATCGGCCGTAACGAGATTGGCAAATGCAATTATCGTCGTCGCGAAGCTGCCGATGGGCTATATATGTATATATATATATACACACACGTACCACGCCGCTGCAGTCACCATCAGTCGCCTGCTGCCGTATATATCCGGTGTGTGCGCGCCGCAAACCGGACGGACGGAGCTGTGCGAAAATAAAGAAGAAAACTATAATGAAATTTGCTTCGACAATCCGATTACGCGGAGTTAAAAACCCCGGGGCCTATTTATAATAATATATATTATTATTATATAATACGCTCTACACAAAAGCCCGGAGCGTGTCACCATCATATATTACATATACATAAATAGTAATATACAATGAGCCAAAGGCGCAGTCCCGTATACTATGTAGTGTGTACAGTGTACACTGTACAGTCACATTTCACGCGTATATAATATAATATGATATGTATGTACTTACGGTCATACGGTCGTCGAGAGATATCGATTGGTCGCGTGAGACGGGGGTCGGTGGTGGCGAAGGTTTCGTGGGCGTCAGTTTATGATATAATGACGTGGAGGGTGCCACTTTACCCGCGGGTCATTATAATGAAGGGGACGGCAACGGCAACGACTACGACGACGACGAGTGAGTTGGCCTCCGCCGCGCCGTTTTGAACATTATACACGTGTCTCCGGATGATCCCGTGGGGTGCGGTCGTATGGCTTTATTTAACACGGCGCGAGCAAACGTTATATATACATACACATATATAATATAGGTACATACGTTATATACAATGCGCGACAGAGGGAAGTGCGCATATAGTCGAGTATTAAGGGTCGTTGACGGCGCGCGACGATGACGTGCGTGTTTGTTGTTTTATTATACATTATTTTCTTTCTTTTTTTTTTGTGTATTTTTTTCGCTCTCCCCGACCGAAATCGTCGCAATAAAAAAATAATGAGAGACCTCCACCGCTCTCATGCGCGTGATAAAATTTAAATATAAAATAAAACCCTTCATTACTTTATAATACGTATACATATATATGGCGGTTACGTAGTGCTGCTATAAGTGGCGTCCAGTGGATTTGTTCCCCGCCGATCAACCGTGCAGCATATTACCAATAATATCTATATGACTATCAGACTATATTATGAACTCATATTACTGTTTAAATTTAAAACTACTAAATATATAATATAAATTAATATGTCCTGAGCATACCCAATCGGAAATGTATGACTTACACCGACACTCACAAAAGTCGCAATAATAGTATATATCTTTGATATTTATGTTCTATGTAGAAGTATACTCAAAAAATTAATATTTTAATATAATAATAATATATTACATAATAATAACATCGTGACACAATATGTATTGTTATTGCTTATTGCTTATCGTTTATAGAACGCCCGCATGTGTTTTGGCCTTTGCAACTCGTCAATATTGTAAAGGATTTATGACTCGCTTGTTGTTGCGGTGTGTGCGTGCGCACGCACGCGCTCACATAATATATATAAAACACACAATTAGCCGGTTCCACATTGTTTGCCGTTTTGTCGCGTATTTGCTTAGCCGATAACTACTATTATTTGTGTTATTCCCCGCAACCGTGTGTTGGAGCTGTAGGCATTGTGTAAACGAGTCGACGCGACATTATTTTTTCGTAAACGTAGGTACATTATATTATAATATAGATGTATAATATTATGTTGGCCGCGCGTGTGTGTACAAGGTACAACATAATAATATTATTAACAAAAGACAATGCACGAGGAGAGTGAAAGCCGGGGGAACAAAATTGTAATAAATAATTAAATAAAAAGCAATAAATATGTAAAGAAACGATTTGTGAGCGTTTTTTTTATTATTTTCCAATTTTGCAGCTGTAGGCATGTGTGTAATTTGAATTTCGAATTCCTCTTTTCCTTTCCGTTTTGATTTTACGTAGGCCCATTCATAACCTATATCTTAAATGATGACATTGTATATTGTATATTGTAAACTGTATACTCTTATTAAATATCGGTGCCGTTTTGCATTACCCACGCTCTTCCATTTCATTCCAATATTATAATAAAAAGCAAAAACCATGATTTTGGTCGGCCGTGCCATCATATTCGTCGTCGTCGTTCCGCCACGACGCATCGACCGACGATATTGTGATAATAACATTATCGTCGTACCGTGAAGCAATGAAAAAACACGAAAATTAAACACAGTCCAAGGCTCCCATTAAATGGGAGTATTGTCATCAATTTCGAAATAAGCCGGCGGTGGGCGGCAAAAGAGAAAAAATACCGTAATAACAAAAGCGGTATCAGCCGAGGGCACGAGAATAATAATAATAACAATGTATTTATATTTTATATAATGTTCGTATTTATTCCTATGTTATTGTTTTTAATCAAACGATGACTCCCGGACCGTGTACAAATAATATCTATATTCTCTGTTTTGTTCATCGATGCCCGCCGCCCGCCCGGTCATAATAATACTATATACACGCGCTCGGCGTTCGTAATATATGTATAATATTATTTTACATTTATATTACGCGTTTTATTATTTTGAAATTTATATATATTATTATTTGAAATAAAACACGGTTTGTCACACTCCACGCGGTGACGGTGGTGGTGGTGGTGGTGGTAGCGTCGTCCTATAGATAGAAGATAATCCAATTGTGTGTCCAGAACAAAAAAACAAAACAACAAAAAAAAGGTTGAAATGGTCGATCGGAAAAAAAAACCAGGTAAAAGTTTTTTTGTTATTTTTTGCCCTTCGCCGCCGCCGCCACTCTACTACCACTAGTACCAGTAAAACTACTATACTACTACTACTACTACCATACAACTACTACTACTACACCGCCACCTCACCCGCCGACCGGTCGTCGTCGACGCCACTCACTCGGTCACAGTGGAAAAAGAGAGAAAGAGATAGAACGAGTGAGACAGAATGGTAGTGAGGGACAGACACAGTGAGGCACAAAGAGCGAGAGAGAGAGCGAAAAAAACATTTTTCCTTTTAAATTTTTAATATTCCCCGGGATCCGTGTATGCGCGATGCTCCACGTGGAGCCGACCGGTTGCTACGCGACAACGGTGTGGTAGACGGGCTCCGGTTGGCCGGTGGCGCGACGCGACTGGTCGGCGGCTCATTGCGAACCGATGCCTCGGCGACCGCGCATTGGCTGCCGTCACGGCGAGCTCCACGTGGAGCCGTGGCTGGTAAACGTGAAAAAAACCGTACGGGCCCGCTTGCGTGTTGGGGTTTTGCTCAGGGCTTGGGGCCGGCGGAGCGATACTGGTAATCAGAAGGGACCAAACAGCCGATGCGGTCTGGCCGGCGGGGTGGCGAAGGGACGTGATGGAGTGGCGGTGGTGGAGGGATGGCTCGAATGCGGCTGCCATATTTGTGCAAACTACCGGAGAGCTTTGCGCCGCGCGCGCGAGAGAGTGTGAGAGAGCGCCGGCGGCGGTGGGGAGTCGGGGAACGATGAAATCAGTGGAGTGACGGCGACGATGCGGCGGCGGCAAGGGTGGGTCTGTCGTGCGGGGGAACTTTTCAAACCCTTCTGATCCGCCGGGCGGGCGGCGGGGTTGGCAGACGGGTGACGCGCCGGGACAGTGTTGTGTGCGCGCGTGTACGAGAGAGAATGACGGAGAAAGAGGAGAGAAAAAAAGAATAAAATTGAAGAGACCTTTTGTGTTATTGGAAAAAGAAGCAAGAGGGTTTTCGCTCTAGTGTAAAGAGTGGGCGGCCATTTTGTGAAAAGGTCTTTTTTCAATGTTCCCCGTCCCCACTGTACACACACATATACACAGGCTGACACACACACGCACACGCCTCGCTACACGTCTTCCATGGGTTTTAGGTTCGATTTTTTCTGGACCCCTGCGCGACCCCGCCGTCACCACCGACACTGACGCCGCCCCGCCGCACTCCGCACCACCCAGGCGATCGTTTTGTTTACTGCCGGCGCGGTGGGGAGTGGAGGACCATCAGCCTTGTGTGCGCTCGCGTGTGTGTGTGTGTGCGTGTGCGAGTGTACGTGTGCGTCGGGCGCGCGGGGCGCGGCGGGGCGTCCGTGTTCACACACCGGCTCAGTCGACGGCTCCTCTTCAGTGCTCCGTTGGTCTTCGTACAGTGTTTACGCGTGCTGTACTACGTATTTATATTACGCGCGCCGCACTTACGGCCATCTCGCGCAAAGTTTTTGTGTATTAATAAATTTTTTTTTGGTTTTGATTTTTTGTTTTTAAAAATATCCTAAGCGTGCGTTTCCGTCGGAGAACAGTCACGTGCGTCCGACGATTATTGCGAGGTGTGTCTGATCGTTTCGTCGATTAATATTTGTTTCGTCGGTGTGCGCGCCATATCGAATCGTTTGCGTACGGTTTACGTGTATTCGTATCGGGTTCAGTGCGATAATATATCCGAGGATATTTCGGTAATTTTTTCGATCGTACCTGTGCGTGTGTGTTTGTGCGCCCTCGCCAGACGTTTTCGATCTTAACGACCGTCGTCTTTGTTTATTTTGATCAACGACGTGTGCGCGCATCGTGTGTATACGATTCCGTCCGCCCGTCCGCCGTCGATTAAATAAAGTGATATTTGATTTTGCGGCCATGAGCTGCTAACACGTCATGTACGCCGCAGCCACGATGAATGCAGCAGCTGTAGCGGCCGCTGCCCGGCACCCGGTAAGCGTTTTTAACCTTATAATTTTATCAGAACAAAACTTTATTAGTTTGAACCAGTTGTTCAAGTGTAGACGAGACGTATTGGTAGAAGATTTATTATTTTAAAAATCGCCAAACCCACTCTCGGTTGTCGTGTACATTACGCAACGCGTCTGTTCTTATCGGGAACAGAATTAGACGGCGGCATTTAAAAACGACGCGTTCGTGATTCGGCGTGCATGCGCCTCGTATATATATATATATATAGTATATAAATATATATACACATTACTTACTCACTCACACATAAATCGTATTCACGCGAAAAACGATCGAATCGCCACTGTACCTTTGAACTATTGGCACATTTCCACGACTATTTAGATAACAACGGTGTATATGCGCGTCCTGGCTCGTTATAATACACGCTCGGCAGTTAGTTACACGACGACGACGACGACGACGTGCGCATAATATATTATTTCATTGTGTTGGTGTTGGGTTTTTTTTTCTCTTCCAACGAACAAATTCCTAACCGTCCCGTAGACGTGGTCGCCAAAAATTTGGGCACCACTGTGCCGGCACAGACCGCCCGCTAACCCTCGGGACCCCACACCGGTTTCTCGTGCGAACCCGGCGCGCTGCATACAATGGGCACCCCCCGGAGGTGCATTGGTTGAATTTGTAATAAAAACGTGTCTGTATACACGTATATACGGCGGACGTGCTGTACGGCGATAATATAATGACGTGCTCTGTGTCCCGCGCGCGCGCTCGTGAATAACGATAATATAATAATACAATAATAAAAATAAAATCTGGGGAGGAGGGCTAAACGGAAAATTGACATTTTCGAATGTTGTAGTAGTCGTAATAAAAGGTTTTTTTTTCGGTGTGCTTTATAAATACATTTTAATGGTACTCGACGACGGCGATACTGCTTTCGCGGTGGGGTGGAGTGGAGTTAAACGACGCGGTGTGCTGTGCTCTCGTCGCGTAATCTTTGTGCGACGAGTGGTTCGAGTTGTTGCTCTCGGGGTTTCGTTGCCGCCGCTAATTATAGTCATGACAAGACGGGCGGCGGCGGCGTCTCGGTTGGTATTCGATAAAATGACGCGCGACGTACATTACGGGCAGACCATTAGACCACTGCAGAGCGCGCGCGAGGTCACGGCGAGGACGTGATCGCCGTCTGCGACTGTTGCCGTTTAATATTTAAAAATATTTTTACGCTTGCTTAATGCTATTCGGAGATGATGGTGTAATTCGGCGGTGGCCTGTTCTCAGTTCTCACTATGCACAGTAGTGTAGTGTATTATTATGAATTATACAATCGTTTATATCTACTTCATTAACGACGGACTTAGCGGCGACGGCGGCGGCGCTCGTGATAATTAATCCGGCTGAACACGATTTGCGAGCCGTCCACCGTCGTTTTCTCGTTGAGCTATAGGTGAGGTGGCGCGCGCGCTTCAGTATGGCTATGGTGAGGGGGTGACGTGGACGGAATTCATACTCACGCGAACGCGAAATGACCCACAAAAAGCAGTTCCACCCACGGGTGTTCATTACGCGCATATTCGGAGCGGTTAACCGCGGCATTATAACCACCACCGACACACCATGTTTGTATTGTTTTTAATTTCTCGCACGTCGTATAGTGTCTCAGTCGGTGAAAGCGATGACGGGCGCGTGTGCGGTGGTTCCTCCCGTCCACCCCACCAAAGGTTGGTTCTCACGACAACGAAATCGCGAGCGCGTTACTGATGTGAATCTTGTCTGCAAAGTGCACACAATGCACGCGACCGCGTCCAAAGATGGTTGATTGTGTATCCCAGTGACGATATTGTGTGTGGGACCGCTACGTGTCGATGTGTTTGTTGTTGTTGTTGTCGTCGTCATTGTCGTTGTCGATGTTGTAGCTGGCTATGTCGATGAACAAAAAACCACGTTTATCGCGCAGTGGTTACGGGTCGTGAACTTCTGGGTAATTATACCGTGGATCCCGTCATCGTTTCGATTCATCGGCCTCGGAACACCGTGACAGAGTCGCGTCCGTTCTCGTTCTCGTTTTTTATATTTTCCTCCTTAAATTCATTATCGAAATTAATGATTGAGCCACTCCCCCTCTCTTCCTCCCATCACCTTTCCACGGTGTATAAACGGCGTCTTAAATGTGTGTGTGTTTTGTATATATATATGTTTGTAAACATTTCTCACGGTATAATTTATCGGCTGCAGGCCTTCCAAGAGAAGATTTTTGTTATCGGGTGAGGGGGGGACTGTCATGGTTAACGGAACACGGGTGAAAAAAAATATATACCGGAAAAGAGTACAATAAACTCGGCGGGCGGTGTTGCTGATAGTCTTCCCGACGACGCGATACCTGTATACCGTTGTTGTTTCAGTTGGTGCAGAGGCATGTCTGAAGTGTCGACCGCGTTTCGTGTGTCAAATCGCGCGCGAACCGATGTATGTTCGGTCACACGGACGGGTGAAATAAATCAATCGTAAATCCTCCCCTTCTTTCACGCACACGCACACCCCCGCCGCACCGGCCCGCACCCCCGCCAAAACCTTCGACCGGGCCTGCTTTAACATTATATACATTACCGGACCGCGTGTGCGTATCTATATACCTTTCTATACGCGTGTGTTATTATTACGTGTATATTATTATAATATTATTATACACGCACAGGTAGAGTAGTGGGTGGAGGTCCTCGTGCAGTCTTTAACGCCCCCTTGCACTACCCATCACCTGTCCTGCCGCCGCCGCCGGTGCCGTCACGCATCGGTGTTGTTCGTCACGCGAACAGCTCGGAATTTTTACATGTACAATAAATTACGTACCGCAGATAATATCTGTCCGGGATATCTCCAATTATTGTTATTTTTTTTTTACCCGCCACCGCCACAACGAAATCCTAACGTGTCTTCTCAGAGATCTGCTCCGGTCGGACTCGTAGACCACACGCACCGACGACGACGACGACGACGACTCGACCGTCTCGCGCGGACTACGTCCAATTAGGCATTGGGCGGGCATCGTTAGCACACCAGAGTAGTTCCGTAATGTATATTTTAATATAATAATAATGTATACAGACTGACGGACCAAACGCTTTTTCACGCCGACCTCGTGATGACGAGCGAGTCGAGTCAAGTCGCACTATTCGACTGCTACAATTCGGCCTTAGATTTTGATGCAGCGTGTTTGCGAGCAAAATACAATAATTTCCTAACCAGTGTGGTGTGATGTATAAGCCCCTTTTTATGTAGCGCTGTTGTGTAAACGTGTGGAACACGGATATAGACAATAACTAATAGGAAGGAAATATAATCTCGACCGTGTATTAAGTCTATGAAAAGCAAGATGAAAAGGAAATAGGACCCTTATAATGACGGTGGGTATAGCAGCAGTTATTTATATATAATAGTCTCAAAAGAAGTCGTCGTCGACCGTCGTCTATACTGTCCCTTATCCGGCGGTCTCAACATATAATATAATATAATATAATATTAGTATACGCATGTATTGTGTTTATAGAAAAACGCGTCCCACCTGCCCGACGTGAAAATAACAATCCCTGAAAGGATATACATATCCGGATTAGTCATTAAATATATTATATTATAATGTGTTGTTACGCTTATATAATTATTTTGGTTTTTTTAGTAGTGAGGTATCATTAAGTCACGCCACTCGTTATTATTGTTATTATCCTATATCGGTCTTTACAATTACAAGGCACACAAGTCACACATACATACTCACAAGTCGATTTCAGCTTTAGGCCCACTATCAAGCGACCCATGTTTTTTTATTAACGACTATAGGAAATAATGAACGCTATGATGCGTGCGTGCGTGCGTGCGATAGACTCGTGTTTCACGCTATCAGATATCGAAAGGTAATATTCCGGTGGTAATAGGCAACTAAATCTACACTGGCGCGTTTTAAACGCGATAAAAAACAACACACGCGTACCCGTACATGTTTTACACACGCACGCGCAATGGTTAAGAGACGAAGAAGAAAAAACCGAAGGGGACTTTACAGGTGTGCCCGCAGACATACGCGTTTATAAACTGCCAACGAGAAACCGGTCCGTGGAAGTATAATAACCGCCGCGCGATAGTAATAATTATTATTATCGAGAGGCATATACGGAAAATGTATGAAAAAAAAAATAAAAAAAATAACGCCGGTCGTCGGCCTTCGGGCCAGTAGCTACTGTGTGTAGTATGTGTGTGTGAGTGTATGTGCTGTGTGCGCGCGCGCGCGAAGTCTTTACATATTATAATATTATATACGCACGCATAATATACCTATTCAGTAATAATAATAACGTATAAAACGGAGAGGAGAAAAAACTCGTCCCGCCGTACCCGCTCCCCCCGCGGGCCCGTCGACGTTGTTATACTCTATTATTTTTTTATATATACCTCTTGTACATATTTGGAGAGAAATTCTCTGTCGATTGCTTCCTCTTTGTTCGACGACTACGAGTGTATACACGCTTATATTATACAGCTTATAATATAATGTCATTTACCGGGTATATCTTATATTGTACCTGCAGGTACACCGTGGCCTGCATTTTTTCTCTCTTCCATATGGGGATTGTTAACCGCACGAGTTATGGGCATTTAAAATCGGGTATAGACCGCGCGTTTCGCACTGATCGACTATACGTTATAACTTATGTTTCCCGAGAAAACCAATTTGTCTGAACGAGCCGAATAAGATTTATATTTAAACGTAACGTCGGTTTTCGTGTTCTCAAGATCATTATTACAGCCAGCTGCAGATGTGTATGCGTATATATATATTATAAACGTTACGCATTATAAATTGCATGTCGGTCGGACGTGTGGTTTTTTTATTTAACGTACGGGGAGGGTCGACGCGCATGAATGTTTTTCTTTTCGGTGATAAATATTCCCGTTAAAAATCCGAGACTGATTTGTGCACATTTTTTTTATTCACTTCGTATAAAATAAACACTCAACACGTACACCGACATTAAATATTATCGCACATGCCCACACGTCCGCCGTGCAGTAGGTATATACCTATGTGTATGATGATATTTATTATAATAGGTACTTACTCGATTAAGCACTGCGCCCACGGCGTTTGTCAAGGACCTACTCGAAAACGTGAAAAAAAAACAGTAGAAAATCGTTCGCGCGACGACGACGACCCTCCGATTCTCCCGCCATAATTTACCGTCGTCCCTAGTCCCTTGTTCATGTATAATATATAGGTACCTATATATATATTTGACTAAACACAATGCCCGTACCAACATAATATATAATAATATTATATGTACTGCAGTCGCATCGTTTATTTACGAGCGACGCGTTGCATTTACAACCCTTCTGCCGGTATGTTTATTATAATATTTATTATTATCGAGGACAGCACAGCAGTGTTTCGTCTTGAAATCTGGTCGCCAGCAACATGTCGTTTTCTTCGTTCCAAGTGTTATATTACTGTTGGCGGTGCGGGCTGAATACCCAAATAACATACAATGTGTCTCGTCGTGTGTGTGTAGCGGTGTTCGTCGTCTGTTGTCGGCTCGTCCGTCGTCTGTCGTCACCGCTTTGGTCGTCCCCGCAACACATTCACGCAGATCAGTGATGCATAATAATATTTTATATTAATACATAGAAAGACTTTATTGCACTTATGGGAAAAAGAAAATTCTAACATCGCTGCCGCGCACACGACGAGTCGGAGACGAGAGCAGATATGTTTGTTAGGTGTCCGTTGGCGTCGGGTTTCGTGACTGAGCTACGGTCTATGTGCGTGTGCATCCGCACCGCGTTTATATTAAATATATATAAATTATTGTGTACCACGCACACGTCGAGCATATACTATGTATATTTATATGTATGCTGTGAAAAACTGGGAAATTTCTTCTCGGGGGAAATCGGTGGGAGCTATTCGGTCGCGCCTGTTGCGGTCTCAGCGTCTCTCCCCTCCTCCGCCGTGGCAGCCCCCGCCTACGCCACCGCACAACAATTTCGCGGTGGTGGGACCCCGGGGGCAGTTTTAAGCGGCAATTAGCGCCGCGACTACATGGCGGCGTGGTGGTTACACTCGGTCCGGGATTCTGCGCGCCGGATGACACGCGGCTACTGCTGCAGATGCCGTCGACGCGACCGGAACTCGTAGTCTAACATTTTATTTTGCACATATTTCTGCGTCGCTGCGATAATGTAACAATATATCGTTGAGCTGTAGTTTTATCATATTGTGTGTACCTATATATGTATATTGAACGGAGCTCGTCCGAGATAAAACGAATACAATTTATGACGGCGACGATGGTTTAATGAGCTCTAAAAAGTGTCCCTATATATTACATAAATTACAACGTAATACATCGTACAATACGTCCACGACACTATGTTTTTGTAAAACTAATAATAATGATAAAAAAAACAGCGTTTCCGGAGAAACATCAATAGTCGTAAAACCTATTTGTATTGGTTTGTCTCCTTTTTTTCAGCGTTCGCCTGTGTATAATTAATATATATATTTTGAACGCGGTCCTTGTTAATGCTCGGAAAATAAAAGTCTCTAGATAAAAGTAAAAAAGGGGTTGTGCGTTATATGTTAAATGTACCGCGCATCAATAAGTAATAAGTGTCATGAAAATATTAACCGATAATCGACGTGCAACTTGTCGAATGTCGATTATGGATTCGAATTAAGTAACTTCACTTTCCAATCCAGCATTATAATTAGTATATATTCCGTAGTAACTGCAGGTTTAAACTCAAGGATTAAATAGTCGTGTTTTAAATTTATAATCGTATTTTATTACATGACATTTCGGGTTATTGCGTGTAAGCACAACTTGATATATACATGCTCGATATCATAATATACTTTTGCATTTAACGTTATTAATAATTTGTCTTAAATCCTATATCGCTCAAAAAAACCTTGTTTTATTATCATTTGTGAACGCATTCAATGGAATCTTATTTGAGTACGTTAACCGGTTTTTTAAATAAAATATTGAAGTACGTCGTGGCGGCTTTTGCAGCGTACATTTTGAAACATACATTTGTTTGGTTTTACCGACTACTGTCTAGGTATATGTATAGTTTTACAAACATCGCTTTTGTAAATGTTTCTTATACGAATGCAAACGATCAAATCGTACATTTTATTTTCTCAATTTCACAATTGTCTTTTTCATGATTTGAAGTGTCTTATACTTAAAGCTCATAGTGTAAACTCTTAAGTATATACGTATACTACTTGTCATTATTTTAGAAGTCACGTCCATTTTGCAATACGAATCACGCATTGATTTATAGTGTTATTTGATAATATTATGTTAAATACAGTAAGTGTACTAATACGTATACGTAATAGCTATTTACCTATATACAATATTTGACTTCTTCATTAAATTTTTTTTATGTAGGCATGTATTTCTACCTACTGTATGTTCTGCGGTTTATTCTAAACATTTTTTTAAAGAATTAATCGAAAGTAGAATATTTAGCCAATTTTTCTCACTAAAAATGTGACAAGCTACTATATAAACATTAAACACTACTGTTTAAAATACGCAAAAATCAATCAATTCCGAGACTCCTATTATGACGATGGTTATTTCAACGAATACGTAGGTAATATGTAGGTCATGTTAGGTATATCGTGTTCCAGTTTAGCCAGACAAGTCGTCCCATAATCAATTTGACGGTAAATATTTTGTCTGAGTGACATTTTTCATGTATTGATATGACACGTCAAAGACCATGTAATTTTAAATGTTATACATTTTCCTGACTTAAAAAAAAATTATGTAAGCTTTTTTTGCATTCTATTTAGAAATTTAACGACAATGCAAAAACAAATTTAAACACCTTAAAAAAAAGATAAGATAACAAGGTAGGTAATAAGTCTCTTTACGTAAGATAAACCGACAATTCCAGAACTTTTACGATTTTTTCACTGCATCATGCACATTGCTCAATATTGTATAAATATCATGCATATTTCATGCATCCTTACTATCATTATGATTTATGAATATTGAATATTTTAATTATTCTGCTAATATTTAATTTTCGTAATTACTAATTACGGTTTAAATCAATATGTTATTAGTTTTACTAAAATTATTACTATAGTTATGACGAAATTTAATAAAACACGGTAGCTTATTTAACGTGGTATATTATATCGATTCGTAGTGAAATAATTGGAAATTGTTTGAAAGTATTTAGAAATTGACTTTATATTTATATAGACTTAAAATGAAATGTAAATAAAACTTTAGCTGTTAGTGTAGGAAGTAGGTACAGTGTAGCATTATGTATTTTAACGTCATACTTTTGTTTTATTAGAACAGAAAATATGAAACGTTAAGGTTGGTATATAGAAATATGATAACAATTCCAAAATTTTGAAAACATGTTCTTTTACTATAATACAATATGCCACAGAATAAAAATCTCTCGCTTAGATAAGACAAGAAGTTATTGGACTCTCACTTCTTCAATTATTCAAGTCCGCCAATATTATCGAGTTCCTACCAGTTATTACTAATTAGACATTACAACGCATAAAATACCTGTAATATGAAAACTGATATTTCACATAATAATTACTAATCTATCGAATTAGGCATTGTATGCATTTTAAACAGTTTTACCTAAAGTATTATGCTTGTTAGGTATTTAACAATATTTGTATTTATATTAACACGAGATATGGCCCGTGATTGAATTCAATTTCTTATACGACGTATAATGTCGTATAAGGCAATATAATGCAATTTAATTAAGGTACCTTCATATTTCATACATATAAAACTGAGTATAAACCAATATTCAATTTATGATGTAAATTCATCTGAAATTAACAACTATGCTAAAATATTTTTTTTAGTGTGTAGGTATCTAAAATTCACTTTATCTCTCAAAAAGTATTGAATTGTAATATATATATCGACATATCGTTAAGTGATTTGGTCTGTAAGTAGTATGTGTAGCCTATTTTCTCGAAATAGGTATAAAGATAGTTCTAAAACATGTTTTCGTCACATTTTATTGTACCTAATAAAACAAAATATAGATATCAAAGACGAACGTGATTATTTTTGAAGTTTTCTAAACGCCACTCGGAATATTATGCAGTCTGCGATTGATAGTATAACATATTTCGCTGTCGTACGTTTTTTAGTCGTCGACGTGAAAATATCACCCAGATAAATGCGTTTCAAACGACATATTTTCAATGTTATAACCAGCATAGACTTCACAGCTATCGATGATAGTAAAGTATGAAAGTCTCTTCTTGTTAATTTAAAAACACGTTAAAGAAAACGGAAAGCCCTAAGTCTCGGGTAATACGTATGCCACATCGAATGGTAAACGTCGTCTCCATCGTCGAGTTTATTGTCGTTACGACCATACTATTATAGGTACATAACATATAATAAACAACACGACAAAGCGCGTATGGGGCAATGCGTGTATACTGGCGTTGAAATTTTTTAGTCATTATTTCGTATAATATATGACGTGTACCGCGTGTCTGCCGCGCCACCGTCGACCTTGTAAATTTCTTTTCCTTATCGCCGACGCCGTATACCATTTTTACACGGTCCTGGGGTGAGCGTATATTATACACATAGGCGAATATACCACGGTCGCGTACATGCAGGTGCAGGTCGTCGCCGTCGTGGTCGTCGTCAGGGGTTGCGAAAACAGCTTCACGGGCTATTTGCGCGGTATGTGTCGTATTTCGAACGTGTCGCGTATTTCTATTGTGTGACGACCATGTATATTATGTACATATACACGCGTTATACACGCGTTCGGTGAATTTTATATACATTTTTTTTCTACCTACTTGTGACGAATCGCGGACGACGGTGCGGCCGTACGGTATACGTACGTATGCGTACGGTATGTACTCGGAGGTCGACCATTATTATCGTAACCTTACGCCGATAGAGAGAAAAAGAAAATGTATGTATGTATATTGTATATATGTGAAAAATGATTTTCCGCCCGCGCGAGGCCGTTCGAGGCCGCGGCTCCATTGCTGCAGCAAGTGAGTGCGTGTTTCGAAATCAACGCCGCCGTGAAAGGTGCCGCCGCCTGTGTTCGACGGGTTATTGTTACCGTGGTATAGTGCCATAGTGGTAGTGGTTGACGACTACGACGACGGTGGTGGTGGTGTGTTACCCGCTTTTCCGGGCCGATTTTCCCACCACCGTGGGATTTAGGTTTCATATATAAACTCCAGACGACCACAGCAACAGTACCACAATCAGTCTTTCCTTCGTTTGACTAACAATACAGTGACAATACAAATATATATATATTCAAGCAAACATGGGTTCCATAACTCCTCTGGTAAGTACAATTTTTCTTATTATTATATTTTATATACTATTAAACTAACCTAACCCAACTTACTCTCTGAAGCATAGTAATTTCATAGCCAAACGTGAATTTTCTATACTTTTTACTATTTTGATTCTCTACACACGATATACATGTTTCGTACATGCGTGTCACCGCAATTTTTCTAAAACTATTCCATAGTATATGCGGTACATACATTGAAGGAAAATTTTTACGAGTTAAATCGCACTTTTAAGTGAATATACCGCGCCGCAACTTGTACATCCCATGACTGTACCTTGTATATAAAAACAGTGTGTTCGTATTTATTTATATATATATATAGCCATATAGGTACATGTAAACGCCGTTCGGGTTTTTATTACAATTCCAATAAATTTTTATTAGTCTGAGACCATAAAAACCCGCTCCCGTATTCTCCCGTCGACGACTCACGGCCGCGGCGTGGACGACGTTCCGTGTAAACAACCAAGTTTTTTGCTCTTATTTTTTTCCGTTCAGCGTCCCATAAAAACCTCCTAGGGGGAACGACGCATAAACTCAGTATAAGGGACGCGCCGCTTCGTTACGGATCGTAAAGTACTGGCGGTCTACGTCGCGATCGTAAAAAGAAAAGAGAAGAGAAAAAAACTGTATACAAACACACACTGATACACATGTATACGTGATATACGTGTGGCAGAGGAAAAGTACAAAACTAGTCGTAAAGTTTTATGAAACATAAGTAGAGTTGGCTTTTTAATGTTTTTCAAATAATTTGTTCGAGGTTTTACGGCTTTTCGGCAGTGGATTTTTATCGCTACAGCTAGCTTCCCCGAACAACCACCTCACGCAAAAACCACTACCACCACCCACTTGGTGATTCGCGTATACTTTCTTTCACCGCTACCGACACACGACACACCCATATATTATCCGGAAACGACTGCACGACGACACGTATATTTAATATATAAAATAAAAACACCGTTTAAAAATGTTTTACAGATAACTATCGCATGTTTGGTCGGCTTGACGTCTTTTGGTGCGGCCAAATTGAGCGATAACGAAGTAGCAGAAGGGTAAGAATCGTCGATTGCGGTACACTATTTATATATTATAATGTTGTAGTTAACCGCACACGCATTCGTGTATACCGTAAAACATATATACGTTCAACCGTCATACAGTGTTATATTTGTACCACGATCGTCGTGTGTTTAGGTAATAACAATAAGTTTAATTTTTTCGTCTTTGTAATATTATATATAGAGTCATAAAGCACACGCATTACCATACCGGTGACGTGGAACACGCTCACAAACACGACGGTGAGGCACATCACGAGCACCACCACAAGGGAAGCGCTGAGCACGCCCACCACCACGGCGGAGAATTCGGTCACGGACATCATCACGGTGGTGAATTCGGACACGGGCATCAACACCACGGTAGCGCCGATCACAAGCACCACCATGGCGGCGAGTTCGGTCATGGACACAAGCACCACGGAAGTGCGGAACACAAACATCACCACGGCGGTGAATTCGGACACGGACACCACCATGGTGGCAAGTTCGGACACGGACACGAGCACCACGGAAGCGCTGCACACAAGCATCAACACCACGGCAGCGCCGCTCACAAACATCACCACGGTGGAGAATTCGGACATGGACACGAACATCACGGAAGCGCCGAGCACAAGCATCACCACGGCGGAGACTTCGGACACGGACACCAGCACGGAGGTGAATTCGGACACGGACATCAACACCACGGTAGCGCCGATCACAAGCATCACCACGGTGGTGAGTTCGGACACGGACACCACCATGGCGGCAAATTCGGACACGGCCACGAGCACCACGGAAGCGCCGCGCACAAACATCACCACGGAGGAGAGTTCGGTCATGGACACGAACACCACGGAAGCGCCGCACACAAGCATCACCACGGTGGTGATTTCGGACACGGACACCACCATGGCGGCAAATTCGGACACGGGCATCAACACCACGGTAGCGCCGATCACAAGCATCAACACCACGGTAGCGCCGCTCACAAACATCATCACGGTGGTGAATTTGGACACGGACACGAGCACCACGGAAGCGCCGAGCACGCACATCACCACGGTGGAGAATTCGGACACGGACATCATCACGGCGGCAAGTTCGGACACGGACATCAACACCACGGTAGCGCCGATCACAAGCATCACCACGGTGGCAAGTTCGGACACGGACACAAGCACGGTGGTAGCGCCGAACACGCTCACCAACACCACGGCAAGGCCGCTCATGGTCACCACCATGCTGGTCACTCCAAACATCACCACAAGCACACCGTCTAATACCACGTCTCTCGCCCCCGATGAAGACGACCGCGATCACTAGTCGCACTACATCGTCGAATTAACGACTCCTCAAGGACGAAGGTGACGAATTCGGCACTTGTCTCCAACCCCTGCCCCCATCATCTACCCCGCTGAATTTGGTATTGACTTTATGAATACGGTAAAGGTTATCGGGTTCTTCGATCACTTGTTTCCAACATTTTTTAATTCCATTTCGTCTCATCTTATACTTCCCATCTCACTTTAACTCTCTTCTGTTGTGCTTCCTTCATTTATATTTTATATGTCTCCCTATTTTGTTGGTCAGATGTTCCACTGTTTTCTATTATTACTGCTACCGCTGCAGTCAGTGTTGCTGTTGATGTTACTGCAAGTACCTTATCTACATTAATTTCGATATTCCTAAGTACAGAAATGTATGAACTGTTGTTACTACTTGTATAACTTATATATTTGTTCTGTGATAATTTTAAGTGCTCATTTGTAATGATTTATTTTTATTACTACTTATCGTTGTAATTGGGTCTTTTTATACGTATGTATTAGTACTATTCTATAATTATATGTTATTTCAGTTTAGGATAGACTAATCAAAATTGGCGGTGTAGCTTCCGGTTTCTTACTGTTATATTATACTAGCATTGTATTTTATCGTATATGTACATATTTACGTATACAATATTGTAATGTTTTATTATTGTTACCAATGTCAAGTTGTTTTGTTACATTAAAATGTTATTATTGGTTACCTATATAAAATGTTGTTGTTCTTATCGACTGCTGTGAATCTCGGCTCGCTCTTGTTCGATACATTAATTCGCTAGAATACTAAAACCATCTCTATACGTCTATATATTATAGCAATGTCATAATAATTATACATAATAAATAATAACATTAAATTATATTGTAATACTCTCCCAATTATCGCGCCTTTATCACGTGACGGTGATAAAAAAAAACAATGTATAATATATAACATAAATACGTATAAAAACGTGTTTATCCGTATCATTGTACATAAACGCTCGCGCATTTCACCGCCGTCATTATAATAATACTACATGGTACATAACATAAATGTATTCGTAAACCACCACAGTAAGACATAAAAAATAGCTTTTATGTAACTGCAACGGCGGGTATATATAAATATATAGAACACGAGAAAAACTAAATAGTGTTTATCTTTCCACGTACCACATGTATACCCCGTCGATATACACGACAACGCTGCACTAACCCAATGATAACACTATGTGGGGTTATTGGACCGTTTAGCCTTATATTGCTGCACATTGTCGTCCGTAATTTCCGTGTCGAATAATGATTTTCCACTTTTTTCCCTCAGACTCCCCCGAGTGTTGTATACGCTGCACGCACGTAACACGCTCAATTGCTTCTTATGAAATCCAACATAATAATATAATATATTATGCGCCTCGCGCAGGTGTACCTATCGCCCACCGTCCATGTATACATATAGATCGCATAATAATAAAATTACTAATGCAGATTTGTTTTTCCTTTGGTCTGCAGGGCCCACCACAGCCGGGGCAGCCGTTCAAGTTTACTATTGGAGAATCATGTGACCGGATCAAGGAAGAGTTCAATTTTCTGCAAGCTCAGTACCACACGTAAGTGTTAGGATATACCTCCACTTTCGTACAGATCTATATAATATATAACAAGGACAATATTTTTTACAGTACAAAACATTTATAATATCTAGGAAACATTTTAAAAGAAAATTTTTCAATTTGCATTCACGTATATAATGTTAGGTATGTCTCTGACAAAAATATCATATATTTATCTGTCTCTTATGTTTTTTTCGTGTAGGCATATAATAATATATTGTCATTATTGTTTGGATATTAATTATGGTGGGATGACCGTTGTTCGGTATATAATATATATTTTCATCGGCGTACTCATGACGTATATACTTACGGATAATCGAGTTGCACACGTATATGTATCACGTACGGTTTGGTTTTCAGCCTGAAAATGGAATGCGAAAAATTGGCCAGCGAGAAAATCGAAATACAAAGGCATTACGTAATGGTGAGTGAGCGTGAAGGTCCCGGACAATTAATTATGTAGCATGAACAACCGCTGTACGCAATGCTTAAGAGCCATTGATATTGTCGTCGGCATTAACAACAACCACCCCTTAATGTCTGTGAGGTCCCTCCAAATGTTCTTGCTATCGCGGCCTTATACATTAGGTACACATACCTATTAAATAAAGATATATAATACAATTCGTTTATTTGCCTCTCATTTTTTAAAAATATTGGTTATTATCATCTTACTCGTATGTACACAGGTGATCTATTTGGAATAGATTCACTAGGCCAAGTCGATTATTGTGGCTTAAAAAAAAAATTATGTACGAAGTACTAATTTAAAAATTAAATCACGGCAAATTTTAAAATAAAATTATATTTTTTACGATTGTAGTTTTTTAAAGTTTTGTTTTTAAATTCGTAACCGGGAGCAGGATACTGCACGCTGATGTATAAATATCGATTATTGGTATAGTCTTTAACTAATAATGTTGTGGTCCAATCCTTTTATTTAAATTTGATAAATAATTGATTAAAAACAAAACTATTTTTTTTTCATTCGTTATTCATACCTCATCAATATTGTTTGGAAAGTATAATATCCAGCTTCTTATTATATGAAATTAAAAATATAGATTGTTTATAAAAATATAATGTTTTAATTAGGTACTTTGAACTACTTATATAAATACTTATAAACTTATTTGAATGCCATTTAAATTGATCGCCCTGTATATAAATTAGTTATTATTGTGGTGGTGTATTTTGTATTTTTTTGGTTACACAAAATATTAAAAACGTTTAATATTATATTTTATTTTGATTAAAAGTTGTGATTTTAAAATGTCTACATAACATATTATTAATGCAATTAGTATATAATAATTAAAACATTAAAAAAGCCGGATTCTAAGTATACGTAATGCACTCTGTCTACACCAATAAACTAACAAAACATTTGTATCATAAGTATTTTAGTTTTTAAAAAAACATCATAATATAGTTAATATAATACGAATCACTGCACCGGTACAACGAGGTATTTTTGTTAAAATAAATATTTTTGAGACTAAACATAAATAGTGCAGGCGATAAAAGTATATAATACACAGAGAAAAAGAAAGGTTTTTGGACGATGAATTCGATATTTACATCCGAACATCCCTTATATTTGTTTTGTCTGTATTGTTTAATTTTTTGTTTTGTTTAATGTTTTTTTTTTTTACATTATACTAACATTGCTTGTTTATTTTTTGGGTTTGTTTTTGTTTATCCCTCGCCATCAAAACAGTACCAAAATGGAAGTCGAAAAAATCGTCCAAGAAAAAACCGAAATGCAAAGGCATTACGTGATGGTGAGTACAGGTCACTAAAAATAGTGTTCACCAGATGCTTATATTATTGTGTAGCTTTCAGCCATGGCTTTTGCATGCGTAATTTTGTCGTCGTTGTTGCACGAAAAAACAATTTTTTTATTATATATAAATATTATTCAACCCGGCGATGCTTGTTTATTTTAAATAAAAACATTGTTTTAAGTAGACGGAAATAACACATTTGTCTACTCGATATACCGCTAGATTCACGTAGTGATTACCCAAAGCGAGTTAAACTTATCTTTGCATAATCGCAAACTTATTTTCATTTCAAGTATATTAAACATATTATTAGCTTTGATGCGCAGTGTGTTTATTATTTATTTATCCCGAATGTTTCCTTCCCGAACAAATAGTTCGACGACTTCTGAGAATTCGAGTAGTTTAAATGTTTAATTAAGATAATATTATGTTAAACGCTGCACATTTCTCCGCTATATAAAATAATATAATAAATATACATTCCGAATTTACAAGACGTCGATAATTTAATATAGGTATGCATGGGTATATACATACTTTATTTGGACGACTAAAAATTAAATTATTCCGAATTTTTTTCTATTTGCGCTTCGTTGTTTCCATTTAATGGAATACGCGCCTCAAATGCTCTTAATGATTTCTATTAACCTCTGATAAATACGAGTGTTGACATATCATTATTATATTATTAAAAAAAAAGATTCTCGCAACGCTTTTCTTTCGATTGGCTTAATGGTATTTCGAGAGACTATGTCGCGTATTCGCGATAAATGTTGATTGATTGTTGTTGATACATATGTCGTCAAGTGTTCCTGCAGTATTCTAATCTGTTTTTTTGTTTATTTACAGTACTACGAGATGTCCTACGGCCTCAACGTGGAAATGCACAAACAGGCAAGTTTTTAATTATAATATGTACATATTTTTCTTCTATCTATATTTTCACCTCGTGTCGTGTATGATAACACCCAGAAATCGCAATCATTTCATCTCCCTATTCCAGCCCTCGACTCCATGTTTTTTTTTTTAATCCCGTTACGACTGCAGTGCAAATTTCTGGCAAAAGGTCGTTAAAACCGTCATCCCACTGAATTAATATTTCGTTTTGTACAAAACGCCGGGGGAGAAATATGGTATAGAGGCGGACATACATGGGGGAGAGAGCTGTTTGCTATATATATATATATACTGCAGGAGCAAAAGGGAGCGGAGGATTTCTCTCTTATTTTTTCACTCTACCCCTGCTGTCATCCGCTGTAAATTCATTTCGGCGAAGTAATCGCCCGGACTGTTTTCCACCCTAGTACTTTTTTTTAACACAACGTAATCTTCCCAATCCCTCCGTTTTTTTAACGAGTCCCCGATTAACTCGGCCGCCCAAAATATCGCAGCGAGCTCTTGTATAATAATAACAATAAGTGCCCCGGAGGTATATTTGCAGCCTTCAAAATACATTTCAGATTCAGCCATGGTGGTTGGTCTGAGGGGGTGTGAAAGAAGAAGAAGAATAAGTGGTAGAAAGGAGAGAGATTGCTCAACGTGACAGCGATTGTTACACCAGTGGTGTGCAATTAATCGTAGTAGTATTTGGCTGCTAAACACTGCAAACCATACTTAAAATATATTATAATACTATATTATTACTACCATAATACTGCACTATTTTATATTATTCAAGCGAATTATGACCATAAATACATTGTGTTGGTGATGTTATTGTGTACATTATTGTGTATATAAAGACATACTATATATTATTATATTGATCTGTCGTAGATATGTTCACAGTGCGAGGCTGCATTATATACGCAAATACAATGTTGCGTATCTACCATACTCGAGTGTTTGAGATACGCGTATTTTAAGCGCGACGCTCTTTGGCGGCGGCCGATCGGTGTGGGTTCTCGCAGAAAGTATATGTGTATGTACGCATATACGATGTTTCGTGGAGATGCAGTGCGGTGTGTACTTTACGAGTAGCTGCAGTAGGAAAGTTGAAGTCGAAAATGTTGAAAAGAAATATATAGAGAAATGACGAGATTCGAGGGTTAGAGTAGAAAGAGGGAGCAAAAGTGCGATGGAGAAGAGAAGAGTAAAAAAAGAGGGAAAAGTATATATACATATAAAGCCCTTCAGACAAAAGGAGAGCGCAGACCGGGAAGCGGCTTATTTATATAACCAGGGTGGGGTTATTCCTCCCTCATAGCTATTAAAACTCAGAGAGTTGGCACATATTACAAGGGTCGTTTGCGCGTTCTGCGTGCAGGGGTGGTGGCGGTGGCGGTGGCTGTCCCGCACCACTCGTGTCGAGTGGCAAAGCCCGAAGGAAAACATTATACCCGCGAAACACTCGAGCCTTGACGGTTTCCCGTTCTCCTCAACCCAACCCGACGCGATCGGAGTCGCCGCCGCCACTGTATACAAGACCATGCACCGGTGGCGGTGGTGACGAACGATGAGGGTGGTGGTAAAAAGAGGGTAGCTCGCTCACGTAATACCGGAGGGCGATAACACGAAACCGTTTCACCCCGGCAACGACGCCACTGCAGTAGCAATCAGTATATATAAGCTGTTATTCCACGGCATTTATAATATATATTACATAAACGGGCTGTTTGTCGTCGTCACCGTCCCCCTCAAGCACATGCATATTATATATATTGAAAATAAAAACGGTCAACCCTCTCATCACCCATCACTGACTGACTCTTAATTAATTTCCTGCTCGTAATGTCGTTAACGACGTGTTGCGGCGATGCGCGCCAACTCGCGGAGACGGTGGAGGAAATCTCGGTACTCTATGTATATAAATATATTTATGTGTGTACAAAATATTGATGATAATATTTATTTTTATTTTTATTTTATTTAGACGGAAATTGCGAAGCGTTTGAACGCCATCATCGCTCAAATAATGCCTTTTCTCTCTCAAGAGGTGAGTGATTCGTCGAATCCGTTGATTTTTTCTTTTATTAAGCATGTTCACATAACGAGTTTGACATACAACGTTATACACACATTTACACATTTCCACACCTCACAGCATAATAATGTGTTTGTTTTATGTATTGTTGCAGCACCAACAGCAAGTAGCCACGGCTGTGGAAAGAGCGAAACAAGTGACCATGACTGAACTCAATGCTATCATAGGGGTAAGTTATTATATAATATAAGAGTATAATCAACGTATACGATATAACGTGTAATAACAGTCGTTTTCAAGTGTGTAGGGTCATAAAAACGAAAGGAGGCTATGTAAATGGGGGAGGGTGTCAAGGGGAAAGAAAACACTAACTTTTTCACTAACTAATCTTTTTTCTCTCGATAATAATATTGAACCCGCGTCGCGTCGTCCCAGAAGCAATTAAACGACGTGTCGTGCGGCAGCACCAATAGTTGTTGGTTTTTAGGAAAACGTATACAACTCGTGCAGTATGGTCGTCTCGCGCGATGGTGGCGATGACGACAACCACGGCGGCGGTGGGATCCGTTGGGCCGAAATCCAGTTAGCCAGTCCGGTCACGTTCACGTTGGAAGTTCAGGACGTGGCGGCGGCGCCGGCGGTAACGCGCGTTGAATATTGTATGAACCTATTTCGGAGGCGCGTCGCGAATAAAACGTCGTCGTCTACGTGGGCATATGGGGTAGTGGCGTGATACAGGGGGTGAAGGTGCGAGATCGTCGCTACTAGAATGCTGTATATATATATTGGAAGGAAGAGGAGGTTTGTGCATGTAACGAGCTCGGGCTCTATATTGTCGTCCCAAACTACGTGAGTCTGTCGATTTCACCCTTCATCCCACCCCGCTCTTGGTTATATGATTTCGAGGTTATAATACAGTATTATTATATCACAACGCCCCGGGTCGGTATTATTTTTTTTCACTATTATTGTTGTTTGTCGTTTGACTCGTTCCGGTGTACCACGATTCAGTTCATATGGGCGTAATTAATCTCGACGAAAAAAATATATAATAATAATAATAAATTCAGCCCCCAGCAAGCCCAGTTCACACATTTCTGAAATTACAGCGGCGTATCATTACACTCGATAACGTTCCTGAGACGATTTAGTCACGGTGGTGTAGATCATAATTATCGTATTTACTCTACCTGGTGTATCCACATAAGTATAGTGTGGGATACGGAAAGAGAAAGAGGTCGAACAAGAAGGAGACGAAGGGTGAGAGATAGAGAGATATTTTCGATTAATGTTCTCCGCGCGTCGCGTCTGCCAGAGAGAGGTGAACCTCTCAACGTTTAATAATGACGGCGGCTGCGAGTATACCACGGGGTCGGTCGTGGGCTGGTGGCGGCGGTTATGAACGACGGCGGCCCTTCTGTCGACGGAGAGAAGCTTCCGCTAATTGCGCTCTCCTCGCTACGTCCTCACCTCGCCCCCCGCACAACCGTACTACACTACAAATGTTCCGGACGTGCGGTTTTTCTCAACGCACTTCGTTAGTCGGCAGCCGGTAATTATTATCGCCTCCGCGCCCTTCACCCCCAAAGTATCTTCCCCTACACAGCTTCCGGTCCCGTTTTCTTATGTATATAGATAATGTATATACGCGTTTATACTTTCGCGCGTGGCCTGTCCCGAAGAGGGTTGTGAAAGTTTTACCGCACACCATTATTGTAATGTATACAGCTACTGCAGCTACTACTCGTTCGCTATACAAGTATACAACAATAATTGTTGTTGTTCGCCAGCCCGGATGATGGAAAAAAATAAAAATAAATTTTACTGTTATTAAAAACAGTGTAGGGACTTTTCATGTTTTATTTATTTTAATATACATTGTACATATAATAGTATAAAAGTATGTTATATACGATCGAGTATCATGTCCCCCTTAGCTCTACTATTATATTGATGGCTTAGAGCACATGAATCCTTCAAATTAATTAAAACTTTGACCACATACATTTTTATGTACCTACTTATATCTGTATTAAGAAAAACAAATTTAATGGACTTAAAAAGTGTACAATTTAAAAATAAATGTATCTTTAATATTACATGTGCACTAATAACTATTGGCATTATTCTTCTTACTAGGACATCGGTGGAATTTCGGTTTTTGACTACCTTCAGTCTTCAAATATTATATTTTGCTAAACGTGTTTTTTTACATTCTTCCTGTAGGTTATGTTCGTATAAGTTGAGAGCGCCGCCAAACAGACTTTTAACCTACGTCTATCACCGTTGCATAAATCATTACTGTACTCGACGATCTGAGCTCTGTAAATACTTACAAACAGAGCGATGATTTTTTATACTGTTCATCGCGTGTGTTTATTTATTATTGTGTTCCCCTATTATACGTGCAAATTCTTCTACACATATTTATATACGCGTATAAATCCTCACGCCTCACACACATCGATTCACGGAGTTATCGCCTCATGTGCTTGCAACTCAAGCGTGTACAGAAGAGCTTATTCGAATAAACCATAACGATTTGAACACTGTCGTGCACATATTAATATACTAAGTGCATTTCGTTTTCTCGTGACATCGATTATTTTACTGTTATATAATATGTATTATACGTATTTTTGTACGTATATCTGGTGACTGGTATACTATGCAGTTTTTCAGACGACTTCATCAATGGACAACCCTCATATATAGGACTCTAATTTATCATATTTTTTCTAGTTATTTAAATTGTATTACCTGCTCGTTGTATGTACCCATTTTTACATTAATATTCGTGTAGTACCTATTCAGATGGTTAATTTTAAATATATATCTACTTGTGTTGTTTATTTAGTTATTGCTAGGAACGTTACTACGTTACTCCCATGCACGCAGGCGTTTAAATAATAATTATGAAATGAAAAACTTATCTCGATTTTTTTGTTCTTTCCTTTACTGCTCAGTGCTAACGTAAAGAAATTTCGTTCACACAGTCAGATCCATTGTTGTTCGGTCTCTGCAGTCGTCGCCGCCGCACCGTCGCTGTTATTTCTCGCGTCCGTCAAAAGACTTCCGTTGTGTGTATATCGGACGACACGGGGTGGTGGGAAAGGTTTTCTGTTTCCGCACTCGAAAAGAAAACCCCCTCCGGTGTTAATGCCACTTGAGCGGTTTTTTTTCGAGTTTTTGAACAAAGCGGTTTGTTTGGGGAATATAAATTCTACCTCCTCTATTATAATATATATGGTCTAAACAGCTTTAGGGCAGGGTGAAAAAGGCGTCTATATTGCCGTTTTGTCAAAACAACTATTGCTGCATAATATATAAAAGTCCATTAATAAAGAATTCGAACGCAAACTCAGGTATTTTTTTTATTCCCTCGAGATAATTACTCCCAATAAATTAACAAATTGTTTGAATATTTGATGAAACTATCAGCCTTAATTTTGCCACATTATATTGACTTAATAATATATACGAAGGTTCTCCATAAATTATATTTTATGTGGACAGAAAATATTGTATTACATTTTTGTATAATATTATTTATTGCGATTTGTTGACACGTGAAGGGAATATCGTATACCTGTCTATTTAAAAACAATTGTTAGGCCCAAAACGTTTATTACATGTCGTTTTTTTTATTTTTTTTTTTAGCAACAACGTCCAGATCTGCCCAGGTTATTGGTAAGAATCACATTGAGATTTATAAATATTATAAATTATAATATTATACTGAACCACTTAATATATTAGCTATTTTTATATTATATATTATGTAAATTTTCTCGACAAAACCTGTCGCATAAAACGTACGCATGTATACATAATATACGGTTTATAATATTATAAGTTATAACACTGAATAGGTTATACTGTCCTTTTATATAATATGGTCTTCTTTTTATTTTTCATCCCTCGAATGAACGTTTTGATGGCCTTCTGATAACTATACGTTGTTATACTATACCTGCTACCCACCATCTCTTGACGTCCAACTCTTTACCTTCCTCTCATCACAACCCCACTAATACACAGATGGGCATTTAAGTACATACGTCGGACTTCCGTTTCTGTTTCAGCAACAAATGCACGCGCAGCAGCTACCGCACGCGGGTCATGCTCCGCCCATACCAATGATGCCTCATCCCGGACTTCCGGGACCACCGGTAACTGCGTCTGCCAGCTTGCTGGGCTTGGCCGGTGCCGCTGGTTCCGCGTCTCATCCGCTGTCGATGCTGGGTGCCAAACCGACTGATATGCACAGGGGTGCCGATTCTGACAAGCCTTCGTCCGCCATCGGTAAGTGGTTATTATATCAACATCGTATTATATATTGTTATCGTTACATTTATCGCCTTCCTCTTTGAACCACGCTTAGATCGTCGCTACCACAGTTAATATTCTATCGCGGGGACCTGCTCGTGGCTTTGTGTGCGGTCATTATGCAATTTAGTGAATACCGCCAACTATACGTATACCTATGTATATATATATAATATATATACACTATGTATGCAGCATCGAAAATGATCTCTTTTGTTGGAGAAGCTTTTTTTTAAATGACCGTGCTGCAGCCTGAAGTGTTAATATGCTAATGTATACCCAAGTGCTCGAGACTAATATTCGTTGTCGTCGTCAAAGGGATACAGCGAGTATATACGGATGGAGTGCTTTCGCTAGTGGTGTGAGGGGGGGGGGAAGCATCGAGCTGTAGAGCGTTGTAGACTATATAGCATATAGACGGGTGAGATAGGGGGTGCATACGCCCGTATTCGGTACGCTGTTCTCTCGAGTGGCCTATATATACTGTGAAAAAGGGTTTTTATAATTTCCGCAGAATCCCTTTACCCCGGCACCGAACCTCTCTTCATCGTCAACATCGTAGACGTAGACCCACACACACACAGATCGGTTTGCCTCGTAGAATGTAAATATATATACCACTCGAAATAAAGTTACTTGGCGGTATATACATGCATTATATATGTATTATATACATTGAGATTGGTTGGACCATTGTTATACGAGCGTATCCCTCTTTTTTTCTTTTTTATTTCCGAGCCACTTACCCATAATCGACGGCGGCGGGCCGTGTCCCCTTCGAGCAATATAAACGCCACGCACACGTATACATATAATACATGAATATTATATTATATTCGTATACAAGGCCGTCGCGTGTGTGCAATAAATTGGCTGTTGTCTCACGTGCGCTGGGTCATGTACACGGCTGCGCGTTTTAGGAAAATAAAAACTCCTAAATTTTCTGTATCGAACGCGTTAAGAGTGCAATTTTTTTTCTCTTTTACGTCGTCGTTTTCAGGTCAAGGGCGCATTTTCTTTCACACATGTTTCACCCGAATTCGACATTATTATAATAAAAATTCCCGATTTGACACGATTTAATATGTATACAGTTACGCATTGTTACCGATCGGCTGGAACATTGTTGTAATTTTCTCCCTTTCCACATCACAAACACATCATTATATTATATATCGTTTCGATATATTTTATATATTATCTTTTTTTCTACACGATTGTTATTGTTTCTTTTTACCTTAAATAGTACATCAGTACAACACATAGTTATGTTATAAATCCCAATCCCATTCTCTCCTCTTAAATCGTTTTAGTTATGTCATATTATTTAATAATATGTATTATAATATCGCATTGTTATTAATTTTTTTGTTATGATTTCAGGATTAAGTTCAGCTGAAGAAAGACACGTGAGTATATATTATTCAAACGTAATTATAATAGAATAGAATATTATAGTAAAGTAGTTAATATAGTACATACTATATAATATTACATAGATCATTAATTACGCTAAAAATTATATTGTATGCATATACGTTTATAGTTAATATGTATGTACTATATATGTACACATTATTCACGTTGTTGTTGTACTAAAATGAGTGAGGTTTTTGTGTGTAATCTACTGGTTTCGCCGTTGTCGCTGCCGTATTCACTATATAGCCACTTTCCAGGGATAAATCTTTGAGCCGCCAACCATAACAAATTTCCCGTCCGGGCAACAGCGTCAGCAGAAAGGGGGTTAAAATTAAATTAATGCACCCAGGATAGCACTTAATGAAGGGACGCCTTGTTACTCCGGTTGCCGCCGTCTCCGGTCGCTTGCTCGTCCTCGATCCCCTCGTGGTAGTTTCCCCGCGCCATCAAACAAACAGCTATTGCAGTGTGTATAATGTAGGGGTCGTTCGCCCTCCAACGCACCCTTGCCGCTGTCGTAGTATAAGGGTTAGCTGCCGCCCCGCGTGTGTAATATCGGAACGAACCTCATCCATATGTATATGTCATCTGGTCGCACTCCCCACGAATTTAAATGCGTGTCAAATTCGATAGGGATCGGTCCCGCTTTTACCCTCTATTTCCTATCACAAAAGATCCGACCGCCGTTGTGTCCCGTATTATTATTATTATTATTATTATTATTCTGTCGCCGCACCCCGTGGCCCGTTTTTGACGCGGCCGTCCGTGATTTCCAACAGTTATTAATTTCTTGACGTGTACACTAATATATTATTTACACCCTATATATTTTACAAAATATAAACGTGTGTCGTTTATTTATATTATTTTCATCTTGTCCGTCCTCGTAGGTTTGTCGTAATTCGTCGGCGATATAATATATTATTATACATGTCGTAATCCAATACGGGTCTACAGTTGAAGGGCTCGTCAACTATAATATTATATAGTTTCCGATTACACACCCGAACAGCCGCACACGCATTTCTAACGCGGCCACAGGTACCTACTGCAAACACTCAAGCAATCCCACTTGCTCTCGACCGCAGTATAAAATCACCGTAAAGTCGACTGTTCTATATATTTCGGGATTTATTTGTATATAATATTCGGGTAAAGTATCGAATAGTATAAAGTAAAAAAAAACGCCGAAAGCGCGTATATAGTCAGTATAGTTATTGAATCGTGGTTTGACTACTATACACAATATATAATATCGTCGTCGTCGTCAAATCCGTATACTTATTTGTGTAGAAAAGTTGGGGGACGAAAAAAAGAAAAACTGCAGAGAGAAAATCCGTGGAAATCCCCCGTAATCGAGGATTAGTTTTTTTCCGCTCGAGATATTTCTTCTTGCCAACAATCCGTTTCGTCTTGGACGGACGGCCCTTTTTCGACGACTACACTACTACGACAACGACGATCCCCTGTGGGGATGGGAAACGTGGAAAAATCGAGGTTATTTCTTTTTCCTTTCTTTCCTTTTTTTTCTCCCCTCGTGCTATATATATACACATGAACCTTCGATCGGCAGAGCGGTGTAACAAGAGGGTAAACTCGTTTAAGGGCGTAACGATAAAGTAGGGAGGAATAGCTGTGCACCCGATGCGGTAACGTTATTTTCCGGTCCGTTTCATCAACCAGTCGGCCTTTCTAGGGAATAACCCCGCAGGCTTTATGTGATGTGTGTGCGTGTGTATACGTATATACACGTACATAAAATACCCTCGCGTATAGTTGTGCCGACGGATGGGGTGGAAAAAAAATCAAATAATGGTATAAAACAAGACTTCGAAGAAACGGATTACGAGGTCGACATAGTAATAAAAAAATCCCTCAAGACTGTTTTTTTTTCGTGCTACTGACGTTTTTATGCATGCACCTCGTACACAAAGACGAACTGGGAAAACGTTAAATTTCAACGAACTCTAATCGTTTGAAATTGAAATGTGATCGATTATTATATGTATAAATACACATCATATATAATATTGTATACATTGTGTATGTGACGTTTCAATCGAGAATAAGTCATCTGAAACCATTACTACCTATATATTATACATGATATAAACGATGACACAATTGTAAACAACTTTTGGACAGTAATTGTGTTGCGCAAAGTCATGTACCAGATTCGCCGAGTGAGGGCGTCGTAAAACGTAACCCTAACTATACTTAACCGGGCCGCAGTCTGCTCGAAGCCATTATCACGAGAACTACAACGTTATAAGAAGATGTCCTCCCGCATGTGACTGCCAAGTCTTAATGTGATTTTTTCGATTACCTTTGACCTTGGGTGACCACGACGAAAAAAAGACATTAGCCTCACTTTATTTTTATTACGATTAGTGGTTACCATAAATCGTTTGTTATATAGCTAACGGCAGCTAATATTTGGTGTTTTTTTCCTTTTTATCATTGCCTCAGCCTTTCGCGCATGAACGGTAAACAGTTTTTGCTCATTTGTGTGTACTTTTTGTCTTTCCAATATTGATCAACCTAATAATGCTATAATATTTCAGAAAACTGATCTGAATTCATCATAATGTTGAATTCAGATCGTACAGTCCACATTTTGAGATATCTGATTATTTTAATTCCGATTAATCAACGTTTGAAAATTTCTGAATTTTAAAGTATTCAAATCAAATTTATAGAAAGTGGGGAGTTAAATTGAGAAAAGTGAACTGATCGATCTTAAGAAGACATGATAGTGAATTTAAAACAGTTTTCAAAAGTATTATCGCATTACTTGGTCCATCAGTTATATGATGGACAAAAGATTGGTATGGTTCGGCTAAAATAACTGATCGCCATCAATCCCCGTTCTGCGATAAACACATAACCTACAATACGATATTCAGTTAATTTCTTTTTCTATCAACTCGGAAAGTACTATATAATATTGTATATACGTTAGGTACTTATTTTTATCAATATATATATGTATATATTAGTTATAAATTATACATTTATACTGTTACAATTAATACTTCGTAATTATCCCTATGACTTTTGTAGATTACACCACATCAAGTCCATTGTTAGTTATCTAATTAAAGTTCCATACAATATTAATATTATGTAGATGTTTAAAATATTTCAGCTGCTGTTGTTATAAAGCTATTCAAAATGTATTATTATTATTATTAATATTAATTACATAGGTATCTCAAACACAGATTACAACAGCATCACATCATAATATTGAGCATAACATTGCAAATTATCATTATTAATGTAGTTTTTATTTTTTTCATTGAAACGTTCGGCTAATATTATCAGAAAACAAATATTACATGCGTGTATATTTTGATTCATTATTTTTTCTTCTTAATTTGCGGAATTGTATCTATCAAAAAGAAAATAACGTTATGGAAAATTATGTACGCCGTAAAGTGAATAAAAAAAAATTGACACCGAAACTGCAATATACATACGTTTTTCTCATCGTGTCATTACTGTCATATTATTTAATATTATGGATTTTACACATAGAAGTGACCAGTGCTATACACGTACGATCTCCATATATATAGGTATACCTATTATAAATTCTATTAGTACCTATATACACCACAATCGGCACAATCGTGGTTTAATCGTTTTTTGACGCAGGCATCTGGTCGTCAGGAGAAATAGCTCGTTTGCGTACCGGATTTACCGGTATACCAAGACCGTATTATGATAATAATAATAATAATACTCTACGGGTAACGAGACACGGACTTTATATATAATACAATAATGTTTATAGGGGACGCGATTAACTCGACCGATCTGGTGCTCAGATAAACTCCATTGTACACTGCGATTTACATAAAATATTTTCTTCTTATACATCTGCCCTAAACAGTAACAGTCTGATGATTATTATTATTTTCTATCCCGTATAATATACTTTATTACTTATATAAGAATAAATATTCCTAGTCCCTATATCCTGTAACGTGCAAAAGTATGGTGAACAACATATAAATGTCTCATATTTCGGATGGGTTGGCTGCAAGATGTATTATTTTTACGGCGGTCGATATTGTTATAATTAATAACGGATTGGTGGTGGCAGGGGTTCAAAGGGGCTCGGCGTGTAATAATTATTGTAATCGGAACCATTAACACGAGGGCGGCGGCCGAAAGGGTTAATTTCAGAGACGCAACGACTAATCTCCGCGGTATTACTATAGGGGATACCACTTTCCACCACCGACCCTATGCTTGCGTTCATTCCGCCATCTCCTCCTCCGCGGCCGAATCGATAAACCGCAACGGACCGTATATACATATATATATATATATCTTATACTACCGGAGAGAAATTGAGTTTTCCGTAAACAACAACTATATTATTGCACGTTGGGCGTACAGTGTATGTATGGCGTTATCCCTTCGCCTCTATAAACCAACTCGCGTGTGTGTAACGACGTGAGCGCCAGTGTTTTATTAAAGCACGTGCCCACCCCGAGAATCCGCATCGTCGAAAACCGCCAATATTGGACCCGATGAACCACATCGTGTAATTGAAATCATATAAATGATTATAACGACAACGATAATCATGGCAAAATAAATGGGTACCTAGTTCAGCAACATTTCGAGTTTTGATCAGGCTGACGCATCCCACCACCCCCCTAGTCGTATAGTAAAGATTTGCCTCATTTCATTTGCCGTTAAGTTTCCCGCCAAAATACAGTACGTATTATATATTATCATAATCTTATTATATTCTACCAATAAGAAGAAGCGAACCAGCCTTGTAGAAACTGGATGTAGAGTGATCGGCGAACACGGTGCGTATCACTAAGTTGATGACATGTACCTATTACCTTGTCATGCCGATAATATTATACTATCCGCTCAAACGTATGCCGTTCAATATTACATATTATTATTCACCGTATATATTATCATAATATACCTAAGTTGTGTGTAGAGGTAGACGTGTAGTAATATACTAATATAGAACATATATATTGTACTCGTATACAACAAATCACGCATAAATGGCGCCGTAACAATGACAGTGTGTATACAGATACCTTTATATATATATATATTTATTTATGGTTGTATATAATGTCAACAGTGGTGGTCGCGTTAAATTAAAATTAATTTCTCGCGTTTACGTTCATTTATTTTTTTTTTTTGCACACGCAAACGCTCGTAAATTATTCGCATTTGCCCACCGATGAACGATTTCAAAACAAATTTTTTTACAACACTTATAATAATATGTATATTGTCTATCGATTATACGGTTATTGTTTGTCCCCCAGTTACTATAAATTCGTTGGTACCGTTGGGAATACGTCGAACGGCGCGTGACGCTGTGCATACCAATATAGGTATTAGCTTCTAATTTTTTTACCGTTTACCCGTCGAAACTAATTACCTCCTATTTGTCTGGAAAAAAAAAGAACGAAATAATAGATCGATTTGAAAATTATTATCGTTATTATCCTTTGGCTCCTTGTTTTTTGTCAATTATTTTAAAACATCGTCGTTTTCGCCCTTCTCTTCTAACCCTAACTAGATTTCTTAAGTTGCGTATAATTCAACCGTATACGTATTTTGTCTGGGCAGGTAAATAACTGACATTGATAAATTATTAAAGGTAGTATGCGCGCATTGTAATAGCTTATACAGTATATACAGCGAACACCTTATTATATGTGTTTATAATGTAGTATAATTATAAAGACACGGATTTATCTAACATGCGTAACGTATTTATCGTTAGTATAGACACACCGTAACTAAGGTATATACAGGGTGATTGTTATTCACTATAAGTATGTTCACCATAATAATAATGTAATCCGAATTTCCTAATAATTACTTACTATAATTGTGTTCATAGCTCGCAGTTCCCACATCTTTCAAATGTATTTATTGTAATGTTGATGATGTCCATCGAATATTAGTAACCAACTCATAAACTAGTAAACTATTTGTTCGAAATACAATTTATAAACTTTAATTTTTTTTAAATCTATCGGCTTAGTAATTTACAGTAAAAAAGGGTGGTTCTCATAAGAAAAAAATGAAACTTTTATCATCACAGAACACTTCTTAAATGGTAAAGATTAAAGAAATATTTGAAAATCAGGTCCTTTAATACATTATCTAAATTTAAATAAATGCATTAAGCAATAATGGTGTTGATCATGTTTGGTGAATCACTCCGTAATCCGTATAATATAATATAAGTATATTGTTACTGCACACCGTTGTCTAGTTTGTAATCGGGCGCTGACGGTCGGTTTCCCTGCGCGTAACAAGTAAAACCGAATAAATAGCGTTGTTACGCTGTCGTCGGGTCGTTTGATGTTTAATTAAACGTTTGTTGTAGGTACCTATACTATTATAACTAATATCACGACACGATAGACAAGTGGAATCGGAAACCCGCCGCGGTCGTCGGGCGGCGGCAGCGTTTGGCATAATATATATTATAAGCTATCGCGTGTGAATTAATTATACAAAACGCCGCACGTCGTCCTGTTCGCAGGCGCTCGCGCGTATACACACACACACACACACACACCATTATTATTATACGTTCACCATACGTTAGTTAATGTTTACAATACGCGACGATCTACGTGCACATAATATTATAATACAACACGCGTAATAATACTTCTTGAGCAGAAGTCCTCTTTTAATAGCATATATATTACCCTTCGTTTTCTTCTCCTATCTATGATATAAATATATAACAAAGACCCGTGGAATATATATTATATTTAAACCTCTGATGACCGCGGATTAAACAATTATATTACTGTACATCGTTTACATGGACGAGAGCTGATCGTGTTGTCATATCTGCCCCTTCCAATACTCGTACTACCCTCGTCCCTTATTTATATAATATATACGCGTTGTTGTACGTCGTCACGGTCCCCTATATTTAATTTCGGGTGGAAAAAAATCACCGGCTGTAAAGATCTTAACGAGCCGGGTCAATTGATAAATTCGGCTTTTTTCTTCAACGAAGGGTCCGAGCGGTATTTGTGGTCGTGTTTGCTGTATAATATAAACCCTCGTTGTTCCTCTCACTCTCTCATCACGTTTTTATTGTTATCGTGCTCAAACCTTTTCGGAAAACTACGTCTTTTTTCGCCCTCTTTTTGCTTTATTATTATGATTACGGAACACGACGACGACAACAATGAAGGTATATATAAACCGAGAGGGAGGGAGACCGCGATATCATCTGTCAGACTGCCGCGCGCGCGCGCGCGCGCGTGTGTGTGTGTGTGTGCGAGTCTTACGTGGAAGAGCGGGTGATGAATTGGAAGCGGAGAAAAAGCGGAGGAGATCGTTATCAAAACAGCAGCCGCGCGAGGAGACGCGATGCCGAGGCCGTGGTGGCACGGCGGGAGACGTGATTGGATTCCGGAGGGGCGTGTTATTAATCCCCGGGCGAAATACGCGAAAATCCCAGCCGGCGAATTCATCACGTGGCTGCGGCGGTAGAGTATGCGGGGCGAGGAGGTTTTTGTTGCCTGTATCCCGCCCTCGCGGCTCGTCTTTACCCTCCAGTGCGTATATATATGTATATACGAGAAAGAACACACACACACACACAACACCATTTGAAGCAATATATAATATAGCTCCTCGTGCAGTAGCGGCAAAACTCCCCTTATTTTCAGTCTCTGGCACTCTGTCATTGTCTGTCCGTCTCTCTTCCTCTCTCTCTCCGGCCCGCAAAAACTCTTCTGCTACCGACGCCACCTCTGCTGGTGCCTAAATATATATATATATATATATATGTGTATATAATGTCAGTGCGACTACGACGACGACGACGACGACGTGAGCCGATTACAAGTTTGCAAATGAATGAATTAAAGCCGCTGCCTCGCCCCACACTGGCGTGCGTATACTATTATGTATGTATATGGACAGTATATGCGTGATGCTGCGCAAGTTTACCCTCCGTCTGGACCTGCAGGCGAGGAGGCGCGTTACACACGGCCGATTAGTTCTCGATGAAGTTTAAACCGAGAACCGCGGTTCCACCGCCGCCACCGTTAACAACAACCTCGTAGAGCGCCGCGCGCCTTCCTCCGCCCTCACTTTACCTCGTTTTCACTCGTTGAGAGTATACGGTAAAAGCTTTCTCGTCCGCCTCTGTTGCCTTGCTTCTTCACTTCCCGCTCACCAGACACAGTCAATTGTCTCGGAAGTTATATTACACACTGCACCGTCGCCGCTTGCCGCCGCTGCTGCTGTGGCGGCGGTGGCGGTTCTGCTCGCTTCGCTGCAGCCGCAAGAAAACGGCGGTGTTTCTATACCCTACCACCACGCATCCCTCATGCCGCCTCTGAATCCTCACATTTTCATGACGATGTATAATCATATAATATACGACTTTCTCGAAGCAACCATATCGTATTCATTATGACGCATACCAAACGCACATGTGCCATTCACTATATTATGCATAATTATATGTGTTTAGTATTTTAGTGTGCCCCAAAAGCATTTTCATTCAGTTTTGCGTCATTATAACAAATGATACAATACAACAGAATGATAATTTTTTTTTTTTAAATAATTGAATTTCATTAAAACCACTTTCATCGCGTTACAGCCGATCGTTAATCTGATAGATATTGCATTCGTATGCATAATATTCAATACGCGTTTGATTTTTATTTGACGATCAATTAATTAAATTTCTTGCAAGTTTTGATATTCCTGTATTATACAGTGTATAAAATATATGTATTATGTATACTTATAATAATAGTTATGATGGGCATAAATGTGGATACTTTTCAATTAAAATTAAATTTTCATTAACGTTCTGCGTCGTCGTCGTCATTAGCAGCCCCGAGTAATTTGTAAAACTATATTCATAATTGAAATTTGTTAAATCACGGCGAACTTTCCCGCGCTTAATTTACTGTGATGAAGACTGTCTAGAGGGTTAAGTGAGTGTTGTGTATATAAAGTATAAACTCACGATAAAGGTAGGTAGTAATAATGTCGTAACTTCCTACATACCAATATATATTATATAATATGTGTGCATTATAAAACTCCTTTTTTTGAGAAAGAAATTTGTTATTTCGTATAGTGTACGACGCATATTGGTCTCTTTGTTAAAAAAAAAAATTAAAAAATAAAAACCTCCCTCCGTTGAAGAAGTGGACCGAAAATTCCAGGTACGACAATGTTTTCACGATCGATTTTGTTATTACCGGGGGTTTTTGTGTTCGTTAAAAACGAATTTCGATAACGTGTATAAGATAAGAAAAAAAGACCCATCCAATGATTCGGTCGCAAGCCTCGGAAAACCGAGCGGGGCCGCAACGAATACATCAAGCACGTATATAACACCTATGTTCTATATACATTATAGTGTAATATATGTATGTACTATATATGTATAAGACTCGATTAAGGGCGGCGAACCGCTGTAAAATGTTTCAATTTAACAAAATTTATACAACGCTGTCGGTCGTCGTTGCTGCAGGACGTGCCTCTATAAATTAACTATCGCATCGTATTCTCGTCGGGATTCGGGCGCAGGCAAAAGCAATTAACACCACACCCGGCAATTGGCCTTCTAGCGCCCCCGGGGAATTGACTCTATTTTTTTTCCCTCCCGCGTCGGCGAACGCGCGCCAGAGGTTTATTTTATTTCACCCCCTCGCCACCGCCGTAGTCGTCGTCGTCAAAGTCGTGTAGTATATATATATATAATATACATTGTATATACACGCATTATACGCTTGTACACTGTACGGGTATATACTACCTACCATCTCCTCGCTCGCCAGTTTATGGCTCCCGGGAATTGGATTAACTATCTTGTACGTACGAGGATGCGGATGAGGGATGTTTTTATTGGGTCCTTAGGGTACGCGCGCCATCGCGTGCGAGTGTGTGTTGCGTGTGAGTATACCACGGGGGGTCTGGGGTGAAAACGACCAACGCGCCACATGTTTTTTCTCCGTCTTTCTTTTTTTATGACACACGTTATTTATTTCCCGCCGTCTCACGTCACCCTCCCAGCTCTTCTTGCTCGTATTCACTTCGACAAATGTTATATTCCCCCACGTTATATACACACACTACCAACACACATTCCTACAACCCTCGACATAAGACGACGGATAAAACCACATAATATCACATATACGTTCCATTCAAATATTTGGTTACCTGGTTTTTTTTAACGAGCGGCCGAAATCACACACTACGTTATATAGAGATGACGAGAAATAGATATAGGTGTTTGTGTGTGTTTAAATGATCTATACCTACGTACCGGCGACTATAGTACAACAACAACAGAATTGTTTGATTAACTTTTTTTTTTATGAATATTATTCTGATGGTTTTTTTTTCATTTTGTTTACGCAGAGGAGTTCTATATCACCTGCGGAAAGGGAGAAATTTCGCGTCAGGAGCTCACCTGATATTGAACCGCACAAAAAAGTGAAAAAAGAAGAAAAAGATTGTCATGTAAGTTCAGCTTTTTTACCTCTATTATATATACACATATATACATATCAAGTCGCACACATTCGCCACATGCGCGTGTAACTCGATGATACAACATTTCGCCAAACTTTTTCCCCGACCATTAAGCTTTTATACTCCGTTTACTCATCACACGCTCCCCCAAACGTATTATTAAATCGTTTTTTTTATTTTTTTTTTATCGTTTACAGGCGAGCGATGGTGAAAAAAGCGATCAAGACTTGGTAGTCGACGATGCCAGTGAGGTATGTTATATACTTATATATATATATAATATAATTTGCTCCTTGTCCCGTTACAAAATATACGCTCCCAAGTCACAAGTTTTTTTATACTCTGATGCTGAGAGGGAGAATATCAAATATACTTAGCGAAACTTTATCTTAGCTTTATAACCGTTTAGAACAAACCGTTGTTAAACTGTTTTTTAAAATATATCATCGTTCACGAAAATCGTATACGTGTCCTTTTTAATTTTCGATTTGTTGCACAGTATTAGTACCTATGTCAAATTCTATATTAAATTAATTTGTTTTTTTACTTTTTTATGACTTCAATTGTAATTCTCTGTACCTAATTATTGTGTTACATAAAAAAAAAAGAATTCTGTTTACATATTGTATATTTATAATTTTGCGTGGGTACGTACTACATTATATTTTACTTAACGGTGTTCAAACGAGCAATAGTTCATAATAATACGTTGGGCTTAAAAAACAAATCCATAAAAAGTACTGCCTGCCGTGTATAATGGGATAACGAAACCTCGTAATAATAGCCGAACAATGTCGCTGCAGGTATTAACATAATGTATAATATTCCGTTTCACAGGACCCCGTCTCGCCGCTTAATGGTACAGCCTCGCCCCGAGAAAACGGAATTGACAAGTTACAACCCAAAAAGGAACACATCGGACCACACAGGTATAATTTGCATATTAATGTTTTATATATTATTATTGTTATCAACGCTTAGACGCGTTATTAGAGTATACGTATATATGCATATTGCGTAGGTAATATGTTTATTATTCAGTTTATTTCAACAACGGATGCACTCACTCTTTTATTTATATGTCATTTACCATTTATTACAGCCCGCGGAGCGGGACTTCGTCCAACGCCAGCACTCCATCCACCAAGAAGATGGAAGACAAACCCAGCACACCGATATCCAAGTCAATCACACCAACGAGCGGCGGCAGCGGTTGTAGTGGAGCCGCCGGCTCCTCGATGAAACCCATGGGAGTCAAAGGACCTTCGCTAGGTATAATTGAAACCTCAAATAATGCGACTCTATCGGACGTCAAACCGTAAATTATTTTTCATTCAACTAACTTGTATTTTCCTCGTTGTTTTGCAGCGCAATACCCGCATTACTTGGCCGGGGGTGCAAATCCGCATGATCTTCAAGCTGCTGCGGCTGCTGCAGGCGCTTACGGCGCACTTCACAACAACTTGCCACCATCGGCTGCGTTAAACAGTTACCCCAGGCCGGCTTTGGTGAGTATTACTAATGACAACAATTATGATTAACTAATAAAAGTGCATAGAGTTTCATATGCACTCGACAATAATAATTCCTAATCCACGACGTGTTTTGCAGGTCGGTTACGATCCTCACGCACAAATGAGAGCACCCCTTGGACCTGGGCTGGGAATTCCCGGTGGAAAACCGTAAGTAATCTTGGTACAAATAATACTTACAACATGGTATATTAGAATAGCTGTTTGGCGTATCTGGCATAGAGTCGTCAAATACTTAAGCTTGATGAAAATATTGATTAAATTATAAATTTGATATCGATAGCTACACACAAATAGGGCTAAGCGACGTTTTTCAAGGTTTTCAGGATAAGCAAAACCTTTTTTGTACGCATAATGTATCATGTAAATCTAACATTTGGAAATTCAATATTAATTCTTTATATAATTATCACAAAATAGTAAAACGTTCATCAATAGATAGAACTTGTCACATGCTATAAACTATATAGCCATATTCTCATATTATGTGCTATGTCGCTTGGGCTATCGATATGTTTACTGCTGACGAGTTTTCAATTACTCTGTGCTTCTCTCTAAAAAAATTTGATTTGATCTTTTTGTAAAAAATATCTGTTGACTAAAGTTCAAGTCTCCAGTTTTGCCTACATAATCATTTCTTACATTTGGCTATCTCTTATTTAGTAACAGCTGTTTCTTAGCCTTTTTTGAAAACGAAATTATTTATGTAGTATTATTGAGTTTTTTAAAAATAAGAGCTTACAGCGAAATAAATATATCCTTTCTCGGAGTCTTGAAGTATGTTGTGGGATACTCTGCATATCCCATGCGCCGTTTGACGTTAATATTGACTATTTTTTTTTTATTTCAAGAGCGTATTCGTTTCACGTGAGCGCCGAAGGCCAAATGCAACCGGTGCCCTTTCCACCTGACGCACTGATGGGTCCTGGCATCCCGAGACACGCCCGTCAGATCAACACTCTCGGGCATGGCGAAGTCGTGTGTGCCGTGACCATCAGCAACCCCACCAAGTACGTTTACACCGGCGGCAAGGGCTGTGTAAAGGTGTGGGATATCAGTCAACCCGGGTCCAAGTCGCCTGTATCTCAACTAGACTGTTTGGTACGTGTAATAATATATACAAATTTATAAGAGGACGCCTTTTGGAAGAAGGAATGCCTTGGTGGAAAAATATTTATTTAGTTTTGGTTTGTGAGTAAAATACAATAATATTAGATTCTGAGCTTAGCAATGAATGTATTGTATTTACAATACTGTATTTTTTTTTGTCTTATCTTCAACATTTGAAGTAGTAGAAATGCTCCAATGTTAAACATCAATATGTTTTCTGATAAAAAAGTGAATTTAGTTGATAATTTTGAAAAGTGAAAATTGCAAATCAGTTTTCCTTTTCATAGCTAACATTAAAAATTTTAATAGAAGATTCCCAACAAGTTTTTCTAGCTTTATCAAAAAAAAAGTTTTTTTTAAATCAATCTTAAATCTAAAAAATGTCGAAGAATCTCATAAATATTCATTGGTCGTTCATGTAGTGCGTGGATGTTGGATATTGTATCAATATTTAGGGGTGGTAAACATTGTACCTACTATTTACTAAATTGTATTTCCGGTACCATCTGTTCGACGCGTGTCGTGTGTGTATCAATAATAAAATTATTTTGTTACTTTTGATTGCAGCAACGTGATAACTATATAAGATCTGTAAAACTATTGCCTGACGGCCGGACGCTCATCGTCGGCGGAGAAGCCAGTAATTTGAGCATATGGGATCTGGCCTCGCCCACGCCGAGAATAAAAGCCGAGCTTACGTCCAGCGCACCAGCGTGCTACGCCCTGGCCATCAGTCCGGATTCCAAGGTACGTGCAGAATACCATGTCCCACGATGACAGTTTTCCGTTCTCGTTTGCCGATTCTAATAATCTATTTTTTTATTTGTCCCTTAGGTGTGCTTCAGCTGTTGTTCGGACGGCAACATAGCCGTATGGGATTTACATAACCAGACGTTGGTGAGACAGTTCCAAGGGCACACGGACGGAGCGTCGTGCATAGACATCTCTTCGGACGGTTCAAAACTATGGACCGGCGGTCTGGACAACACCGTCCGCTCTTGGGACCTGAGAGAAGGTCGACAGCTACAGCAACACGATTTCTCGTCACAGGTACGTGTCTCACACGAAATCGTGTCATTGCATCCGTTTTTTTACGGCTATACCAACCTGTACTGTGTACCTACTCACAAGTAGTCGTATTATAACACTCGCCGTTTTTTTTTTTAATGTTTACCTCAGATATTCTCACTGGGGTATTGTCCGACTGGCGAATGGTTGGCCGTCGGCATGGAGAACTCCAACGTCGAGGTGTTGCACGCCCTCAAACCAGACAAGTACCAACTGCACCTGCATGAGTCGTGCGTGCTGTCGTTGCGCTTTGCGACGTGCGGTAAATGGTTTGTTTCGACGGGCAAAGACAATTTGCTGAATGCGTGGCGCACACCGTACGGCGCTTCCATATTCCAAGTGAGCATCGCTTCTATATCTTTGAAAATCATTATATTTTTCCCTTATTTTTACTCATATGTTTGTTTTTATTGTGTTTACAGTCTAAAGAATCGTCTTCGGTGTTGAGCTGTGACATATCGGCCGACGATAAATATATCGTAACTGGTTCCGGAGATAAGAAAGCAACTGTTTACGAAGTTATATACTAGTAAATAATGCAAAATGAGAATTTCATCGTTTCGGTGTTCATTAGGTGTAGAAGAAAAACTCCAGGTGTTTATCTAGCGTTTATTGAACATTTTTTTGTGATAATTATTTCCAATCTAATATAATGACTATTGTGACTTAGTCTATAAACATTAATTTACACGTAGCATATTATATACAAATATGAAACAAAACAGAATCTATTCATTAAAATTTTTTACTTTCAGAATGTATTGTAATTATAAACATTATTAATTAATAATTGAGATCAATTGTTTAATATTTATGACACCTGTTTTAAAACTGATACTTGTGGTAATTTATGCTTTAATCAAAGTTCCATTGTTTTTCATAAATTGATGCTTTGAATTTTAAAACGATTACTGTGAATACCAACATTGTTAACAGTTTTTGGACTTAAAACTATTTTGTAAATAATATAAAATAATAAAATACTATTATTATGATGTAACCATGTAAGTTCCCACAATAAAGATCTTTCGAATACATAAATATTTTTTATCATTATTATTATTATTATTATTATTATTATTACATTTTAAGTATTGTATTTACTTTATTATTTTCTTAAGTGTTAACTTTGTTCTTTTCTATTTTGTACAAAATAGTAGTTAGAAAAATTACTTTATAAGTTTTTGTTAATTTTTTTTTTCATTAGGATCTAATAGGTAAATCAATATGATGTGGTATCTTTAGACATCTTTTGTACCTAAATAGATAGAGAACCCTTTGAAAAAAAAATTAAAATTTTATTGTTATTTAATAATTATTTATGTTTATTTAAATTAAAACATTTCCCCCGATATTTTATAATATTGTGCTATGTAGTACCGAGTATTTTGTTTAATAATTTTTAATGTATAGTGTTCAATATAGAATTCTGTACAATTCATTATTTATACAGAAAATCAGAAAATAAAAGAACCAATTTATTATTATTTGCTTTTACCTTTTTTTCACTTTAAATAGAGCAGTTGCTGTTGCATTTATGTAAAACTGACCACCATATTATGTTCAATAGTGATGAATGCTTAATTATTTTAGCCAATAAGATTTTTTAAAGTAATAGAATATGTAAAGAAAAATACTCATAAAACCAATTTAAATATGAGTTACGTGTGCAACTGGTGGTTAAGTGTTCAAAACGATACAGTAAGTCAGCCACTAGATATGGGACAAGGGTTACCTTTTACTCATGTAGTGATAGCTGTTCAACTAAACTCGTTGAACTACATGTATTTGTTATTTATTTCTAAGCTAATACTAACTAAAACACCGAGACTATGTGGAAAATATTTGTCCAGCACTAACTTTTGACAACTCCTTGGCAATCATTAAAACTACTTCCTATATTCCAAAGTCATAATATTAACTGTTTTATCACCACAGCTATTAAACACATACACACAGGCCTGTTGCTAGGGCATAAGCAAGTTTTGTTTTGCTTAGTTTGGCATACAATTTCTAAAGAAATTGAAGAGGAAAAATTAAATAAATCTTAATTAGGTAAAGAAGAGCTTTGAAAGCCGCCACCGAACTCCGTGACAAGCAGGCTGTATAGTCGTATATTTGTAATATAAAAAGGAGATATTTAATTTTTTTATTTATTTTAGACTAAAGTACCAAAATCAAAATATATATTATTATCGAATTGTATTATATATTATAGTCGTGTATTGCATATAATTAGGCTATCGGCATACTTATTAGTTATTTATTTGGAACAAGTGAATAACAACATTCGTATTTTTAAACGATAAACTAGCTGATTGTTATTAAATTGCACTATATATATTGTATTTAAAACTTAAAGGCGCGTACACACTAGCGTAAAAAAACGCCAAACTTGTAATACCTATTACATGTCTAAAAATAGTAACCACAACTGGCTTCTATTTTAACCTTAGTAATTTTTGTCACTCGTGCCTTGTGGTGTACTGGTGATAACAATTTAGTTATTTGCATTCAATTTATTTAAAAAATAACAATATGTCAATATATGTAAATATTGAAATTATTAATGAACTAGCCACTGATATATATTGTCTTAATTTGGTGGTCGCTGGTCAACTAACTCGAAGAATGATTATTGATTAGACATTATTATTGTCGTTTGTCTCCTTGCTGTGTAATGTATAATACCTAATAGACAATAGCTGATTGAGAATTGGAAGGTAATTAGTAGACGAGCGATAGTCGAATGGTTGTGTATTTTGTGTCCGATTTGTGTACATGGACTTCGTCATTATGCATTTATAGCATTTGGTTGTTGACTCGTTAAAGAATAAGAACTGACTTCTAGTTATACATAACAATTTATTTTGAATATAGAATAAGTAATAAGTGTAAAATGTAAATGATTTTTTTTTGTTTAACAAGCTTATTACATTATGTACCTATTATAATTTATAGGTATATATCTAAAAAATTTTATTTTAATAACAAATATTATGGTACATAAAATCCCCCCCCCCCCAACCGGGAACAAAAAATTAAAAGAAAAAATATTAAACAATTATGTACCATACAAATTTATAAATGTCAAATGATTTTATTTAAATATAATTCAATAGTACTAATTAGGAATAAGTGCATGTGTTCTCATTTATATTTAATTGTTTTCTGGGCTTTTTTTTCCACAGTTAATTTAATGATATATCTGCTTATTGTACTCCTCTTTATACGTCGATTAATGTCCCTAGACAGAGAAATACTGAAATTCCACATTTAAAATACAGTGTATGAAGAAAAAACATGACGGCATATAGGTACGGTTGAATGTATTAAAATTCCTTTATTACAAAAGGCAATGCTATCATGGACACACTCAGGGGGGTGCCGGTCGGGCATGCTATCTGCTATTTAATAATGTATTATTAATGATCGTTTTATCAATTGTAAAAACAAAAAAATAGAATGTGCCATGTTATCAGAGATTTTTTACTTTGCCCTCCCCCCCCCCACGGTTTATACTTCGGTGGGTGCCCTTGAATATGATCATGACAGTTTTACCCGTTTTTAGATGTAGTCTGATACTCTGATGATATCTTTAAATGGGCGCATGTAAATTCCGCCTGAAATGAACTACTGGTAAAATAAGGTACATGTAAATTCCGCCAAAAAAAACTATAGGTAAAAATAGGTACATGAAAATTCTGCCCGTATAAAAATTATAATTAATAAACATATCCTGCCTATAAGTAAAAATTCTTATTACTTAATAAAGTTTTTATAAAGTAAGTACCTAGTTTTAAAAAATTATATGATAAATAACATAGATTAATCATTATAAGTATTTAAATAAACATATATTTCACATATTAAGTCAAAAAAATCTTAAAAGTAGTACTTAATATTTATAATAAATATGAGTCAAAATCCCCAAAATAATGAGCCACGTCTTCTACATAATTATCCATCGAGATTTCATTATTTTTATATTTTCTAATTATATTTTGCATGCAATATATACATATTTTTTGATTTCGAATTTCTATATTTATGTGGTTCATTTATACTATTTATTTTTATGTAATTTTCTAATTGAATTTGCTTACGTTTGTCTAAAAATATAAAAATATGAGGATGATTATAATTAAAACTTGTATTAAATGGGAATGAAATGACTCGCAAGTATTGGTCGTTCTGTTTAAATCTGCTGTGGCAGCAGCCCATATATTTGGAGGAAAAGCTGCGTCATTACTTATATAATTATTTAATAAATAATCTGAAAATTGTGTTAATCTATGGTCATTTGGCTAAGAACTTATTGAAAATACTTCAAAGTAATCAAAAACCATCTCGGGCTCTAAAAAAACTAATCTGAAACATTTAAGTATCCAATTTCTAATGTTCGAGGCTTCAGTTTTATATTCTACGTTTAACCCTACGGTTTGAACATACCTATACCAAGATTGTAATAAATGAAAACGACAACCATAAATTTGAATATTTGGCCAGATCGATTTACATGCGTTGTGTATGGCTTTTTCGAAGTCAATAACAACATACTTTGGCTCAAATAAGTAATTATCATGAATACAAAGATTAACTATTAATTTAAAACATTGCAAATAAATATTTTGAGTTTTTGCTTTTAATAAACAAAAAACTAAAGGTATATATAATGGCCATTAAAATAGCCATGTATAGTTAATAGTTGTAAAAAAAACTTAGAACTATATTCAAATGTACCATCCATGTAATTTTGTAACTTCCAAATACTATAATACATTGCGTCGCGACTCGCGAACGGTACGGTCGAATCGCACAGTTACGGAACGCTAAGTTTTAAAATATTTTTTTTCTGTGTGGAATTTACAATTTCCCCTTTAAATACATATAATTTATACATTATAATTCTTCATTATTAAGTTTCCTATGATTAATCGTGTACATTTTGAATAACTTGTCTAATTGATAAATTTGATTTAATAAATATAATATACAAAAATCGTTCAAGAAAAATAAAGTATATTTTATATTATTATAAGTTATAATAATTCATTTTTTAATTTATATAATAATACTATATTTAAAAAAGTTTATTTATGATGTATTAACTATTAATATAAATTAAAGATCCCGGCATTAACACTGGGCACAATTAATGTATTCACAAATCTTTAAAATTATTTTAATAATATAAATAATGCAAAACTGTAAATCGAATAGCAAACAAAAACGCAGGTAAGGTACTTTTACCCACGGTGGTTATTTTTAACAGTTGAATGCAGACATACAAAAAAAAATACTTTATAGCCGACTTGGAAATGTTTTTTAATGGCCGAAATTCTCTTATCTTAGAAGCCAATGCTTACATTTTCATAACATTGATATAGATATCATTGTTTTCACTTATCATGTTAAATGATAAATATTAGTCCATGGTTTTATTATTTCAATAACTTAACTTATTTAAATCTTAAATAGCTGGTAATTGAGTAGCTACTATGGTTTCATAAATATAATTTGTTATTTAATTCCAGCTCTGTTACTGTTATCTATAATACATACAAGAATTTAATATAGACATATAGATATAGTAGTAATTTAATTGTACCATTTAATCGCACTTATTTGTTAACTCAAAGACTAATGAGTAGAGAAGTCTATTTATTACGTTAATATAATATGAATATAAACTAGGCTCATCCGAATTCAAGAATGCACGTATTGGAGGAGTTTGAAACTTGTTTATTAAATATGTTTCTTTGTATTGTATTTCTCGTGTGTTGCAATAATGCAATAAATTATGTTATTATTATAAAATTAACCATATAATTTGTGATTATAATATTATTATAATGTTCTAGGTATTATCCATTTATACAATTTTACATCTTTAAAAATGTTGGATTCCCATTTCCCGCTATAAATTATCATGGTTTATCATTTGGTCATATACTCATAACATGATCATTAACGCATATTTAGTAAGCATTTACCTCTTAGAAAAGAGAATTAATGTCGGCTTCATAATTTTTTCATTGTAGGAGTAGGGAGTCGTACCTATATCTAGTATTTTTAAATACATGCGGTTTGATGTTATATTGGTAAATTGGTTTGATAATTGGTTTTTTACATATATCTATGAATAACCCATACTATGTGATAATTGATAAATACCATAGTGAAAGCCGATGGAATATTTTTCGGAGAATAATTATTAATAACACTATATATTTTTAATTATGGATGTCAGAGTGATTAGAAGATGGGTTTTATTGAGTTTTCCCAAGCCTAATCGGAGATACAAACATAGACTTATGGGTGCAGCTGAATCAATAGAAATTGACGGAACATTAGGTATGAAAACCATAGATAATAGATATTCTCTTTATTATTTATGATGATAACGGGTGCAAGTGGATGGAGCTTGTTATTAGGATCGAGAGTTGAAAAAGCGCGGGAATAATTTTGAATATTTAAATATATATATACTATTACTAATAAATCAATTACCTGTAGAAATTATAAACGATCATAAAAATATTATTTATAGACGTAGGTTATGTTATTACTTATTATATTAAAACTAAAATATTATTTTTAATAAAGTACCTATGATAAATATTTATTAATTGTTTATACTTTTACTGCATTTCATTATTTATAAATTTGAACAAAACATTCAGTTATGAAGACGTGCACAGCGAATTGATTGTTCATTTTGTAAAGACATATATTTGTATTATACAATTTTTGCAGTTCAAACAATTGGATGGTTGTAAGTGTAACTTAATTAATCCAAGTTATGATGTCATACTTATATGTAAATGTGCTGACTACCTAAGATAATACCAAAAAGATTTATTTAATAAAAATAATATTTTATTATTTCTAAAAACTAAAATTAAACAAGATATTTTACATGGATGTTTTTCAGAATATTGCAGATCATATATCTAATGAATGTGTATTCAATAATCATGGAGAGCAATTAATTAATCTAATTATAGATCTATTTTTGAAAGTTCGTCTTAGACATATTGGAACTAGGATAAACTATTTTATTTTAGAGTAGTTGTATACTCGTGTGAGGAGTACTCGAATATAGTCCAGTGAAAACCACAGAAGAATGTAGTTTAATTTATTTTGTGATGAAACAGTTCAGACAATTGCAGTGTACCTACCTAAATTGCCAATCCCCAATGCCATATAATCATATTTGTACGAATAAAATTACCTTAACATTATACCCATCATTATGTATATTATAATTAAAACATTATTTTGATGGTCTATGAATGTCCTAGATATAAACAATAAATTAATAAACTAGGTTGCTAGGTTCCCTATACATACAGTCTAAACGTCTGAAGCCACATATCCACCATTACTAGAAGGTCATTCGGATCTTATCATGCTATAATTTTGATAAGACAATTAATACATAATCAATGTTTAAACATTTTAACTTTTTAGTTCTTTAGTCTTTTATCGTTAAGGTAACAAATTGATATTTATGATTATGTTTGATGTTAATAATTGATTGTTATCTAATTAATTTAAACTTCTGATGATAATTTTAATAATGATTTCTTGTTGTATTTATATATAAACATATAAATTAGGTACGTGTATTATAATACTATTAATTAGGTTCTGTTTTATGACCGATTATATTATTGTATATTAATAATCATTAGATATAATATTTAATAGAACAGTTTCTTAATTAGGTATTTAGGTACTATATATTAGGTACCTATATTGGTATTTTGACAATTTAAAACAATGGTATATATTATTATAAAGATATTAATACTTTTACATATTGTAAAATAAAATAGTTTTATGAAGCTTTTGTCTTTTGCTAGTTACCTTCAATATTGAAGAAGTTAATATTTTTCTATAAGAGTGTGAAATATGTGTGTGAAATAAGTTTGATTATTATAACTTTGTATTTCTTGCATGTATGTCTGTTACATACCAACAGTTCATACTTTCAAGTTTCAGGAAAGAGTTGACAATAATGCTAAGATACTTTCAACCCAGATGATTATATTAGTATCTATATTCTTAGACAACAATTTATTGCTATTTATCAAATACTACTGAGTATAGACTTAAAGTATGTTTCAGTGGTTTTGATAATTCTGAAAACACTTTCAGATGCTAATTCTAAGCCTTCTCTGTGTTTCATTCTTGTTGGAGTTTTTAATGATTCATATTTCATTCCTTATAGTACAGTATGTATGTTCTTGCACATATGAATCATCTGTCACAGCTTTGATGAATTCTTCACCAGTGAGTACTGGTAATATTTTTTTTTACATATTCTGCTATACAACAAAGCACATTGTCTGTCAATGAACTTAACATTGGATTGTTGCAGTTGTCAGGTATTAACAATTCAAATAAATTACACTTAGAACATTCATGTGCAGAAAGTAAATATTTTATTCACCTAGTATAACATTTACAACAGTCCACAAATATACAGTGGTCTGTACTGGAGTTAATATATTATGTACATTGTACAGTGATTAAACTCCACAAATATTTTCTATGAAAAGTGTAAACAAATAACGAATAGGTATATCGTATAAATAATATATATTCTATATAGGTAATAATATATTATATAATATGTTAAAGAACAACAGACTGGTTTTAACAAATAATTCCTTTATTATTTAAAATTTAAAATCAAACATTTAAGAATTAAATACTGCATAAATATTTTAATCTCGAAATGTGTTTTTGAAAGTATACAATCATAATTTATTGTGACAAAAATGAATATCAATAAAAAAAACCCTTACATTTCAAATATTTCAAACAAGAACTCAAATTTTGGTGGGATTACAGCATGCATTTGAACTACTCAAAATGCCGTATAATAACTTCACATCATATCACTAGTTAGACTAGTTAGTAATCTAGCTTATTATATATATCTGTGATGAACGTGACTTCAAATATGAATTTGCATAGCCGTACAGGAACCGAAACCGAAAATAAAATCTCGACATCAGTATGCTTAACTTATAGGATACCCTAGTCAAATCAACTGTGTGTGAACTCGTTATTAACCCCCCCCCCCCCCAAAGAAAAATTCTGGCTAGAGAGGGTATATTTGACGGAGCGCCTGTATTTCCATCAGTCTTATACGCGAATCGGTCCGGGTCTCTCGCCGAACAGAGAAAAGCAACTCCTGGTTATACTTCCACACTCAGCGTACAATCAATTTTAAATAGGTGCAGTCATAATGTCATATGTAAGCAGTGGCGGATCCAAGGGAGGGGTAAAAGGGTAAATACCCCCCCCCCCTTGAGCTTATTATATTTAAATTTTATAAATGTATTTAAAAAAAAAAATGTCGGTTGAATTTTTTCGTTTTGATAAAAAAAATTGTAAGAAATTTTGATAAACATGATATGGGTTGTCAGAATCAAACCACAACATAATATTTAGGTTATATTCAGCGTTACGTATCATTGCATATCGGTATGAACCGCTAGATTGTATTCCTCTATTATCTATTTACATTGTTCCACTGTGTCTTACCTATACATTTATTAATAGCTTATAACAGTTAACGGTTATAACGATAAAAACGTACCCACTACCCAAATGAATTATGATAAACTGTCAATCGGGATTTGGTATGACGGTTTACTACATGGTAACTACACTCGTTTAATGTTAAAACCACAAGTACACTAATAAATAATAATAAAATTCTATCTTATCTTTTTGTATGTATATCTACGATAAAATATCTTGTAGAGTTGTAGACTGTAGTCTTTAGATTTTCAGATTAGTTGTGTCCTACGCATCAAAGTCAGTGCGTGACGTGTATTATTATATTTCCATTCCGTATTTTCAATTTAATTTTGTCACGTAAAAATGTCCAAACGAAAGTCTAATCCTATTCTAGAAATGTTCAATAAAAAACAAAAAAATAATGAAAATGACGTTAATCACCTAGCCTCACACTCGCCTGTAAAATCAGTAATAGATCAAGGTATTAATGAATTACTAAATCCGTAAAAAAAAAATATTGTTTATTAACTTATATTTGATATTAAAACTGTTAATAGAGATGCAATATGAAGATATTATAATTGAGTGTAAAGGTGATGAAGAAGAATTAAATGTAAGTAATTTATTACAACTCCATTCTGACAATCCTGAAAGTGTGAATAATGAATGTAATGATGTTGGTATTTTGTTGGAGTCAAAAACTATTTTCACTGATACCATAAAAAAACACTTGCTTACAAATCCATTTATTCCCCATCAAAATGATCCGCTACCATATTCTGAGCATTTAAAAAAAGGAAATACTGTAAAATATTATTTAAGATTTCATCATTTTCAAAGATTTACATGGATAATATACTCACCATTTAAAAAAGGAATTTATTGTAAATTTTGCACCATATTTGCTTTAAATAAACTAGTAGGATCTTATAAATGTAACAGCGAAGCAGGCTATTTAGTAAAATATCCTCTTATTTCCTTTTCTAAACTTATTGGTAAAGATGGAGCACTTATAAAACATGAAAATGCTATATATCATAAAAATTCAGTTGAAGCTTCAAAAGACTTTTTAAAAATGTACGATCGGCCAGAACTAGAAATAATTAATAGATTAGATGATCATAGATTAAAACAAATCAAGGAAAATCGTTCAAGATTATTACCAATCGTTGATACTATTATTACTATGGGTAAACAAAACATACCATTTAGAGGTCATAGAGATGACGGAAATTTGCTTGATAAACCTGAAAACTCCAGTATTACGAATGAAGGGAATTTTCGTGCTATTTTGAGAATGCGTGTTAGAGCTGGAGATAACGAGTTAAAAAATCATTTGCAAAACAGTTCACAAACGGCCACTTATATTTCTAAAACTACACAAAATGAGTTGATTGATATTTGTGGGAAAATCATTTCAAATAAAATATTAAAACAAATTTCTGTTAATAAATTATATTCAATAATGTTTGATGAAACCACCGACATATCCCACATTTCCCAATTAAGTTTAGTATTAAGATATTTCAACAAAGATTCAGTCAGAGAAGATTTCATTTCCTTTGTTGATGTCCATCAAGTTAATTTCGAAAATAATGATGTTGAACCGAAAATAACTGGTACTTTGTTGGGAAAAACTGTTGTTAAAATAATGAACCAAAATGGATTGAACTTAGATTACTGTGTTGGTATTTGTACTGATACTTGTAGTGTCATGGCTTCAGAGCAAGCTGGTGCTGTTTCTGAAATAATGAAGCATACAAAGAATGCAGCCAGAGCTCTTTGCCGAAGTCATGCACTAAATTTGGTATTATCTAAGTCAGCAAATATTTCAAGTGTTAGAAACTGCTTTGGTACAATTAAAGAAATAATTGCTTTCTTCCATAGTTCAGCCAAAAGAAATTTTGTTCTCAAGCAAAAATTAGGTTCCGAGTTGAGTGGCTTATGTGATACAAGATGGGTAGAACGACACGAATCTTTAATGTTTTTTAATGATAATTTATTACAAATACTACAGGCTTTAGAATGTATAAGTACATGGGATGATGTGACTTCTTCTTCAAAATCACATTGCTTTATTCGTTGCTTAACATCTACTGACTTTATCGTCTCTGTAAAAATTACTAATTTAATTTTTACAATAACACATTCCCTAAGTAAAGCACTCCAAAAACAAAGTTTGAATGTGAACACTGCCACTGAGTTAATTAATAATACTAAACAAATTATACAGAATGAAAGATGCCAAGCAAATATTACATTTAATAGAATTTGGAAAACCATTCTAGACATTTCAGAAAAAATTAATATCGTTCCTTGTATGCCAAGACTATCAGTGAAACAAACTTGTAGGTCCAACATCTCATCTGATACAGTTGAAGATTATTATAGAAAAAATACGTTTATCCCATTATTAGATGCCATTATTACAGATTTCAACCAAAGATTTGAAAAAAATACTGTTCCAATAGAAATAGTTTTATCGTCTTTACTTCCAAAAAAAATATCTCAATTAGATACTGAAGAACTACAAAGAGTAACATCACATTTATGGGGAAAATATTCAGAATTACTAAGTACGAACATAAGTACTTACAACAACGAAGATATATTCAAGTCAGAAGTTGAACTATGGAAAGCCAAATGCAACAGTAATAATACAATGTACAACGTATTGGATAATGTAGAACTTTTGAAATTATGTGACGAAGACATCTATCCAAATTGTAATTTTTTAATTAAGATTTTGGTTGTTTTACCTGTGACAGTGTCATCGGCAGAGAGAAGTTTCTCTACCCTCAAAAGGTTAAAAGTCTGGTTGAGAAATAGAATGAGTGAAGAGAGATTAGTTGGATTAGCTCTGCTGAATGTACATAATGATATTGAAATCACGCCTGATGAAGTCATTGACCTGTTTGCCAAAAGTAAAAATAGAAAGCTAGACTTAATTCTTTAAATTTAAATTTAATATTTTATTTTTATAATTATTTTATTGACATATTATATACTATTGTGTAAAATGTACATTTATATGTAATCTTATTATATTTTTAATTTTTTTTTTGTATTTTTTTTTGTCGCTGTACCTACCAGATCTTTTAAATTAGTGTTTTTTTTAATTATAAAAATGTTGTCATTGATACCAGTTTGTAAGAATAAATTCTAAATGAATATTAAGAAGGAAATAATAAGTAATTAATGTTTATATTAATAAGTATGTTATTAAGTAGGTATGAATAGTATCTGATGGATATATTTTTATTACCCCCCCCCCTTGATGAATTTCTGGATCCGCCCCTGTATGTAAGGACACGAGTAAGACTCCCTGAGCATATTTATTTCACAAGAATAAAATAATAGGTATTCATTTTATTTTGGTACAGAACGGAGCCCTAGGAAACAAAAAATAGAAACAATACATAATCTATTCTTAATAATGTACTAAACTAAAAGTGCTGTCGACGGTTGATTATAATTTTAAAAGCATCTAGGTAACGGAAATAAAGAGGAGAAACTAACGGATAAAACAAACAAATCAGTTCGACGAAAGTACCTAAATAAAATAATAAACATTTTTAATACATTTATTGGTATAGAGGTACATTATATTATTATAATATCATTATTTTGATCTTTATCATTAATTATTTTTATCAATTATCATTGTACTATAGTGGTTCTAATACAAATAATATACTGATTAATATACTGCTCGGCCAGCTGCGCACCCATTCATTATGGGTACGTCTAACCTTGCAGCTTACTTAGTGCTGTTGTTGATCACGTCTGCTACGGCGGACGTTAGCGAGGACTACGATTACCCGTACACAGACTTTTTCCCGGAGTTGTCGATCCAACCCTCAGGACTGGACGCCACCGCGGACGCTGATTCCGACGAAATGCAGGACCTCCGGTTCGTTGACTACAAATCAGTGCCGAAATTGGCCACGGTCCTCGACGACTTGCCGTTGAGTTCCACGCAACTGCTGTCGGCGATTGTCCAACGGTCAAACACAAGCGTGGCCGACGGCAGGTTGAAGCAGACAACGGTCGCCAAGAAAAGCGGTGGCGTACCTTGGCACGATTCAGATTTCGGTAGTATCTACCTATTATATCACATAATAAATTGCTAAGTGTGCTTGTTATATGCCCCCTCCGACAAAAAAATAAAAATTCCGCATTGCATGATGGGTACCTAGCACCAGTGGCGTACATACGGGGGGGGGTTTCGGGTTCAAACCCCCCCCAGGACCAAAAAAAAAAAAAAAATATGTGATATTATTGATGAATTTCTTATGATACACGGACAAACAAACGTCATAATAATATGACTATTGAGTAAACACTATACTTTACCAACAACGAAAAAAGATTTCAAAACGAAATTATGGTTGCCGTATATACACTTAAAATATGTACACTATATTATGTAGTATGTACACTTGATCGTACACAGTCAGTTAATTGCATAGGTACATATTATTAATATTGTCATTATCTCGACTGACTCGATCAGACAACGGAGGAAAACCGATTACCTACGTTATAATCGTTGAATTTCTCGTGAGCGACAATAATACGGTGAAATGGATTCTATTTATATAGCACTATCGTAAATGACCATGTTAAAATATTTAATTATGAAATGTTCGTTCATTTTATTCTATTCTGCCGTTGGAGAAGTTTATGTCAACAACTATTCATTGAACTCCATATACCATAGGTAAGTATTTAGTTAAGATTAATTTTAATTTATAACATTAAGTACAGAAGTTACCTATCTAATAAGTAATAAATAATAATAAATACCTAAAAATAATAAATAAGTATTATTTATTTTAATTGTCTTTCAAACAGATATTATTTGTGTAAATCATAATACGATAGGTATTTTTAATTTTAATGTTTTAACTATCAACGTGAATACTGTTATTGTGAAACCAAAATTGAATAATGTTAAAATTGCAGGACCACATCACCATCTCACAAAACCGTAAAATCGTAAAATCAGTAGGTAATTGATTTTTTTTATTTTTATTTTTAGATTTTAGTGTTGGTATTTATACAGCATTATTAGCATATTTAGGCAAACTATATCATATTATTATGTCAATATTATTGACATTTTGACATGGCAACAAATAATGAAATGCAAAAAAATGAAATAAAAAAAGTAATGAAAAATTAATTTGTTAATTTAACGTTGATAAAAAATACATTTATTAAGTTAGTAGTTAAGTTTTAAAATTATTATTATCACATCATTATCATTATCATTCGATTTCGATGTATTTTAGGTTTTGAAGTTAAAATAAATAGTAATCATGGCTGAAAAAAAACAATCGAAAATTCAATCTTTTTTTTCAAAACCACCTTCAATAACGAATTCATTGTCAAATTCATTGAATGCAACTCAAACAGTTATAAGTTCCTCTAGTTCCTCATTACCATCAACTGTAACTGCATCTGATACACCTATCACTCAGTTCACACCTTCGACTACAGATATTAATCGTACATCTTCCAGTTATAATATTTTTGACATTGTACATTACACAAATAAATTGTTAAAGCAAAGTGAAATAGAAGACATTTTGAGCAAAATTTGGGTCCTTGATATTAATTACAATTTTCCTATCAAAATATCAGTAGTCGGTAAACAACAAAAAGTTTTGAAGTTGAAATTTCAACATAAATGGCTTATTAACTTTCCCTGGTTGGCTTATTCAGAAGTAAACAATGGTGTGTATTGCAAATATTGTGTTGCTTTTACTAAAAATGAAGCCGGTGTTAATAACCAAAAATTGGGAGCATTTGTATTAAAAAAATATGATGATTGGAAACATGCATTGGAAAACTTTAAAAATCATTCGGATTTAGAATATCATAAAAAGAGTTTACTAGATGCCGATAATTTTTTAAACATGCTTAAAAATCCAACAAGGGCAATCGATAAAATAATTGACAACGAAAAAAACAAACAAATATTGCAAAATCGAAAAAATATTATTCCAATAATTGAGGCAGTTATTTTGTGCGGCCGTCAAAACTTGGCATTAAGAGGACACCGTGATTCAGGAAAAATTGAAATCAATGACTCAAAAGTTATGAATGAAGGTAATTTCAGAGAAATTTTACGATACCGAGCTCAAGGAGATATTGAAATGAAAACCTATTTGGAAAGCTCGGGAAAGATGAAATATACTAGTCATAGAAGTCAAAATAATATTATTGATGCTTGTAACAAAATTTTATTGGACAAAGTTGTTTCTAGAGTAAATACAGCAAAATATTTTTCAATTCTGGCTGATGAAACTGCGGATATTTCAGGAGTGGAACAGGTATCGCTATGTGTTAGATATATCAACTCAAACACATTAAAACTTACTGAAGAATTTTTACAATTTGTACCAACTAATGATATGACCGGTAAAGGAATAGCAAATTTAATCCTAGAAAATCTTAAACAATTTGGTATCAATACGCAATATTTACGCGGGCAAGGATATGACGGGGCAGCTGCAATGGCCGGAAAATTTAATGGTGTCCAGGCTCACATTAAAGAAATTCACCCAAATGCTCTATATGTTCATTGTTCAGCCCACTCGTTAAATTTGGCTGTTTCTAAATCCTGTAGTGTACCAGCCATACGCGATTGTCTTGGGACAATAAGTCAAATCAGAGATTTTTTTATTTATCCAAAGCGGAAGTCAGTTCTAATTCAAAAAATAGAAAACTCGTCCGAAACACCATCCAAAAAAACGCTTAAAAGAAGTTGCGAGACTCGTTGGATTGAGAGATACCATGCCGTTCATGACTTTTTAGAACTCTTTGAGTATGTTGAAGAAGCTTTGGAAGATATTTCTGAATGGAATGACAATGATACATCTGAAAAAGCAAGGCGACTTAGAATCTCTATGTTAAATTCCGAATTTATTATTTGTTTATTTGTTTTGAATAAAGTATTTGCATTAGGTTTAGTCTTATCAAAAGTTCTTCAGCAAACAAGCATAGATCTCAAAGAAGCTATGTCATTGGCACAAGACACAAAACAAGAACTTACAGAGATAAGATTGAATGCTGAAAAAGAATTTGGAGACATTTTTGAACGTGTAAAATCACTGGCTGAGAAAATTGACATTGCGATAAACATGCCAAGAATATCAAAAAGACAAACCAACAGGTGTAACATTCAAACAAACGATCCAGAAATATTTTATCGTGTATCAGTATTTATTCCGTACATAGACAAATTCATTAATGAATTGGAAGAAAGATTTACAAATCACCAAAGTACATTGACAAGCTTCCATTCCTTATTCAAAGAAAGTGGTTTTGAAGAAGATTTTATATCTCTTACAAAACAGTATATCGAAGATCTAGAAGATATTGGAAATTGTGATGAGGTATTCAAAAATGAGTTCAAACTTTGGCAACGAAAACTTAAATGTTTATCAGAAACGGATAAACCAAAAAATGCAATGGACGCTATTTACATATGTAATGAAGCCATGTACCCAAATATTTTTAAGTTACTTAAAATATTAGCAACTTTACCAGTTTCTTCTGCCACTAATGAAAGGACATTCTCAACTCTCAAGAGAATAAAAACTTACTTACGCAACTCTACTTCTGAGGTAGGTATGTTTAATTTAAATAAAAGTATTAATGATTATAATGATTCAACTTAATTTAATGTTGTAATTCATTTTGATAGGGAAGACTTAATGGTCTAGCTATGCTATCGATCAATAAAAATGATTCAATTACTCCTGATGAAGTGCTGGTTGAACTATCCAATAAAAAAAGGAGATTAGAATTTTTGTTATAAATAATTAATAATATAATATATATATATAATTATCTGTATTTACTATGTGCATATTAAATAATATTTTACTGCCATGAGTTATGTAAACCTTTGTATTTGTTTTGCTGTTTTGCCTATTAATATTTATACGTGTAATGTATTTGATTGTTAAGAAAATGGGTATTTTTAAAGGGAAAGTTTTAGTGTTGGTTATTTTTTTTACCCCCCCCCCCCAGATCAAATTTGAATGTACGCCACTGCCTAGCACGATTTAAGATAGTATGGTTGCCCATCGACTACGGCAGGGCATAGACACTGTGTGTAATGGCAAAATCTGGTGACTGTGGCCTTGAACACGGTCTCTAGGAGGGCGTGGGCATGCGTTATCACTTAAATAAATCATATCATTATTATCACACAAAAATAATAAGAATAACATTGGTCATTGCGTGGTTTGGTTGTTTCCGTTTTTATAATTCCGTGACTTAGAGGGATACACGTTGCTAACATTCTATCAGATTACGGATACGGTACAATTTCCAATACTTCAACCGTAGGGATACAGTAACCCGATCAGCTGATCGAGTGTCTATTCTATATTGTTTTGTGACTACGGTAAAGTAGCTTATCGAACGACCATCGAAATAAATCTTGCAATTAGCTGTTTTTAAGACTACAGCGCTTTTAGCGGAGAAAATAAAGAATATGCAGATTACTTTTACCAATGAACACAGATAGTGTGTTAAATGATAATAATTTGCAAATTAATATTTCTCATGAATCAGCGTAATGTTCTAATCACGAATAATAGATACTATCTATAATCGTGGTTCTAATACATCTGGTGAATTGTCACCACATAGATATTTATGTTAATTATACCTACAGTAATAAATTATTATTATTATGCATTTTTCTAAACTTTATTTTTTGTGTTCTAGAATATTGTTTGTATTAAAACTATTGTAATTATTTAATTAGTATCCAATCGGTGTATACCATTTACAAAAACTTGTATCATTTAACCATATAGGTCAATATAGGTACTCATAATACCAATACCATTTTGTCTATGATTTAAACAGTGGCGTGAGTTACGAGTTTACAACACTATTTTTCTCGCAGGATGCTGCAATAGTAAAAAAATTGAGATTCACCGTACTGGCTTTCCTATCACAATTCGACAGACAACCATACTATCTTAAATCGTGGTACCTAGGTTTATACTACTTAGAAATAGTTATCAACATTTTAAGAGGGGCTATAAGAAATTCGAAAATATTGTAACCGACATTATTTCAGTCGAAAATATTTCATCCAACAGTATTTAGGACGAAAAATATTTAATTCGACAGTATTTAAGCAGACAAATATTTAATCAGAACTATATTTAATTCGAACCATATTTCAGCCGAATGATAAATATTACTGTGGTAACCACGGTTATAGATATTATATTTATACCAGTGATCTAGCAGTGACGTCAAAACAATATGGTAAATTATTTACAGTGATGCCCGAGTGCTCACTCACTACGCTGGACAAAAAAACGAAAATATCCCTCGACTTGCTATGCAGCACCACCTACCTCAAATTGGTAACAATATTAATTATCGGCTAAGAAAACTAAAATAATAATAATAATAATTCATGTCACTCATGTCGGCTAAAAATATTTGTCGGCTGAAATACGGTTCGAATAGAATACTTGTCGTACGAAATAATTTCGTCCATTTTACGCGCTCCCGGGTTTGCGGATTTGTTTAAGTTTGAGAGTTAATCCTTCTACTTGATCTTGAAGGACAAACTCTTCTCGTTTGACACCGCAATCTATGCCATCGCAATCAAGCCGAGCACCCATGCCCATTTGATCACCGAGTGATCGGCTACGTCCCGATCTCCATGTCCACCAGACTCACAGACAAGGTATTAGCACACAAAATTATTACTTGAGGTGCACTGCGACCTGGCGCTTCATAAACTATAGGCGTCAGGAAAAGGCAAATAAAAAAAAAAAAAATTGGATTAGATGTAATAAGAAAAACAAACAACTTTATATTATTGACATCTTAATAACTTATGATTCACATTTACAAAATAACTTATCATTTCGTCTCAATTGGTTGAGGGAATAATGATGTTGTCGAGGTAGGTAACTATACCGGACTTCTTTGAATCCTTAAATACTATATAATATACATTTTTGAAAAATGCCTGGTGCACCTTTCAAACCGAAAGGCATCCGTTCGAATGTTGTTGTGATATTCTCGGTAACGAACGCCGATTTTTCTTTAGCTTCTTCTGTGAGTGGTATTTGCAGGAATCCAAGGTCGTAAAAATCGATCCTCCTGCCAGAGCACCTAGCTGTTTGTCGACGTCCGGCATAGGATATAGCGGTGTAACAGTTTGTAAAAATCTTGGTTATCAACTGGCGATCCGAGGGAGAAATACGGTACCTACTAGCGGGCATTAACCGAGTCCGTGCCGTCAGCGACAGCTATATCCATTTTTGGCACGTCCGTACACCCAAGTTCATGAATATTCTTTGCGAACGTATCGCGATATAACGGTTCAGCAGTTCTAACAATATTCATCGCACTTGGCGGCGGATCATTGCAGCGCAATCACAAGGTCTTCCGGTTATCTCTCTCTCTCTTATCGATTCTCGCACATTTACCGGTGGTTTGTCTGTGGCGTACGCATTGATGACGTTACTGTCGGGACGTTCGACTACTACATAGTTCGGAAAATTGTTTCGAGACTCTATTATCATGTCGGAGTTTCCCTTATTATAATTAACTTGGGGTAATACCGGCCAATGCGTCCTACGAGCACGTCCACGGGAATCGAGCGATCCGGAACAACTACGACCGCGTGATTGTAGACGGTGACTCCGTCGATGGACGCTCCTGGTTGCGATGCATCGCCTACCGTGAACAGCGGGCTTGGTTTCGGGAGTATCTCAGCTTGACATTTAATCACGAAAGCCTCTCGTACTACTACGCTAGAGCAGCTCGAATCGATTAGACCGGCAAACGGCTGTCGGTTAATCAATACGGCTTTCGAAAACGGATTCGTGCGCGGTACAACCACGATCGCGTTGGCGCGATACGCTTTTTGGTTGTCGTTCATGGATGGTTTAGCTTCAGTTGTTTCATCCGGGCAACGTCCTCGAGTAAGTTGTTTCGACCCGCAATTTGGGTATTGCATAGGTCTACGGAATGTAGGACAGTCCCGCGAAATATGTCTCTTGTCATGCGACAATTGTAGAACGTAATTGCCGACGCTGGTGATTTGCTATATGGTTTCGATTTCTCATTGTAGGTTTCTTGATGTGGTGTGTTTGGCGTTGCCGACGGCACCTCTTGGGATTTTATCGTGCGGCCCTTGATAGGAGACAGGTTTGGAGCGTTCTTGGCCGGAAAGCGGTTCCGACGTAGCAATCGCATCCTCTCCCAATCACGTAGATCAGAGAACAAGCTTGTTTCTGTACAGTGTGTACCTCACATCGTAAAAATTGCCAACTCACGAGATCGCAATCCCTGAATGACATGATCCCGTATTTGTCGGAATGGGAGCATTAATGCACGCCACAGCTTCACCTTTTCATGAAAATAGTCAACCAGGTTTCACTGATTTAATTTGTTCCAACTATCGGACAAGCATATCTCCTGAACGAAAGCTTCTCGGAATTGTCATTCAAATTCCTTCTGGTATGTGAAAATTTCCGACAAAAACCAACTTCTGGTGGCACCCGTGACATGAGCTCTAATGAAATGTACACGCTGCCTGTGGTCCCAACAGTTCAGATTGGTGACACCAATCGCATAATTAATTCAATCATCTGCTACGAAGTTGGTCTCACGTCCCGTAAACGTCGGAATGGAACAATGTACGTCCGGTAGTACTAGGTATTCGACCTGCGTGCATTATTGTATCAATAAATATTTTTTGTTTTGGAAAGAATATGTACTATAACTCGACCCTTGTGAACTTAACAGTGCAACGATAACGGATAAGTGCTAGCGCCTAATTCAATTGTTATTTTTTTTAATTTGCCTTTTCCTGTCACATACATAGTTCATGCCACGCGAGGTAGCAATGAACCTCTAAAGTAATAATTTTGTGTGTTAATATTTCAGAAGTGGGATGTTTCCGATTATTGCCGAGTTGTGGTGCATAATCGGAAAATTGTACCCAATAGACCATGTGGCATGTTCTATCAGTTGTTCTGTTTGTTCGTTTTTGAAAAACACGTGATTGTGCGTCGTTTCGTGTTGTGCGTGCGTGAGCGTCGTTGTTTGGTACGCAAGCGCGTGCGGGTCGTCGCCGCTGGTTTGTTCGCAGTACAAGTTTTACTTTACCACGTAACCGTTACCTCGTTAACGTATCACGTGATAGTGCGTCTCGTTATCAACGTTGATAATATTGTTGTTGTTGTTGTTGTTAGCCGCTCGTACGTTGTCGTCTTAGATCATATACACTGGATAGAACTATGGTTTAAAATCTTGAAGCATAGCTGTTCGTGCCCGAAGTCATCACTGCGCATGAGCAAAGTATATGATTTAAGCATTCAGTACCTAATCGTCCTTATCACTATAACACATTATTGTTCCCATGGCTTAAATATACAAGGTTATTACACATAGCCAAATTGTTATCAAATAAAAATAAAATGGCAGCGTAAGGGTACGGTCCATATCATAGGATATAATATCATAATATAGCCAGTATACGTCGTCCCCTTACGCTGCCATTTTAATCCCTTAACGTGATAAAATGATATAGTGGGGGTACTATTGCAATAACCTTGTATATTTAAGCCATGATTGTTCCTTCCCCGTCCCGCGCGATCTATTTCATTTCTCACGCATGCGCAATAAGTACTTCGGGCATGAACAGGTCTTCTTCAAACACGGACTACGCGTCTACGCGTGATATACGCTAAAGCTCTATCCAGTGTATATGATCTAAGGTTGTCGTCCACCAATATGGGTGACACCATAGATCATAGAAGAATTCGCGAAAAAGTGCGTGTGCTCGAGGAAGCTTCGCGTGGTACCTCCCCGCTTAAGGAGCTACCACCATAACCGAGTTACCACGTGAGCCACGGCTGCCCCCTAAATAGATCAATATTTAACCACCCCGGGCAAATGTCAACATTGCTCCCCTCTAAATACGGCCCTGTATCTTTCTCAACACACATCTCAAGACTGACGACTACGTGCTAGTGTGCTACGTCGTTAAATAATTAAAGTGGTATAGATCGCAGTGTCTTGCACAGCGATCACCACACAACTTTATATTATCGACATCTAAGTAACTTATGATTCACATTTACAAAATAACTAAAGAGGGTTGGCACGGAGCTATCTAGACCGTCGACTCGCGGCGAACTCCGCAAAAAGTAAAACTAGGGAAGAGACTAATCAACACTGTGCCCCCTTGATCGGCATCCGGACACACAAACCCTGTCGTCTACTTCCGTATGTACTCTGACCAACCTTCACAATGTCTTTTTTCAAAACTAAAGTAATGCACAATAACATGCACTCTCTTCCGGCTCAATAAACGTCAAGTTTCTTCCACACACATTTAGTTTTATCTCTTATCTTCCTACACATATGCTAAGTCAAAGGTCGGTATACTTTTTTGACTTAGTAGCTAAGTCATAATATGCTTGCAGCCCAAGAACAAGCGTGATAACCCATCACTTTCCATTTTCGAGCCTCTACAATACGCTTAAATTAAATACAAATCCCAAATAATATTTTTCGATGGTTTTATTTCCTAATGCATACTTTTCCGAGTTCTGAAGAAATGTTTCCAAATCATAATAGTTTCAGATAAATATAATTCAGAAAAAATATGTTCCTAAATTGTATGTTCTAACAAGTATATCTTTCTCGATATATTTTATTTACGTCTACACCAGGTATCGACTGCAATAAAATACCGTATGTTAACGTATATCATATAATAATATATTTATATATATGTGTGTTTACTTGATGTACTGTTTTATTTCTGCTCAGATATGGAGTCTGACGTGGTGATGATACCAGTTGTAAATCGGGTTCGGACAGCTGAACGATCAACGAGATCGGTAGCTGCATCAAATCGCGTTTTTGACTTCAGGTGGAACGATTTGATAAAAAAGACTAAGAAAATACCACAGCAATCAGTGACGGACTACTATTAGTCTTTGATAAAGCCTGATATAATATATAACATTATAAAGATAATACATCAAGAATACCATTGACTATTGTCTATTTGTTCCAATGAATATAAATAAATTGTAATTTTATATTTACATTTATATGATGTATTATACAGTCAATTCGGTAATCAGTGATTCGTATAGCCTACCGGCTACAGCATAGGTCCTACACAGTATATGAAATGACTAAAATAGATAGTCAAAATGGGAAATATTGTTGCAGATATGAAGAAGGTATACGGATATCTTTCCTTCACGCTGCCAGTATGTGAATTATGGAGGTAATAATGCTACGTACTAGTAACTTTGCCCTAAGGCTTGGTTACATAATACGAGTTGTTGGCCCGACAGAAGAAAGCTACTGCGCCTTGTGTTCTTGCATGACAGTAGCTCAACTCGACTCACCCTTTCAGTTTTCACACAAGTGCAAGCTGATGACAAGACCGTATAGAGTCGCATGTGAGCTGCTGCTTGCGGCGTGATGGAGGAAGGCGTGCAGGAAAGTAAACACAAACAATGTTGTAGTAGCTGCACAGCAGTTAACTGACTAGTCCAACTCGGTCGTTTAGCTAGCACAGTGTAACCTTTACACATAATAGACCATGGGAAAGCAGATAGTGATTATTGAAAATTATAACAAATTAACAAATTAGATAGAGCACGGATGGCAGAATGCAGAAAAAGTCAATTTGGCATTATACTTGTCATGTACGATGTACGGTACGTACTATGAGTGACGGAACCATAGAATAGGCTAGCTAGATGATGTAATGTGTAACTACTATAGTCTATACGGATGTGAGATACAACTGCAGTCTACAATAGATATTAACTAGTAGAACTTTATAAAGTTAATAGTGAATAGAGTTGATAGTTGATACGTATTATACTATTAATTGTAGTATTAATATACTATAATGATAATAATAATAATAATAATAATAATATATATTTGCAAAACAATATGCGATACATTATATAAACACTTAAATTAATTAATTGCAGCACCCCCTATACGCAAAACTTGTGCTGGGGAGCGGTTCTTATCAATTAAAAATATTACATACAATAATATATTATATTAGTAATAGCCGATATTAAAAAGTAGTAAGTATAGCAATGGTGTCCGCAGGGGGGGGGGCAATTAGGGGCAGTTGCACCCCCTTGGCTTTTCTGCGCCAATTATCCTAATCATTATTGATGGTTTAAATGTCCTAAAAAAACTTTAAAAAAGCCTTAATAATTTCAAAATAGTGCACTAACTTATTTTTATTTTTAATTTAAAAGATTTAATTAATTCTTATATAAATTTGGTATAAATTATAGTAGGTATACATTTTAAACTTTTAAAAGATTGTAAAAAGTTTTACAGACAGAATTGATCGTTTTTGACTTCTTTAATCTGAAAATTAATTATTCTTTTTTATATAGGTTTAGATCATATATTTATTATAAAAATCATGTAAAAACATATTGTGCAAATATTAAAACAAAGTGTAAAATTTAAATTTAAAAAAAAACTTCAAAATGCTCCAAAAATCCTAAAATGCAAAAAATGACCTTAAAATTTAAAACATTCAAGAAATGCAGAATAAAAACTTCTTATTCTATTTGTGTATGTTTTAAAACAAGTATCGCGTAGCTATAGATTCGGAAAACAATACAAAGTGCATCGAAATCCTCTTGGTATAATTTACCTCAAATTAATTAATCAAATTAATGGTAACATTTTATTTATTAAAAAAAATAGGTATATTTGCTAATTTAAAATTACATAATATTTAATTAAAATGAATGCTGTAAGATTAGGTTTCAACTAACTATATCCACGTATAATTCATAAATAATTTTTACATTCCCTGCCTATATGGAAGAAAATATGTCACAAATAATACTGTATCAATAATAAGATACCTACCTATCTAGTGAAACAAAAAATTTAAAATGCAAAATATTTTGCCCTCCCCTTGACAAATTCCTGCGGACGCCCTTGAAG